>NW_021135128.1:0-411751 GCF_004193835.3 Ostrinia furnacalis
TGAGCGCTGTCCAACGGAGTTTTGCTCAAAAGCTCTGCAGAGCCTACCGCACGGTATCCCTGAACTCCGCGCTGGTTCTGGCTGGGATACTCCCATTGGATCTCCGAATTCGTGAGGCCGCCTCACTTTATGAGGCCAAGAGGGGGGTGCCCCAGCCAGAGCTGGGAGATAGGGAGGTCGAGCGCATGGCTCCTGCGATTGAGGCTCCTCACCCAGCGGAACATACGCGTCTCGAGTTCGTGAGCTTGGTAGATGAGGAACAATTAAACGCGAACAGCGATTACGCAGTGCGTATCTTTACGGACGGCAGCAAAATTGAGGACAAGGTTGGCGCTGCGCTATCCTTGTGGAATAGACAGGCGGAAACCAAATCCATCAAGCTTTGTCTGCCGTCATATTGTACTGTCTACCAGGCGGAACTCCTGGCGGTATGCGAGGCTACCGAGGAGATCCTCCGGCGCAGGGAAAACTCCTTCGCTATCTACAGCGACTCCATGTCCGCCCTCCAGACCATCACCAATCTTGCCTGCTTGCACCCGTTAGCTGTAAAAACCAGGGGAAACATCACATCCGCTTCCCTCCAGGGCAAAGTTGTGACTTTGCACTGGATCAAAGCGCACGCGGGTCTGGCGGGCAACGAGAGGGCGGACGAGTTAGCAAAAGAGGCAGCACTCAACACCAAGAAAAAGCCCAAGTACGATCTGTGTCCGGTCTCATTCATCAAGCGGTGCATTCGCATGCGCTCGCTTGATGAATGGAACCAGAGATACAGATCGAACGATACTGGGGGCGTCACCAAAACATTTTTCCCAGACGCGACGGCGGCGTACAGGGTGGTCCGCAAGATGGAGGTTGACGCGGTGGTCACCCAGGTGTTGACGGGACACGGCGGGTTCTCTGAGTACTTGCATCGTTTCAAGTGCAAAGAGAACCCGTCGTGCCTCTGCGACCCGGACGTCGAAGAAAGTGTGCTCCACATAATAATCGATTGCCCTGTATATGCCAGCTTGAGACTACAAATAGAAAATAATATAAATTTGACACTTAATACGACCAACATACCGCGTATTATGATGGATAATGGAAATAGAGTAAAATTCCTGGAATATTGCAAGAAAGTCGCCAGCAAAACGATAACCAGAAATAAAAACTAGTGTACCCCCAGTATGATGGGCATACCGGAGGGTACATAGAAAACAATAAAAGGATAAATAAAAAAATGAACAAAGATAATAGGATTAATTAAAATACGATTAATATAAAAATACAGTTTATTTAATTTGGAAACAATAACTTAAAAATTAAAATTCTTATACAAACAGTTAAAACACCCACACATATATTAAATTTACACAAACATAAAAGAAAAGAAAATAAAAACTTCGTAATAAGAAAGTCTCTGATTACGTCAGAGGTACTAGAAAAAAAAAAAAAAAAAAAAAAAAAAAAAAAAAAAAAAAAAAAAAAAAAAAAAAAAAAAAAAAAAAAAAAAAAAAAAAAAAAAAAAAAAAAAAACCTAACCTAACCTAACCTAACCTAACCTAACCTAACCTAACCTAACCTAACCTAACCTAACCTAACCTAACCTAACCTAACCTAACCTAACCTAACCTAACCTAACCTAACCTAACCTAACCTAACCTAACCTAACCTAACCTAACCTAACCTAACCTGGTTAACTCATTTAAATACCTTGGTCACTGGGTTACAGATGACTTAAAGGATAATGTAGACATAGAAAGGGAGCGCAGGGCGCTGTCAGTGCGTTGTAATATGTTGGCACGTAGGTTTGCGCGTTGTAAGGATGAAGTAAAAATCACGCTTTTTAAAGCTTACTGCCAGTCTCTTTACACGTGCAGCCTATGGGTCAGCTTTACCCAGCGCGCTTACAGCGCACTGCGTGTGCAGTACAACAATGCGTTCAGGGTGCTACTTGGCCTGCCGCGGTTCTGCAGCGCGTCAACCATGTTTGCGGAAGCGCACACCGACGGCTTCCACGCGATAATTCGGAAGCGGAGCGCATCGCTCCTAGAGCGTCTCCGCGGCAGTACAAATGGCATCCTGAGGGCATTGGCTGACAGGTGGGACTCGCCGCTGCTGGGGCGCTGGCTTAGCTTGCACGTCTCCAGTGCTATGTAAGCGGCTTCATATTTCATTATTTGTATCTTACTAACATAGGCTAAGTGAAAATTGTTACTAACACGATTATGGACCCCGGTCTGACAATAAATTTTTTCAATTCAATTCAAATTCAATATTCTCAATATGTAAACCTAATGAATATGCTCACAACAAGAATCGGTCAAGCCGTTTCAGAGGAGTTTTGTTACAAACACTGACACGAGAATTTGGTATACAGGGTGTTAGGTAAATGGGTATATGAGCCGACACTAGCCCATGTTAACATAGGCATATAAATGGTATGGTGAAGTCAGAAATTTGATATCATGATTTTATTTTATTTTTTAATTTTCATACCAAATAAATGTTACAAAATCCGATATGTATGAAAATTAAAATAGTTAAAATGAAGATATCAATTTTCTGACTTCACCTTACCTTTTATATGACCATGTTAACATGGGCTAGTGTCGGCTCATTTACCCATTTACCTAACACCCTGTATTAGAGAGATACGCATACCTACATCCTTTAAAAATTAATTCAAATAACAAAATTAAGTCTATCTCCTAAACTAAGTAAAATCGTAGAACATACTTGGGGTGATTTGGCTTTGGATATACCTTGATTTAAAGAATCTAAGTTTTAGCTTAGAACGTCAACTCCTTGGTCACCCTGTTTATCTACTTATTATAAAAGCGAAAGGTCACTGATTAACTCACTCACTACTAAATCGCAGAAACTACAAGTGCTACTAGTCTCATTTTGCATGGGGGTTCCTTTTAGAACGTAGGTGCTCACTAAGATTATTGCAAAATTCAACCTCAAAAACGGGGTAAAACGGGGTCGACGCGTACGAAGTCGCGGGCGGGTGCTAGTATAATATTAGTATAATAATAACGCTTCCATCTTATACTAATTAAGGTTAAAGTTAAAGCTAAAATTCAAGTCACCGTCCCTATCCTTCCACTTTGTTGGCTCTGTTAATTAAGTTTGAGTTGCGATCGCATCTCAATCTGCCCAGTAGACTGGCAAATTAACTGCACTATGTTTAGAACATGCCTGGAATAGCTTCACTGTATGTCCTTTGAACAGTACTTAGCTACTATAATTGGGAATACAGTGTCCTTTGAGCAGTACTTAGCTACTATAATTGGAAAATACAGTGCGCTTTGAGCGGTACTTACGAGTAGCTGTTTTAAATCTAAATACAATGTCCTTTGAGAAGTACTTAGTTATTATTATAAAAAACGAAATACATACAATGTCCTTTAAATCTAATTGTAATTTATTGAGATGTCTGTCTAATGAAAGATGCTATTATTTTTATTTTTCAAGTTGCTGTTAGTTGTTATGAAATTTTAATAATTTTTGTGTTTCAGAGTAACTTTTACTTTTAAATAGACAAAAAACGACCGTATTTTGACTTCGAGATACGAGATAAAGGCAGCTGTTTATGATAGAACAAAATCCATGCGAGAAATGGTAGGGACAAACATAAAAGCTACTATGTACCTTAATTTTGAGTTTCCGATATTTCGGCACTGTTGCAAGCGCCATGGTCACGGAGTAACTGAGGAAACTTGCGGGTGAGATGTTATGGACAGACATATAATCGGTCTATCATAATATTATCCGTCAGTAATAATAATTATGTTAGTGACCATGACAGTTTAAAACAATATAAAAATAAAAGCTTTTAAGAATAGTCTAGCTTTCTATTCTTGAAGCAATTTTCTGAAACGGTTTCAAGGATTGTATTGTAAAACATATACACTCAATAGAGAAAGCAATTTATCTAAACCGATCTTGTCACGACAAGGAAAAGTTTCGTGCTTTGCGATTGTGTGAACTGCAATATATTTTTCATAATCGCTACCTGGGAGGTAGTTAACAGCTCACGAGATAGGTCTCACTCATATATTTTAGCCTACACACTCCACTCTCGCCAGAAGGGTTGGGGTTGCCTGATGGTCGCATATTCTTCCTTTAGTCGCCTTTTTTATTCCCTTAGTCGTCCCTTTTATGACATCCACGGGAAGAGTGTGACTGGTTCTATTCTACTCTATGGGAACCATAAGCCATGTAGCTATAGTTTTTGCACGTACCACGAAACTTCGGGATATTTGTTCCTTACGGGACTATTCCCACCTCTCTTTCCCACCACTGCAACTCCTGTGTAGCCAGGATCTACAGCTTGACCGCCAATAAAAACCTAACCAGTGACGGTCACGTTTGTTTGTTTGTTTTAAGTAACTGTCCTCTCTATAGGTTGTCTGGAAGAGATCGCTTCATAGCGATAAGACCGCCTAACTGTACCTTATGTGTTCCTTTTCTTTCTATTTCTTTTTATGTGGTGTACAATAAAGAGTATTTATTATTATTATTATTTGTCCCGGGCGAATATTAAACTGTCGTTAGACAACCAAATTAATCAAAAGAACATAGGAGGAATTCGAATTTGTCCCTTATTCACTTTTTACGATATCCATGGGAAGAAAGAGCATGCTCTACTCTGTATAAACCACACGAATGTCCCTTTTTGCATGTTCTATGGAGCTTGGAAACCCTTTTACCTCTTACTAAGATTATGGGCTGAACAAAGATGGGTAATTCCACATAGCTGTCCCTTTTTGCATGTTCCACGAAGCCTGGGGGCCCTTTTACCTCTACATTAAGACTTTAGGCTGAATAAAGCCCGGCAATTTTGTGATCGATACATACACGTGCTTGTTTTCAGCCCATGAGAGCCTCACTTGGTCCACAAAAAGGGGTCAAAGAACAAAAAGCCTTTAGTCATCGGGGCTTGATCAGCGAAAGCTCTTGACCGATGACGTCAAAGTGACGTAACTGTTCTGATATAGGAGATTTGAGGCACAGTGTAGAAAGAACAGTAGGTTTATTTTTTAAATTCTTTTGTATTTGATCCCTGTTGGCCGTTGGACTCTTGCGGTGAACTCACTCTTAACACAAGCATATTTTGATGGACAGATCAAAGTAATTGTGGACCACAAATAAAAAATAAAATAAAAAAACTAGGTCATCATAAAAAATAATTATGTACTGACCTGTATTCGCTCCAGCAGCATAACGGCTCCATATAACAATCACTACACTTCACATCACTTCACAATTTAGACGTCCATTCCCGACGGAGGTTCGACAACAACTGATTGTCTGGTACTTGGCGCGTAATAAAGTGAACGAGCGAATGAATGATTGAACGAAGTAAAATGAACTAAATGAATGGTGGAGAGAGTTTTATCATTAAATATTCTAACTTCAGCTGATTTAGATAGCGTCAATTTGATAAATAATAATTTTCGATTTACATTTTATCTATTTGCTTTTTATAAACAGTATGAATATTAATATATAAACAATATAGACATTACTTGAATTTTATTCTATTGCAATAAAAATGTAAAGTCTGATATTCTATCACTGGTAAGGAAATCAAACTATAGTTTTGTTGAAAACAATTGCATACAACTACAATGCCACAGTGTTAAGTTTGATGTACCCGTAAATTGTTCTAGAAATTTAAAGCTGGTTTTCAAAAAATCTGACTGCAACTTCAACATACTGCTTTCAATCGCTCTGTGGCACGGCAAAGTAAGCCCTATACATATACGTGTAAGTACAAGATTGTACACACTTAAAGTTAGCCAAGTAAGTTACCTGCCGGTTTGTAGTCCATTAAAGTTAGCGTGTTGCAAACTGAACCAAATTCACTTAACTTTAAGGCAAGATTTGCAATGGAGGTAACGCCTGCTTATGCAGTATGCACTTGCTTTTAAGAAGCTGACACTATGTTAGTGAAGACTTAGGGCCGATGTATTTAGCCAATTAGGAAGTCTCTACCTGAACGATAGAGTTTGACTGACTTTAGTTAATGATAATCATTCGTTTGAAACTTGTAGTTACGGGACTATTCCCACCTCTCTTTCCCACCACTGCAACTCCTGTGTAGCCAGCATCTACAGCTTGACCACCAATAAAAACCCAACCAGTGAAGGTTAAGTTCCTGGTTGCTTGCAAGTGAAGCAGCAAATCGAACGCACAGCGTTGATTAGAGCTCTGTCGCCCGTATTGAGGTCTCACAGTGTGCGCGAACGCACAGGGTGACACACGAACCAATCACAGAGCCCTATTCAATGCTGTGCGTTCCATTTGCTGCTTCACTTAAGCAAGCATCGTTTGTGAATACTTGCTTAAGTGCAATTATTACATCAATTTGCATATGTTTTTACTACACAAGTTTAAGCTGCGAGGAAGTTATCCAGACTTAATTTAGACTCAAAACTCGACATATAAATTCTCTTGGGTATAAGTACCCTCCCACTTTATAAATTACTTAATACCTACCCTCATTTTGGTTTACTACCGCCATAAGAGTATTTTGATGTCCTGTACCTCTAGCATGAACAACTTTCGTCTTCGAATCGTTTGCGTATTTGACAAAATTCAGGTCAAATGAACGCAGCCCGCACCTGCCAGTTTGCGTTCTTTGCTCGTACTTCGTTCAGAACGCATCAATATCAATGTGCAGACCGTCAATGTTGTTCATAACATGTTACGAGCTGCGTTCACTTTGACCTGACCTCAGAACGCATCTAGCGTGGCAAATCCTATAACCATCACTATAACACATAATGGCGTAGTTACACTATGCACGCACGCCGAAGTATGGGCGACGCGCAGCGAAACCAACTAAAGTACGTGTTTACACTATATGTCTCGATCAATTTCCCGCATAGTGTAACTGCGCTATAACATAGGTCTTACATACACGAATGTGCTCGTTCTTACACGAACCCCAGTATAAATATAGACTTTACTTACTTAGTTCTTACTGTTGTGATTTATTATCGCTTCTACAATGCGTTACGTGCAATATGGGACGTGTCCCCTGTAGCAGCGTAAAGCGGTTTGTAAATAAACATTTGTGAATACGGTTACAAACGATGCTTTCTTAAGAGAAGCAGCAAATCGAACGCATAGCGTAGAATAGACCTCTGTGATTGGTTCGTGGGTCACCATGTGCGTCCACGCGCACTGTGAGACCTCATAGTAATGTTTGTGTATACGGGCGTTAGGTAATTACTGGAGTTTTTCATCTAACTTCAGAATTTTTAAAGAAGGTGGAGGCAATTCATTCACCTGTACTTTATTGGTAATGTGTAAATCTGATTTGATTTCAAATACCATTCTTGAAGAGACTAGGCGACCATTTTATCGCTCTAATAAGTTTTTCGAACTATAAGCAAAAATATCGGTAAAAGAAGACAACTAACTATCGGAATTACAGTCTCATGCGACCATTAGGGTTCCACAAGTTAACTACTTTACATTATAATAATAATTTATTAATCGTATCTATGAACCAATTTTGCTTAGCCCGAAGGTAAACTGGTTGAGAATGCCTCATGGCATTAATTTCACCCTATGTATCAATTTATAAAGCATAATCGATTAAATATTTTTTTCTGTATCGATAAAAACGCTATCATAATATAATAGCGTTTTTATCGATACAGAATATTATTTGCTCCCAAGTATCCGCTATAACTGAGTACACACCTTTACCGCACTCTCTGGAACTAAATTGAAGTAATAAATCGCGTTGTCACTCACGCGCATGTTTGATGAGTGATGTATGAACTAGGACGGTGGTGATGGATTTAGTGATAAATGATGACAGTGCAGGTACAATGGCATTGAACTTAGAAGAACTCATGTTGCATTGAAATCTGAGTTTGACACAGACACAATACAATACAATCCCAACTAATATTATAAATGCGAAAGTAACTCTGTCTGTCTGTCTGTCTGTCTGTCTGTTACGCTTTCCCGCTTAAACCTCGCAACCGATTTTGATGAAATTTGGCATAGAGATAGTTTGAGTCCCGGGAAAGAACATAGAATAGTTTTTATCCCGGTTTTTGAAACAGGGACGCGCGCGATAAAGTTTTTCTGTGACAGACAAAATTCCACGCGGGCGAAGCCGCGGGCGGAAAGCTAGTACATAAATAAGGTATACCTAACACATTTTTTTTTGTAAATGTTGAAGAACATATTTTTATGCTGCTGGCATTAGTTATTAAGATATCACTTCAGCTCTACAGACCAGACACTTATACAGGGTGTAATTTTATACTTGATCAAACAAAAATCTCAAAAAATGTAAGTCCCCATACAAATTATCATCAGGAATCAGTCATTTAGTATGGAGCTTTTTTAGCACTTGTTATTGGTCCTGTAGGAAAAGTTTGAGTACTATTTAATCAACCCTTTTTTGTTTAACCAAGTATAAAATTACATCCTGTGTATACTTGTAATTGATGCTATTTTGCTACGAAAATGGGTAGTTTTTAAACTGTACTTTCATCATTTGATTCCAAATCGATGTAAACCACAGAATAACAGCAACTATGTCACTTTCGACGTTACACGCGACAGCGATACCATAAAAAGCGAATTTTATTCGCCTAAGCCAATTTTGTGCTATGTCAATAAATACCATCGCCCAAAAACAACAAACAGTACATTTTAAATCTATATTTTAAAAAAGCGAAAGGTCACTGACTCACGAAATCTTACAAACTACATGTGCTAGGAGTCTCAATTTTGCATGGTTGGTTGGTTGGTTCCTTTTAGGATATTGAATAAAATAAACGTGCCATGAAAATGCGAAATTAAGCCGACTTAATTTCGATTTAATGATCCAAAATGGCTAAAGGGTTTTAAAGGATGAGTTTTTATTAGCGATCAAGCTGGGAATAGCGTAGGTACTTAAATAAATTAGGTATACATTAATAAATAGTAATTATGCAGGTATTAGAGAAATCCTTGATGGATGTACCCAAGCCGTCGTGATCATTAGATTTGGAATAGATTTGCTTCAGTTGGGTTCGATATTTTAAGTTTTGTGATCATTGTTATGTTATATTGTCAGGCATAAATAACGTTTGGATTTGGAAAGATATGTCTGTTCTAAGTGAACTGTGATGACAATCATCCAATAAAATTTTATGCTGTGGATATCTGCCAGGATTACACAAAGTGTCGATGTACATAAGTTACGTTTTATTATGCTGATGCTTTTCATGGTCTCATCTACACTATCTACACTAATATTATAAAGAGGAAAACTTTGTTTGTTTGTTTGTTTGTTTGGTTGTAATGAATAGGCTCAAAAACTACTGGACCGTTTTTAAAAATACTTTCACCATTCGAAAGCTATATTATCCACGAGTAACATAGGCTAAATTTCATTTTGGAAAAAAATTGGGTTCCGTAAAATATGTAGATAATGTAGTCCACGCGCGCGAGCGGGCGGAAAGCTAGTATTGATACATAGAGAGATAAGCAGTGGGCTTGAGATTATTCCCACTGCTGCAACTCCTGTGTAGCCAGGATCTACAGCTTGACCGTCAATAAAAACCCAACCAGTGAAAGTCAACTTTGTCCTGGAGGAAAGGTTTTAAAAAAGTCGAGAATTTAAGTAGCGACCAAAGACCGAAAGACGAAGTGTCAGGCAGGTCATCCACTCGGTGGTCCGACGATCTAATAAATACCGCGGAGAGCACCAGGATGCGGACAGCGCAGGACTGATCCTTGTGGAAATCCTTTGTTCAACAGTCTAACACACGTATTCACAAACGATAATTGCTTAAGTGAAGCAGCTAAGCTATGCGAAGTCGAACGCACAGCGTTGAATAGAGCTCTGTGATTGGTTCGCACTTACTCAAGAACATATTGTTTATGAATAGATTTTTTGGTCCCTGTGCGTCCACTAACACTGTGAGACCTCATAGCAATGTTTGTGAATATGGGTGTAAGACCTTTATCGAACGATCATGTAGTCGTTGCGAGTCCAATGATAGTATAACTTTCCTCCGGGACAAACTTGACCTTCACTGGTTGGGTTTTTATTGGCGGCTGTAGACTGTAGATCCTGGCTACACAGGAGTTGCAGCGGTGGGAACGAGAGGTTGAATTCGTCTGAACGAGAGGACTTCGCGGTGTAAACATTTTGAAGGTCATAATAGCCAGTTCCTTCGTTGAAGATTCCGGGTGAAGCTCGCTTCTACCTTCGGCCTGATCATCACTTACTTTCAGGTGAGATACAGGCCAAGAGCTTCCTCGTTGTGGATTAAAAAAATTAGTTATCAACTCGGAAAGGGATCAACACTGTAAGGCCTTTTGCGAGCTGTCATCGCCTTTCGCGCGCTGTCAATCGCGAGGTGAGGCGTTTACTTTACGGTGCGGATAAGGCCCAGAACAGACGGTGAAACGCAACTGCAACGAAACTTCAACTGCTACTTACTTTTGAGTTGCATCTCAGTTTCTGCCATAGCGTCCGTTGAGAGACCACACATGACGCGACCAGTTTGAAACTTTCAGTTTCAGTTTCATTCATCAGAATCATCACAAAGTTGCAGTTTCGTTGCAGTTGCGTTTCACCGTCTGTTCTGGGCCTAAGTGTGCGTTGAATTATGGAGTTTCATACAAATAATACTGACTGCCTCGAGTTTCAGGGTTGATAAATGTGCTACGGCCTTAATTTGTTAATTCCATGCCTCAATTATTTATCTGAGCTTTGGGCCGGTTGTCAATGGTTGTGCCCACTGGGTCCAGTGAACGGTCGAGTCAATACGGATTACGGATTATGTTATTTGTATCATTGTCGACATCATTGCCGGGTATTGTTGACTTTGCCTCTGTGGAGAGCCTGATATTTGCCGAGTTCAGTAGGCTGTAGTTTAACGGATAACGGAACAATAAGCTATATGTAAACACTAGTGGCCGCCCGCGACTTCGTACGCGTGGATCCCGTTTTGCCCCCTTAGAGGTAGAGTTTCGTAAAATCCTTTCTTAGCGGATGCCTACGTCATAATGTCTAACTGAATGCCAAATTTCAGCCCGATCCGTCCAGTGGTTTGGGCTGTGCATTGATAGATCACTATGTCAGTCAGTCAGTCACCTTTGAGTTATATATATTTAGATAGTGGAATTGTATGGTAAAATTGTGCTAATATCTGTAATTTAGCAAAAATAATTAGTCTGATAAACTATGGAATTTTGGGCCACTGGTTTGGTTTTTATTGGCGGTCAAGCTGTAGATTCTGACTACACAGGAGTTGCAGTGGTGGGAACTAAAGCTAGGAATAGTCCTGTAAGCTACTGAGTGTACTAACATTTACAATAATTTAAACGTACGAATTTACGAACAAATAACTTAGGTACCTACTTATAATATCAATAACTTGACCCTACAAAGCTAAATCAGTCCAGCTGATCATCAGCACTTTTAATTTTTATTCTTCCTAATTTTACGGATAGGTATTTTTTTTTTCTACAATATTACAAATTACTAAATACTTGTGGTACACCCCTGTATTTCCATTTAGCATTGCACTCCGGTTCAAACCGCAAATTCTTATCTATAATGCGAATCAGCTGCCAGGCCGGACTGTGACGGACAGCGCCGGATGCGGTGGACGTCTGGCATAGGAAATACAGGATGGTTACTATTTGACTTTAACTAGTATTGTTAAATAAATAAAATAAATATCGTATTGAGCTTTGCTTAATAAAAATCAAGTGCTGCAGTTGAGACTGATTATGGTGTTGATTTTAAAAGTATTACATTTAAAGAATCTCTCTCGATTTCTTTAATTGACTGATTATTTTTTAAAACTAGGTATCTATGTACATTCTATGTGTTACTATTTTTTTGGGCTGATTTTTCAATCATCGATAACAATTTTTAACTGAAGAATAAAATTGGCCTATGGTTAGTTTCTGTATCAGAAATATTATGTCAAAATGTCAATTTTATTTTCCAGTTTTATTTAATGATTTAAAAATGAGCACTTATAATTGATTAGTAATGCTTAATTTATCATTATAAAAATTGGTACATTTCTTATTTGGTCAGTTCTGAAGTTTTTCTAGTATTTGTAAATTTTTACCTCTTAAAATTCAAGGGAAATTGAAATTGTCTCCAAAAATGAAAAGGCTGAGCGAAAGTGAAAACGTACAATCGTTCCAAATAACTTCAACAATATATCTCGGGGCAAACCTATTTAATTTCCACTCGCTTCCAGGCGGCGCACTTCAAATTTCAGATACCGACCTATACAGGGTTGGGGCTATGAAATAAATTGCTTTTAGTATTATCCGCCCCTTTCTAGCTGTATTCGTTTATCAATGCGATTTAAAAACAGTTTCAACTCATACTGTTTTCTTAAGTTAATGCGAAATGTATCTTTATTCATATGATAAATAATTTTTATTAAATCGTGCTTTAAGTTTTATTGCACTAAAGGGAATTTAATCTTCAAATTCTAACTGCTCCTAGTTTCTTTCTATTAACTTTGTTGCAGGTACGAGACAGTTTTACTTTCCCACAGGAATAGCTACATTTTACTGGAAGGTTTTACTAGTGGTTAAACTGTATTTTCAATAATTTCATATCGACTAGTAATCGAAAAAAACTGTTTTAAAAAACTTTTTGCTAAAACTTCAACGAATGTAAATTAAAGGAATCAGACATTTTTTATTTAATTTAACAGACACCCGGTATAAATTTCATTTAATATAATCAAGATGGCGCCGGACGAGTGTAGCTCAGAGTTAAAATGAGTTAACATTGTTAATAGAATGTTTGTGTGTATGGCAGGAGTTTGGCAATAAATCCTCTGATCTCCCTATTTACTCTTGATCTCTTGTAAAATATACATTTTACACGGCCCCTTACCCCTTTTTGAGGGGTTAATTTATTTTATTTTATTTGATTACCTGTTTTGTGAAGTTTTACTCGTTTTTCACACGAATTGCCGTTTTCATGATCATTAAATACAAAATTCATTATTTTATCCGAAGAATGCTATTAATCTAGTATGAGTATCTGGGGGCACGGCAGTGCCCCCACCAAGTCGAGCAAAAAAGCGGCACGGCCGTACCATCCTTTTCTCGAAGCAATTCAGGCCATTTTCGACCCCCTGTATCTTCGTTGTGGATAAAACTAGAAGACTGAATTTTCAGTATCCATGCAGGCATTGTGAAGACACGGTATATTTCAAATTTCATTCAATTTAAACCAGTAGTTTAAGAATTATAACGGGTCAAAGTTTCTTAATTTTGTCACTCACTGACTCACTGACTGACTCACCGATCATCAAAATTCTAAGGCACTTCTAGCAGACCTAGAAGCTTCAAATTAGAAACATAAGTAGTGTTTGGTGTATGAATCAAGGAAAAACTAAAATATTTGGGGGCACGGTAGTGCAACCGCTAAGTCAAGCAAAATTTTTAATTTCGGTCCAGTTTTATAAATTTTTAACTACTTACTTAAACTTACTTAAATAACTTTGTAATACCATATAAATATAAAGGCGCACGGTAGTGTCCCCGCCAAGTCGAGTAAAATTTTTAAATTTCGGTCCAGTTTTCTAGATACATAACTGCTGTCTACAAAATACAAAAAGAAATGAGATCCCATCAAAAACAATACTTGTCAAAAAAACCAAGTCTCGCAACTCAGTTGTTCTACGGTAAAAAGTTGTGAGATCCATGTAATACCAAGTCCAGGCCAGGAAATCTTTAACGTTTTACATAAATATATTGACTTGGCCATCGCATGAAAACACGTGTAAATTAAATTATTTAGTGCGATGGCCAAGTCAATAATTTATGTAAAACGTTAAAGATTTCCTGGCCTGGACTTGGTATTACATGGATCTCACAACTTTTTACCGTAGAACAACTGAGTTGCGAGACTTGGTTTTTTTGACAAGTATTGTTTTTGATGGGATATTGTTTTTCAGATCAATATCGATTTAGTTAGTTAAAGAAAGGCACTTTTTGCAAATCAAACATTGTAGACTAAGAGCTAGTGAACGCCAGACCTTCGTCATTTTATAAAAGCTGAAAGTTTGTCAGCGTATGCTACCAATATTAAAAAAGAAAAATCTGTTTTTATGCATATTATTTGGGAAATGATAAGAAGTTTTTTCTAAATTAGCCAGATAGTTTTGACAGTTCCAACTCCTTGCCAGACAGTTTTTTTAGGATAGCTCCCAAAGCCACGATGGTCCAAACTTCATGATTCACCAGCATTGTAACCTATATTGGGAGCATACGCTGACAAACTTTCAGCTTTTATAAAATGACGTAGGTCTGGCATTCACTAGCTATTAGTCTATTAGTATCAGAAAAACCTCTTTCCCTACCAAAATAAACAAGTCAATTAATCTAAAGTACCAGGCGCCCATAACTTAGAGAGGGATCAGACAGCCAGTCAGCAATAACTCAAGGGGTGATGTGCGATATCCCACTGGAGGATTAGCTCCGTCCGTGTCATGGACTCCTGGTACTTCGGATCAAGTTTAATGAGAATTGATGGGATTTTATTTGGGAGAAGTTATGTTAAAAGCTGCGTAAATATGAGTGATTGGTGAGAACTTTCGTGAAAATAATACTACTCAGCTTTTTGTTTTTGTGAGAAATTACCCCACATATCTAATATACTTACCTGTTTCTGATCTATAATAATAATGTTATGATTCATTCATAACATTGATTAATTAATAATAATGAAAGATTAACATAAATCCGAAAATAAGGTCAGAAAGAAATTAAACCACGTTTTTAGGTTACAAGTTCAATAAAAGATTTAGAGAGATCTAGTCACTAAATGTGTATGGTTCCAAAAGCTTTCTGTCTCCACAAGATTTTAATCAAGTGTTCTAACGGTTTTATTACGAAAAACTCAAGAGCTTTTGAAATAAACGTTTCATTTTAACTGGACGTTTAGAGTCAAATGGATTTTGAAATTTAAGCCTGACCAGAGTTTTATTATGAATGCAATCCTAAGTAAAGTTCGTTGTAATCATCATCATCATTTCAGCCACAGGACGTCCACTGCTGAACATAGGCCTCCCCCAATGATTTCCACAATGGCCGGTTGGTGGCGGCCTGCAGCCAAGGCCTTCCTTCATGAGGTCGTCGGTCGACATTGTGGGTGGTTCTATGAATGCAATATTATGTAAGGTTCGATGCAATCATAAAATAAGTTTCACATAAGTACATATATTGGAAGTAAGAGACTATTGATTGATGCTCGTGTATTTCCGTAAAGTAGATTTAGAAGCCACGATAGCCGAAAACGGTGAAGGGATTGGGCTGGCGATTCGTGATCCATGGAAGGTGGGTTCGTTCCCCGCCGCCGCTCGACAATTGTGGTGAGCTCACTCGTGACACAAGCATAAATAAAATTTTAGCTTAGTACGAGGAGCTAACGGGAATATTAGTAATTTGTGCAATAACAAATCCCAACTAATATCATAAATGCGAAAGTAACTCTGTCTGTCTGTCTGTCTGTCTGTCTGTCTGTCTGTCTGTTACGCTTTCCCGCTTAAACCTCGCAACCGATTTTGATGAAATTTGGCATAGAGATAGTTTGAGTCCCGGGAAAGAACATAGGATAGTTTTTATCCCGGTTTTTGAAACAGGGACGCGCGCGATAAAGTTTTTCTGTGACAGACAAAATTCCACGCGGGCGAAGCCGCGGGCGGAAAGCTAGTTACTAATAATCTTAAAAAAAGCATAGAACCACTCTCACTCTTGCCATGGATGTCATAAGAGGCGACTAACGAACATAATATGAAAGAAAGAAAGAAAGAAAGAAAGAAAATAACTTTATTTTGGCAACAACAAATTCAGGCAACATAGACATGCACAAAAAAAAAAAAACTAAGTTGCCAAAAAAGGTCACCCACTCAGTAATATCTTGACAGTGTGACTGCCAAGACACTGATTTTCAGTGGGTATGCGAACATCAGGCCTCCCTAACCCGTCTGACCAGCGTGGGGAGTGTATACCAAATCTTTCATTTGCCTCTGGTAAATTAGAGAGGGTCGTTCTCCTGCAGTGGAAACTAAATGGTCTGATGATGATCATGCACGAAATAACGGATTTACTCCCAAATTGGGTGATATTTTTATTTTATTTTATTTACACTTTTGCACATATAACTGTACAGTGGCGGACTTAATGAAATCGTTTTCTGATTCCACCAGAAACCGAATCTACGAACTCATTAGTGGATTTAACTGCTACATTAAGCCTTTATGAACTACGTGATAAAAATTAACGGCTTGTTACTTTAATGGCTGATAAAGAACCATAAAACCAGGAAACCATTATTTTTATCCGTCCCATTTTTGGCCACACTGATTGTTTTTGAACTTTAACACAAGATCATAGAGTTCTAAATAGGACGTAGAATTTAAGGTTAAGCTGATCCCTTCACCAATGTAGAGACATAATTAAATTGGCCTATAGTTCAAGTCAGATAAAATACACACAATTCAATTCAACAGAAAATGATTGGTTATGATGACTTATAACCAATTGATATTTTGATGGTTTATTTGTATTTGGTCACATAACTTACGAGTATGAGTTATTAAATAAGTTATTCACGATGACAAGTTCTCTGCGTTTATATTTTCCCCTGAATACAAGTTTATATAACTTTTATTTTTATATTTTTCGCAATAAACTCTTCAGTTTCATATCGGCCTTACATGAGCAGGAAACCATTTTTACAAAGCTGAATACATATTTACATAATTACTACAAGCACCTGCGTTGCATTTTCTAATTTATGTAGGTAGTATCGCGTTTTAATAAAGCAGGCAGCATATGAAGCTATACATTTTTTGTTGAAAAATAGCTCCTAATACCACTACACTGACGCCACAATATTTAACTTGATCTGCTGTTGCCCATTCTTGTGTAGCTTCTTACAACGGGACTATTCCCACGTCTCGTTCCCACCACTGCAACTCCTGTGTAGCCAGGATCTACAGCTTGACCGCCAATAAAAACCCAACCAGTGAAGGCCAAGTTTGTCCCGGGGGAAAGTTAAACTGACATTGGACCTGCAACGAAATTAATCAGAAGAACATAGGAGGAGTTCGAAATTCGTTCGTTCGTTTCAGCCGAAAGACGTCCACTGCTGGACAAAGGCCTCCCCCAAGGATTTCCACAAACACCGGTCCTGCACCGCTCGCATCCAGGCACCTCCCGCGACCTTCACCTGATCGTCGGTCCATCTAGTGGGAGGCCTGCCCACGCCACGTCTTCTGGTTCATGGTCGCCACTCAAGAATTCGAAATTAAGGGAGCTTTACAGCGTTCACTTTGAGTTTTCATCCTGTAATTAATACCCATCAAAAACAATACTTGTCAAAAAAACCAAGTCTCGCAACTTGGTTTTTTTGACAAGTATTGTTTTTGATGGGATCTCATTTCTTTTTGTATTTTGTAGACAGCAGTTATGTATCTAGAAAACTGGACCGAAATTGAAAAATTTTACTCGACTTGGCGGTTGCACTACCGTGCCCCCAAATATTTTAGTTTTTCCTTGATTCATACACCAAACACTACTTATATTCCAAATTTGAAGCTTCTAGGTCTGCTAGAAGTGCCTTAGAGTTTTGATGATCGGTGAGTCAGTGAGTCAGTGAGTGACAAAATTAAGTAACTTTGACCCGTTATAATTTTTAAACTACTGGTTCAAATTGAATGAAATTTTAAATATACCGTGGTTTACAATGCCTGCATAGCTAATGAAAATTCAGCCTTCTAGTTTTATCCACAACGAAGTTACAGGCGGTCGAAAATGGCCTGAATTGCTTCGAGAAAAGGATGGTACGGCCGTGCCGCTTTTTTGGTCGACTTGGTGGGGGCACTGCCATGCCCCCAGATAACAGATTTTTAAACATTCTGCCTAATTTCTAGTTAAAAAAAACCAGTGGCTATTAGAAATAAATTGCTTTTCCGGTGGCTCAAAAAGAAAGCAACTGCTGTTATGGCTTATCTAACATTCGAAATTGCACTAAGCCTGTGAAAGCCGCTTCTTGGAATACGCAAACTGCATTCAGACATGAAAGCTGTTTAGTGATGGGACATAGCAATTTACTATCGATATTAATGTACCTACCTACCTATTTTAAAATGTAATCTCTCCACTTTTCATAAAATATAGATTTTGTTAGCTTTATCTACTTTAAATGTCCATAAAAGATTAAGGCTGTTCAATCAAGGAGATACCAACTATCAGTTTTATCAAATGATAAAGTGGAACATCCTGCTTGTTAATTGGAGAAAATCTCCTAATAATAAAGTAAGTTAAGCTTCTCCATAGCTAAAAAGCAATGAGAAGGTACTTACCTATAATCAAATCATTTTAGGGAATAGGTAGTTTTCTGAAAAGCAATGTATTACACCCAGTTTATTTATATGAAGCTCTTATGCGATCATCAAATACAATTTCGATGAAAAAGTTCTAAAATAAAACAAAACCCTGCATTACCTAAATACAAACCAGTATAGCCCGACCAGGAACATAAAAACCCTCGCCATGTTGCGGAAAACTAATGGTACTAATTTCTTTTAATGGCAACAGTAACTGAAAACTTCATTGACATGTCACCTTGCATGTCAGTCTATTGCTGTCAAAGTGTAAACAAACTTTATTTTAAATGTGCGCAATTTATTTTGTGAATTAAATTGCTAAAATCTTTTTATAGTCGTGAAAGAAAAGTGGTTCACAATGTGTTAAAGTATTTGTCGAAGAGAAATACTAAGGGTTCGGACAATATTTTCATTGAATAATGTTTCCGACAAAGGTTGTCAAATTGACTGACATGTGTATCGTATAGTACAGTCCACTATGAAAATTAGCTGTGGTTTTGTATGGAAATGTCATTTTAATCCAAGGTTCTTCCTAGGTGTAACTTTTTATTAATAAGGGGGTAGTACTTCTTTAAATAAAAATATTTATTTCACAATTATCCCCATCAATAATTATAGAGTTAAGGAAGGATGCGAGCAGTAAACCCTTCCTGCCTCGCATAACCTAAGTACCATACGATAGACACGTATGATAGTTATTCTTCTTCTTCCTCGGTCCCTCACTGATGAGGATCGCGACCACAGATAGTGTTCCTCCACAGACTGCGGTCATAAGCTGTGTGGACCGCACGATGCAAACTCCCACCGTCTTCCTCACCGCGTCCGACCATCTCGTCGATGCCCTGCCCCGAGCGCGTCCCCCTTCATACTGTATGATACTTAGGTTACACAAAAAGTATCTTTATCTTCGAACGCAACCAGATTTGAGGCTGGTGGCCATAGTAAATGTTGTTCGTCTTGGTAAGACCTTTCAAATGACACTACAAACATAACTATTGGAGCCGGGTACCATTCTGCAAAAAAGTATGTATATCTTCGTACACAACCAGATCTGAGGCTGGTGGTCATAGTAAAAGTTGTTCATCTTGGTAAGACCTTTCAAACGATACTAGACACATATCTATTGGAGCCGGGTACCATTTTGCCCATTGTCCTTTACTGACATGTTTATCGCATAGTACAGTCCACTATGAAAATTAGCTGTGGTTTGTTTCAACTACCTATTTTTAAAAAAAATGTCACTTTCTAAGTGTTGAATTTTATGGAATTGGGAAAGAAGTACAAAGTTTGAAGCGTTCATGAGCAAACATTGCAGTTGAATATTCAAGTTCTGAATTTGATTATTGATGAATAATAAAATAAATCCTACTAGCTCGATTGATGGTTTCATTTAATTTATTTAAACCAGGTTACCTATAATAATTTTTTTTTTGTTAATTTATTAAAATATCAAATTAGCCCGTAATCCTGAATCCTGATACATAACGTTAGCCCATTAATTTAACACAGGTACGACTGTACTCAGCGTTGCACTATCAAATGCAATTGACGCGCCTCTATGCCAGGGTTTTTATGTTCCTGGTCAGGCTATACATCACTAGTAGCTACAGCCGTGTATGCAAATCGCAGTGCAATTATAGACTTCACGCTAATTAAATGTACTAGGTCAGTGATTAGCTGTGTACGTTCAAGATGGACAGATGGATATTAGAAACACCATTTAACTTTTTAACACAATTGGGCTTTAATGTGACCTTCAACGGATCTAATTACAGTTTAACTTTCCCCGGGACAAACTTGACCTTCACTGGTTGGGTTTTATTGGCGGTCAAGCTGCAGATCCTGGCTACACAGGAGTTGCAGCGGTGGGAACGAGAGATGGGAATTACGTAAACGTTACGGGACTATTCCCGTCTGTGCGTGCGTGTCTGTGTGTGTGTGTGCGTGGGGACTGTGGGTGTAATCCTCCATTTCATCATCATCATGTCAGCCATAGGACGTCCACTGCTGAACATAGGCCTCCCCTAATGCTTTCCACATTGATCGATTGGTAGCGGCCTGCATCCAGCGCTTCCCTGCTACCTTCACGATGTCGTCGGTCCACCTTGTAGGTGGACGTCCCACGCTGCGCCTTCCGGTACGCGGCCTCCATTCCAGAACCTTGCTGCCCCATCGGCCGTCATCGATTAATGTGCCTGAAAAAACATGTCACGAAAAACCTGATAGCCTGAAAATCCAATTAGTTTTAACACTCAAATCACAATTATTATTTGTTAATTAGGTACCTAACTGTAAAGTTTTTTTTACCAATTAATATAATTAGTCCATTGATGAGGCAAAAGCTATAACAGTATTATTTCTTCCATATTATTCCTTAGTCTAAAAAGTTACTCAACGAATTTTGATGGAACTTAACAGCAATATTGTTTATAACCCAGAATTACATTTATAAGCTATAATTTATGATGATCTGTGTCAAACTAAATTTCACGCGGTTGAAGCCGCGGGCAAAAGATAGTTTTTAATATTGGATAGCCCATTTATCAAGTAAGGCTATTTTTAAATAATAGGCTATTATAATACAAAAGCAAGCAATGAATTAAACAATGAAAAAGTTACAAAAAACGGGAGCAATTATGAGTATGTATTTAAGAAAGGTTTAGTTTGCTATGATTTGTCTTAAATCTGCTTAGTAACATAATAATTTAGTCAAGTACTATTTTCCCGGAAAAATACCTTTTTGTTAAGGTACCCACAATCGATCGCCCGCTAAGCCCCGAGTTTAGTAATTCACGAGCCGTTTAGGGGAATTGACGCAATTGAGTTAGCGTAAGTTCTTCCTTTTACGAGAAAGAGGCAACTATTTTTATTTCATATGGGTATTCTTTACGAGATCAAATTAGAAATGAGGAGATCCGTAAACGAACTAAAGTCACGAAGTCACACTGAAGGGTACAGCACATAGTACGCAGAACTGACGGCCGATGGGGCAGCAAGGTTCTGGAGTAGAGGCCACGTACCGGAAAATGCAGTGGGACGTCCACCCACAAAGTTGACCGACGACCTATAAAGGTAGCAGGAAGGCGCTGGACGCAGACCGCTACCAACCGTGCGATTTGAAAGTCATTGGGGGAGGCTCATGTTCAGCAGTGGACGTCCTGTGGTTGAAATGATGATGATGAACACAAAATTACTTACGTCAGAAATAATTATTTTGTTTAAATTCGGTCCTTACTCCGAGTGAAGAACATACAAAAACGTTTCATTTAGTCAAAATATTCAATGCTGCATTTGTGAATTGTGTCTAAATGCATGGTTATTGAAATTTTCTAGCAGTAAGAGTCGGATCTCAAACTAAATCACTACATAATATTATAAAACAAAGTCTCTTCGCTGTCTGTCTGTCCCTGTGCTTAAATCTTTAAAACACGCAACGGATTTTGATGTGTTTTTTTATTAGATAGGGTGATTTTAAGTATTTTAAGTATTTTAGGTAGAAGCAGGGTTGGGTCGCTAGTTTAAAATGAAAAAATATAAATGCATATACGAGTTTATGTGACTTACAATGAGATAATTCGTGTGAGCTTGACGGTATCCTAGTCGTATCTTCCATATTGGACCCAAGGGAGATTCCTATGTCCGGTAAAGTTATCCGAAGTTTCGAACATTTCTATCCCTTTTACTCAAACCGAGATGGCAGCATGAGTGAGAGAGACAAATACGCAAAACTACGTAAGCTTTAGGGAATAGCTCTGCTGTCCAGGGGTTGAAAAACTTATTTGAGCTATAAAATAAAGGTAAGTACTTTGAAATGTGTTGTTTGGGGTACATAGAGGTGTAGGTACCTACATAAGATTTTTTTAAATATACCTACATTTATTTGTCAGCAAGGACATAGAGAGAGGCATGTAATGACACATTAAAAGTTTTTGTAATAGGAAGTTTGTAAAAAAATAATATTTTAACTGTCATGAATTTTAATGCGTTATTTTTATATCTGTCATTTTTCATTGAAAATTGTGCTCGAAACTAAGGCAATAATTTTTGGTTATATTGGATGGTTGTATTGTAAATTTTTTGGCCACTTTGGGTGTCAAGAACTATTCGTTGACTGTACATACAGTAAAACCGATCATCTGTAGTTTGAATGATTGAAGTTTCGCGACTATTGCGTCACAGTCGCTGGAGCTATTACGCATTTTCAGGCATCCCCACATTTCATGCAGTTTCAAAGGGCATTGTATTCAAGTTTGCTGTCACAGAGTTATGGGATTTTCGCTGGGAACTTTGGCGAAGACCCAGTTTTGTGAATGTGCTAATGAATGAGAAAAAGAGTTATTATTTACACATTTTGTTCACTTTTTACCTTAATGTTTCAATTTACCAAAACGCCTGAATGAAATCTATGCTGAAGAGTTTGTGATTGAACGCGATAAAATCAGGAACTGCAGGTCAGATTCAAAAATATTTTTGTGTTGGATAGCCCATTTATCAAGGAAGACTTTAGGCTATATAACATCACCCTACAGTTGATAGGAGCGGAGCAGTAAATAATAATGTTGCAAAAACGGGAAATATTATTCAAACTATTTTCACGCGTAGGTATGGAGCAGGCATAGCTAGTATGTATTTATTGTGCATATTGAATCAAAAGTGAACTAAATTGTAAATCTTTACTTATAATAAATCTGTAGAGAGGTCAATTCTGTACATGAAATATATTTTCAAAATAATATCAGGGGGTGATTAGTGATCGATACTGATGCCAAAAATGCAATCAGTAAATTTTTTGTCTGTCTGTCTGTCTGTATGTTCCTTATAGAAACAAAAACTACTCGACGGATTTTAACGAAACTTGGTACAATTATTATATTATTATTCTTCATACTCCTGGGCAGGTTATAGTATACTTAGGAGTATCCCACGGGAACGGGAATTAGCGGGAAAATCATTTTGTATGAAAAATCTAAACCGCTTAAGTTAGACGCTTGAAATTTGGTATGCAGGTACCTTAGTAAACTTAAAGCTTAGTTACAACAGGATATTGCAAAATTCCCACGAGAACGGGAGTTAGCGGGAAAAAACATTTGTATGAAAAAATCTAAACCGCGTAAGGTAGATGAAGGGGGTAAAACGGGATCCACGCGTACGAAGTCGCGGGCGGCCGCTAGTTATAAATAACTTGATAAGATGAACTAATTTTTATTCCTAAACAAATAAGTTTTACTTTCCTTTCAGCATTTAACTTCAGGGCATATAAATTCAAGGCTTCACTTTAACAGTTAAGCACCCTTCGCACTTACTTTAAATTTTTAAGCAAGACCGTAAACAGCGTCTCACGCCAACCACTTTTTGTACAAGTGTTGACATTTTTATTATTCTAGTACGTCGGCACATCAAGGTAACCGAGGCACCTATGTAGTCGTATTAAGTAGGTACCTACTTTTTTGCATGTAATGCATGGTACTGTATTTATTTTGGTTCTACAAAAAAGCTTTAAAACCAGTTATGAACATAACGGAAAATATTTACTACAAACGTTACTAACAAATATTATAAATATGTTTTAAGAATATTGCTGTTTATTTCCTTTATAAATAAAATAAAATAAAGAAATAAAAAGGAATAATAAGTTTTTATCTACTAATCATACGAATAGATACACCCGTCGATATTACAAAATTACCGTAGTCTGATAGCGCGGAATTTACCCATTTTGGTATTTTTTGTAAAGTTAAATGTAGGTATAGATCGTTTCATCCACGAAGACGCGCCCCACCATTCTTCTGCTAACGTTTGATCCATAAGTGCACACGCACACTACAATAATGACGCTCGGATTGCTCGGATCAAACTCCCCGCACCCCGCGCTTCCCTCGACCAAAAATTGGTGGGGAGCGTCTTCGTGGATGAAACGATCTGTAACAAACAACACAAGTGACATGATAAATAGTCCTCCAGCTTAAAAAAACCGAAAATTATATAAGCCTTCCTAAAAAGGGCCACGAACCACGCAGCTTTATATCTTTCAGGAATGCTTTTGTTAGATTCAGGAATTTTCTGAAATTGTCTCGGGCCCTTTTACTTACTTTTCTGGATCATTTTAAGGTATAAAACCTGGAAAACCGCTTTAAACAAGGTAGCTTACAAGGTGAAATGTAAGGTGAATTTTTAGTATGTGGAAAGTATGTAAGAGGCTAAGAGGGCAGATAAGGCTAACATTTTTGTACAAAATATAGCTCCTATTATCCACAGTACCTAGTTTGACTTGCAGCAAGTATATCTAAATATGTGCTTTTGTCTGTAATTTTCCCAAAAAAGTTAAATCTTTGTTATGTTTCTTTTAAACAGTAACATGTATTGCTATGGTTGTTATGGTAACTGTGTGCTAACTTTCTTATAATTATGTAAAGAGTTAAATATTAAGGTGTACAATATGTAACGTATTTATGAGGTATTATTATGTATCATGATTCATAAGCAATTGTTGTGCTCAGTAGTGCTCTCCCTCTTTGGGTGTCCACGGAAGACCAGAGTCGTGGCATTATCTACTTACTGAGATGCTACGACACCATGCTGAGTGGATACCTTTTCAGTATCATTGTAATTACCTACTCATTAAAATGTTAAGTATTGTAAGTTTATTGTCGATGATACTGAATAAACATTTTTTCTTTCTTTCTTCTTCTAAACAGTGTGAGTATGAGGAATGTCCTTTTAAAGTTTTGATTTACAATTGCTTGATTGAATTGCATCGTTACTTACTTGGTGTCAAACTCTATAAAACTAGGTACGTTCGTTCGTTTCAGCCGAATGACGTCCACTGCTGGACAAAGGCCTCCCATAAGGATTTCTACAACGACCGGTCCTGTGCCACCCGCATCCAGGCACCTCTCCGCTGGGGCTGAAAAGTTTTCGAGTACCACGAGCCGACGAATAGGTGGACCGACGATCTGGTGAATTTAACAAAAAAATGTGTATTATCCGGTATTTCGTTTTGTGTGTTATACAAAAAGCCTGAAAGTTTTATCAACTAAAAAATATTCACTCAAACTTTTCAAAAAAGCATATCTTCAAGTAGGCATAATGGCCCGTATACACCGCACGCCGCCGAAAGAATTCAAACCGTGTTACTGAATATTTAACCAAACAGTAAACAGCTCACTCACGCTAACTGCAGCTATTTAACCGCGCACTTAAATGTAACTTCGAAACAAGTTATGTTGTTCACTGAAAACTAACTCTTGGAATTTCAGTGATATTCACTTAAAAATTCTTGGACTAAAAGACTTATTTAATAAAAGGAAATGTATTTTCTAGAATAATAAATAAAGAAAATAAGATCTTGAACAATTAAAAGAGGTTTGAAGGAAGTCTTAATTTTAATTATCACATACAGCTTTTTCCAGCAGTTATCTAACGAAAGACAGGCAGTCCATACGTTAGTAGAAAAACTGTAATAAAATAATAATTAATCTACTATTACTCGATATAAAACTTTCCGATATTACTCGATAAACTAATTGAATAAATGATTCATATAATACCCAATTCCTAACAATAAATTAGGCTAATACCACATGGCATGTCATTTCTGTGTGCATGTATAAGTTCGATTTATGATTCTTAGAGCCGTTTCACATTTAGACTAGGCGCAGACCACCGATTTTTAGTTGGCCGATAGTTGTGCCTGATTTTAAATTGTATGAAGAGTTGGCCAAATCGAATCGGTGTAATGTGTGCGCTCCCATACATGCCCATACTGATCAACTGCCCGACTAAACTGCCGCGCTGCCGAAAATTTCATATTATGTGACAGCGGATGCCTGCCTTCACATTATAAAAACGCCGCTGCCGCGCTACTGTTGCGCCTCTAACGCCCTAATGTGAAAGTGCTCTAATTAGATTCCAAATCTACAAGCTCTTCGCAAGATTTATTTCTGCCAATGCTATTGTCTGACCATCAACAACAATATCAAAATTATATTCATACACCTTGTAACTTAACATGCCAAATATTAGCCTCAGTGATTCTAAAAAGTGTAACATCCATCAAAACTTTTGTGTGTCGTTAGCCTTAGAAGTAATAAATCATCAACACGTACCTAATAGGTAATTGATTATCTTGATCATTAGAAAACAAAAATAATCATTTCGTAGACATTCGTGTACTGAACGGTCTCCAATACCATAACTACAAAGTAAATTTAAAAAAATAGTCAAATCCAAAAGATATGAAAATAATTGAGACACACGAAAATGAAGTAAGAAATATAGTGAGTTCATAAATAAAAATCTTAATCTTTTGCTTGATTGAAAATTTGAAATTAATAAAAGTATGCCTACCACTAGTTTTGTACCCAAAATGCCAACGAAAATCAATCCCAAAGCAAGGAATATGAATGTTTCGAAGATGATAACGAAACCAACGAAAATACATGCAGTCGGTTTTGAGTGTGTCCTTAACAACCATGTAGACCAAGACATACAATCATACCTTAGACCCTTAGGGCTCCCTCCCTTCATGATCCACACCAGGTACAATATCAGAAACAACTTCATCACTCCAATGACCTACACCTATAATGTAATCACCATTCTTCTTAGCTTAGGATTCATTGTTAGTTCGATGATAGTAAGAAATATTTTGCATTTGCTCGATGTTTTCAATAATACAATTCTCATCATCGGTATTTTTACCTTGTATACTAAAAATATTGTCGACTCCATCGCTAGTATAGATTTGATTCTAAAGATCCAGTCGGCTAGAAAATATGTGGTGCTAAGCAGCCGTGGTATCAAGAAACATGTTGTTATCAACTGGATTATTTTTGGCTGCTATGCCTTGTGGTTCATGGTTAGGGAATACTTTTTGATTCGGGATTCTAAAATTTATATATTCAGCGATTGGCACTTGGCATCATTAGATCTTTTACTCATAAGCGCTTGGAGATTAATGACATTGTTGAGGATTACTCTGGATTTATGGATTAAAGAGATGCAAGCCCGAAGAATGTTTTCAAATTATGTAGTGGATGAAACAGTCTTTCAGGAGGAATGGAAAGAAATGAGAAAGACGTATAATCACTTGGCAGATGCGCTGACTGCGTACAAAAAGGTTTTTTCAACACCTGTAAGGGAGATTTTTTGTATATTTTCGATACATTTCATATAATATCTTGTTTAAGCTGATCTAATATGTGCATGTAGACAATGTGACATAATATGATCGTGATAAATATAAAAAATGACACATTGTCCAACTCTGTTTTATGTTTACAGATTGTTGTATACGCATTCTTTAAGTTTTATGAAACACAGTTGCATCTGCATTATTTCATAGGACATGATTTGGGAAAAATATTTCAGACTGTAAGTCCATCATAAATTCAGTATTAAATTTCATGACACTCATACGGGGCTTGTCAAGCGTATTGGAATTTCTACCACGTACCTTTATGCAGAGTGTGGTTTTGTCAAACAACACCCATCTCAGGGGTGGTAGTACACGTGAAAGTAACCACAAGAAAAATATAAATAAAATGTTAACTATTACCACAGAATAATAATAAGTACTACGTACAGAAGGTTTTCTTCGCGAAGAAAATTCACCCCATTGTTTTACAAAACCGCATCCTGTATAACTCGATGAACCGATGACCTGGTGTACGCTATATGGTCATCTTCCCGCTGAAAAGAAAAAGATCTTTTTCTGAATTTGCCTTTGATATTTCGTATACATTTTGTTCATCTGTCCTGTTCAAATAAAATATTCGTTCGTTTCAACCAAATACCGTCCACTTCTGGACAAAGGCCTCCACAACGACCAGTCCTCTGCAGCTCTGATGACGCCTCCCGCGACCTTTCTGACCGTCGGTCCACCGAGTGGGAGGCCTAATATTTAACATAACATATTTAACTTGAATTTCAGGGAGATATTAAAATAACTGGCCTATTATATACCACACTGTCGGCCACCAAAAATTGGTGGTTGATATGGTTTTTGAGTCAAGAATTTAAAAGGCTTTACATATCAGTGAAGGCAGTGGACATCATGTGCTTGACGATTCTGAGGTGTGGATCAACTTCAGGTGTAGTGTTACTGTAAAACTTTTTTCATCATCATCTATTCAGATATAGGCCGACCACTGATGAGTATAGGCCTTCCTCAATGATTTCCACAAAGGCCGGTTGGTAGCGGCCTGCATCCAGTGGCTTCCTGCCACCTTTATGAGGTCGTCGGTCCACCTTGTGGGTGGACGTGCTACGCTGCGCTTTCCACTACTGGAAACCTTTTTACTGGGCGGAAATTTCGTGATACATGCCATGGCAATGCCATGATATCCTGCTACGTATCTTTCATCAAAGTTGTTCAATACAACAATCATGATTGTTGTAATTCTGAAATCTAATTTTTAAGTGACCCCTATGAAAATACAAATTCCTGTATTGTGTTACCATAGGGGTCACTTAAAAATTAAGGATTGATGGTGAAAACGGGCATTAGACTGTTTCTGCTCCATTTCCTACTCAATTACCTTTATCAGGATTCTTTATACTCCCTTTATTCTCCGCACCATTTTCTTATACCCTATTTTTTCTGTTACAGAAGCACAAAAGAGAATGAAAAAGAACATTTTGCGTATGAACCGTGCTTACTTCACAAAGGTGATCGCATGTTCTGTGTTCACGGTGGATGCTTCTCTGCCAGTCAACTACGCTCAGCAAATTGTCTTCTTTTTTATAATTCAACTACAATTTGAGTTTTTGTAGGATGTTGAATACATGTGTTTGGAATAACAATAAAATTGTATCATTCGTCATCATCAGTTAAATGGAGGATTGGATCTATTCACCAAGAATGGATAGCAGAATAATTATTCTGACGGGATTGCTACCATGTACCTTAATTTTGAGTTAAGTTGAGAATTAGTGGCGAAATATCGGAAACTCAAAATTAAGGTACCTAACCTACATGGTAGCAATCCTGTCAGTAATAATAATTAATGTTAGTGACCATGAACGTTTAAAACAATATAAGTATGGATAGTAGTATCTATAACTTTATTAAAATTATGGTTTTTGTGTCTTTTAAGGTCGTCGTACATTTATCAACCCGGAAAGGGATCGTAACCGTATCAACTCGAGGCGGTCAGTATTCTTTATATGAAACTCCATACTGCAACGCACACTTATCCGCACCGTAATGTAAACGCCTCGTTTCGCGTTTGGGAGCGCGCGAAAGGCGATGACAGTACGCAGAAGGCGATACGGTGTTGATCCGTTTCCGAGTTGATAAGTCTGCTATGAACTTTATTTGCTGACTTGTAAGCATAGAATCGCTAACTCAAGTGGCAGTGAGCAGGGCTCGTAGAAGAGATTTTTTTTTTTCAGTCTGGAAGACGAAGTGTAGGCAGATCACTGGTAGGCACTTGGTGGAATAACAACCTGGTGGAAGCAAGGTAGCAAACGCTTGGATGCGGCAGCACAGACTACTAAAGATTACTAACGCCCATTCACAAACGTTGCTTGCTTAGAGAAGCAGCGAATCAAACGCACAGCGCTGAATAGAGTCTGATTTGTTCGTGTGTCACCCTGTGCGTCCACGCGCACTGTGTGATCTCATTGTAATGTTTGTGAATAGGGGCATTAATTTTTTGTGAAAAAATAGGCGAATATCTTTAGATCTCTATAGCATTTTAAAATAGAATAAAGTTATCAAACAATATCGTATTTTAGTCGAACTGAAAGGCATTTTTCTTTGTAACATCTCGTTTGAACTGCCCACATGCATTATTGAGCACCTTATCGGTTTTTGGTTCCCCAGTGATACATAAAATAGATTGATGGACTGAACTGCTGATTCATCGAAGAAAACAGTATTATATGTATTTTAATATATAGACAAGGATTGTAGTCTGAAAGCATTTTTTGGGAATATTGAATTACTAGCTTCTGCCCAAGGCTTCTTTAAAGATTACAGCTTATGTGCCATTCGGATATGTAACGTAATTTTATAATTTTGGAAAGTCGGGGCAGAAAAGTTCTCGAGCATGGGCAGGCCTCCCACTAGGTGGACCGACAATCTAGTGAAGAACCTGGATGCGGGCAGCGCAGGACCGGTCATTATTGAAATCTTTGGGGGAGTCCTTTGTCCAGCAGTGGACGTCATTTGGTACGAAATGGCGTACTCTTGTAGTAAAGGCTAAATGACCTGATAATGATTATACACAACTTGCACAAGGTATTTAATAGTACAGTAACTACCCAATTAATAATTGATTTCTCCACTTAACCCATGATACGCCAGATCGCATAATAAATAAGCTCTTACACACCCGAATTCTGCATCAGTTATTTACAGTTTTATCGATACGTGGGTCTCGGGAGAAATCGGAAAAGTGTGAGCGGGCCAAAATATTTCGCATCGAAATATGGTTATGATAATCCGATAGTGTTGTGTTTTCACATAGAATCGAGTAGCTTGTGATCGATTAAGGGTATTATATGTATATTTTTGAGTGTTTCATAGGTTAAACTAGGCAGAAAGCTAACGTGTTCAGTAACTAAGCTGGCTGGAACCTAATGGTGGGCAAATAAAATATCATCATCATAATTATAAAAAAAATGATGAAATGATTAGCAGAATAATTAGAATATTATTATTTTTCATATTATAGTTCCAAGAATAAGTTCGAAGGATATAAAAAGAGAATATTCTAATAGAAAAAGAAAATATCTAACGAAAATTGTGAGAGCTTTCAACACGGTACTAACTGTAACTTGAGCTTTAGTTATTTGTAGAAACTTAAAAGAAGCTTTTCAGTGACTTCGGATGATATTTCAAAGTGCTATAGAGGTTTTCGAAGAGGAAAATATTGAACTTGTATTTACTTTTCAAGTTATTTTCAAATAAGTACTTGTATTTCTCGTCCTATGTTCTTCCGATTAATTTCGTTGCGGGTCCAATGACAGTTTAAATTCCCCGGGACAAACTTGACCTTCACTGGTTGGTTGATTGGTGGTCAAGCTGTAGATCCTGGCTACACAGGAGTTGCAGCGGTGGGAACGAGTGGTGGGAATAGGCCCGTTTTTTGTATTTTTCTTGACAGACCTAAAAGGAGGACAGGAGACAGGAGGTTTTCCAATGACACATAAGAAATAATAAATATTTCATACCCTTTACAAATTGCGACTAATCATGAAAAGATATTTTTAAATAGAACCTTTGGAAATTTACCCAAGACTTCCAGATCTATAAAGTCCAGCTTTTCAACTACAGAGGCGTAGGTACATTTGCTTTAAAAGAGACACAATCCTTTCCATTAGGCTAGGCTAAGCTAGATAATTACTAAGCACTGATTAGAAACCACTACCCAGTGGCATCGGAAGAGGAAAACAATGCCGGATAATGTGTGTCTAGTCTACTACTATGAAACGGGGACTATAAATTGTGTTTTTAGGATTCCACACACTACTTATGAAGAAACCAGCGCCTCGATTACGCTAATTTGTAATGTCTCCTATTCGTTCGTCTCTCATCTCGAGTGTATACTCCAGTTACGCTCCAATGTCATTCCAGCTGAAGTACAATTCGGTATCGCGGTAAAGTTCACGCGTAAACAAAGACAAAACAACGGAATTATGCACTTTTCACTAAAAGTCCGAACACCTTATTTTTAAACTAAAACACATCAAATATTCGTGAAGCGTTTGACTTGCGTGTGAGAAAAATTAGCTTTCTGTCAGCTTTAACTCAAAGGCGCAATTGCGCTCCGTTTACGTTACAGCTTTGTTTGAACTAGCTGAAATGCTCATTGCACAAATGCACATCGTGGGTTTTTATTGGCAGTCAAGCTGTAGGTCCTGGCTACACAGGAGGGTGACAATAGTCTCGTTCTATTCAAATGATGTTGGCTATGTAGAATAAACTTTTTAAGTTGCCCCAATTTATTCTTTATTCCTTCTATTATTGGATCTTGTTAAATTTTAAATACTACCTACCTACTACAGAAATCGTCAGTTAAAGACAAAATCACCCGGTCCAAATGCAAATACAACATTGGTACATCCGGTTTCGACAAAAGCGCTTATCTTTGTCCTTCCGGGAGCTTTCTTGCGAGGGTTGCCAGGTCCAAAAACACAAAAGCCAGACTCATTGCTTAATTTAGCCGGACATTTTGCCCTAAAAGCCGGACACGCCCTTTTTTCCATGTTACGGGGGCGAGAGGGGGGTGCAATTAGTATCATAGGTGAGTAGGTACTATCATCTTTGAATAGCTCAGCATTTTGATACGAGTGTGCTTTTGACTAGGCGCGGCAGCCATTAAAAGCCTAACAACAGCCGGACAGGCCGGACAAGTCTCTAAAAAGCCAAACATGTCCGGCTAAAGCCGGACACCTGGCAACCCTACGTTGCGACTAATTTTGGTACTGGTTTTTATAAAAGCTTTTTCTATAGCAAGCGCTTTTTACTGCTTTTACCATTTAAATGGTTTGGTAACGTTTTGAAGTAATTGTTGTTGTCATCAGTTTTACATAGTGATTGCGATTTTTTACTGGTACAGTCAGCATCAAATTTAATAGTTCGTGACGTCCAAAGTCTTTGTTACAATAAAATTGGAATAAGGTTGTTGGTGTCAAATTTTTGGTCACTTTGGATGTCACGAACGATTTTGACTATTGCGTACATTAATTAACTTTTAAAAAAAATTTTTGGGAGAAGTAAATATGACTGCCTTTTTTGAATAATACCTAATTAGTTTACTCTTTACAATAGGAAGCTGAAAACTCTACACGTACCATTATGTATGAGAACCTAGAAATGGAACGGTTTTAAGTACCTACCAATTTATGTTGATCAAGCAGATCCTGGAACCAAGAAAATAGAAAATAAAACTTCCGATGTCAAAAACAAACTACGTTTACTCTATCGTAACTTAAAAATTTATATTGTGTCTTACAATCGAGAATCATAATATATATTTTGGTGTTAGACTTCTGCACAAACATTAACAACAAATCACCATCAGAATAAACATCAGATGCCTAAGATATTGACTATTGATTTTATTAATCATTGACTAGACTGATCTGTGCCTCATTAAATTATTATAGGCTTAAACAAATTGCAATATGAATAAAACATTGTATTAAAAATTCTACAAAAAAACAAATTGTAGTTGAACTATAAAATAAAATACAATTTGTTGAACGTAGGTGACCGGCAAAGAAGCGTCCACCGTGATAAGAGAATATGGACAAAATTTTGCGAAGTGCACACGGTTCATACGCAATAAGTACGTCTTCATCCTACGTTGTTCTTCTGAAATAGAAAATCAAATCATTTAGTCATATCAACTCCATAAATTCTAAGCTTAAAATGGAAACTTTCAACACAAAAAACACAGATTTATGTAATAAAAAAGTTTTTGTCATAAACGAATAAAGGTCCGACTGTGTAAAAAGAAATTAACTACTATAGTCTGGTCCAGGAGCACGTAGAATTTTGTCCAATGACCCCAAGCTACCCATCCTTATCGCTCGCGCGTAATTATGTTGCTGTCGCGACTGTGCGACGGGCGCCCGCAGTGAGTGTGCGAGCGTGACAGCAACATAATTACGCGCGAGCGATAAGTATGGGTAGCTTGGGGTTATTGGACAAAATTCTACGTGCTCCCGGACCAGACTATACAAGCGAAAATGAAAAATAAAGTGATTATGCGTTAGTTAAGGCTTTCTTGGTAAGGTTAAAATAAATTACCTAGTAGTGCTAGCAAAATAATAATCTAACTTCTCTTTAAAATAGGATTGTCAATAATAATACCTGAAATATCACTACGTGATAAAACTGTCAAACACATAACATCGGCTGTATTGACAGACGTGTATAGTTTTTCACATTCGTGACTCAAATACCATATCAATAGCACGTTTTTGAAAGCAATTGCGATTGGTAATATCATTGTAACATCACTGAAAAATTAAATTTATATGTACCCTGTATTGGACGAAACGATCTAATACATTATGAGAACCTTCTTCTTTTGTTGAAGTCGGTTAAAAATTAACAAACTTACGTACAATTGATTAAAATTTTTCAGATCATATAGTATAAAAATATTCAAAAACCTCATCGTCTCATAAAACTTGTAGACCACGTATAACACAACCTGTAATCAAAGAAACAAAGTAAAATAGAGTTGAATTTTATTTAAAACTAGCTGACCCGGCGAACTCTGTTCCGCCTTAAAGGCAATAAATAAGCCATCGCAATTTTTCCTTATTTGCTCACCGTTTAGACCTACCCTGGACTACGACAAACATTTTAAAACCAAAATCAGCTCAATCGGCCCAGCCGTTCTCGAGTTTTAAGCAGACTAACGAACAGCAATTCATTTTTATTTATATAGAAGATAGATAGATAGATAAGAAGAACACAAAAATGGTTTCACTTTCAACCTGGTCATCACTTTCCAACGGGTGAAATGCAGGGCAAGAGTTTACTCGTAGTGGGTAAAAAAGGTTGGAAATTTAGAAAACCTTACCGGTCCAGAAAATACTTTTTTGTACGCAGTCAATGCATCTGATAAATCATTATACATTTTTCTCATTTCATTCCAGTTTTCAATGAACACTGTTTCATCCAATTCGTTGATTGAAAATAGTTTTCGGACTTGCATCTCCTTCATCCACAAATCTAAAGTCATTCTCAGCAACGCCATGACTCTCCAAGCAGTCACAAATAAAAGGTCAATAGATGTCAGAATCATATCGCTCATTAAGAAAATAAACATGCCATCTGTAATTATTAGAAAACATCCCCTAACTAAGAAAGCAGATATAAAAATTGCGAAGACAATCCAATTGACAGCTATAGCCATTTTCATGTCATTCTTACTCTTTATATATTTTCTGGCTGACTGTATTTTCACAATCATGTCCACACTGACGACAGAATCAACAATGTTTTTGATATAAATGATTGTAGCAGTAGTGATAAGAAATGTGTCATTGAGTACTTGAATCGGATTTATGCCTTTTATGAAAATTGGTACAATGATGAGTCCAAAAGTGATGATGAACGTTAAAATGTTTTGGATATATCGCTTTGGGGTGATAAAATTGTCACTTAGGGTGACGGCACCAGTAATGGACATGGCACCAATTATGGACATTTTTTTCGTTGATCGAATTTATTAAGCAACTGTCGCAACATTTTGAACTGGCAACACTAAAATCACAATCAATAGATGTTTGGGCTATCATTTTGACACACGTCACCAAAATCGGCCACTTTGTTTTAAGATAGCTGCGAAGTGAAATCTCGTTGCGCGCGGTGGTCATGAAAATCCGTTTTTACTATTGAAACCGTTAAGGAAGTGAGTACATATTTGTGCTTGGTGCTATCTTGTGTTGTGTTATAATGAGATTTGATGTTATTTTTACTGAATAATAATAAATAGCAAGTAAATTGTGCCAAGTTAAAAATGTCTTATCACAGCCATAAGTTTTTTCTGGGGTTTGTTCATTACTGGATTCGATACCCTAGAAATTAAAAAAAAAGTTTTATTTATATTCATCATAATTATGACATTTAGTTTAAACTTATTTACTGATTTTCGATATTTTAATCATTCGATATTTTGAACATTTGATCATTTGTAAATTCGATATTTTGCTCGTTTAAAAAGTCGAGGGATGACGTTACCGAAGAAGGCATTCGCAAATGGTTCGATGAAATAACGAGAAACATAGAAGTTATAGGTTTAAAAGATGTTTTAGATGAACCCAGTCGGATATTTAATACCGACGGAAGCGCATTTTGTCACCAGATGGTTGATTGAAAGTCTGATACTTGAAAATCGAAGACTGATCATGTTGAAAGTTCAAATAGCAGTAATAAAAGTTGATTTGTGACATCATTTGTTTCATTAATGTGTTCAATACAAAAGTGTCCATTAATGGATGTTCATAATTGGGTCCATGTCCATGACTGGGTGTCCATTACTGAATTTTTGATGTCCATCAATGGTGATTTCGTAAATTTCAATTTATAAATTTTTTATTAATTATCTATTAAACATACAGGATTTTTGGTTTTGTTTAAATGTTCCTTATGTATTTAAGTGCCGAAAAAAAAAATCACCACTTTTGTATCGTCAAAAAACATCCCCTTTTTAAACGAAATTCGAATTTAGTGCGCTTAACATGTCCATGATTGGTTCCGTCACCCTATATTGAACTTTGAATGAATCAGAAACGGAGGTAGTCCTAAGAGTCTAAGAAATGATTGTATGTCCTTTTCCAAATAATTGTTGAGGACATATTCATTGTTGATGATATTTTTCTGCTTTGATTGCACTTTTATTGGAATGACATTACAGTTCATTTTCGAGTTAAGTTTTTGGAGCTGTTTTCGTAACATTTTTCGGTATTCTTGCTTCACTTTTGACCACATCTTCACTTTCTGTTAGGTCATTAGATGTTTTTCTTCTCTTTGTTTTTCAGCGTCTTTGTTGATTGATAGGTATATTTTTTGAGTCACAGTCAGTGCTTGAAACTTTCAAGGAGGATCAAGGAGTTTTTATATTTTTCACTTTTACTTTTCGTTAATATTTGACTTTATTTTCAGGTTTAGTTTAACTTGCGTATATGACTTTAAACTGTCTTGTTTGTTACATGCGTGGCGGTAGAATGTATTGCTTTGTTATTCCTAAGTTTGAGGTTATTAATTAATTGTTTTCGATGATTGATTACTTTGGGCTTAAGGAGTTTATGTTGTTACCATACATTTGATTGCTAGAATATTAAAGTACTAAAACATAAATTAATGGTATTGTAACATGGATCTAATAAATTCACTAGAAGGTGACTTTGAAAGTAAGCAAAGTAATTAATGATCAAAAACAATTTTATTAATCAACTAGCTGACCCGGCGAACTTCGTACCGCCTTAGCGTAGAGATTTTCTTAATATTTTTTTCCGTAAGAACCATCCTTGGACTTCCACAAACATTTAAAAAAAAGAATTATCGAAATCGGTTCAGCCGTTCACACGTGATGCCGTGACAACGCGAAACGGGTTTCATTTTTATATATATAGATAACCTCAAACCTACAGCCAAACATTCAGCCGCCACGCGTGTAATAAAACAGTTCAAAGTCAATGTAGGCACGGAAGCTAAACCAGAAAATATATCAAATATGAACGAAAAGTAGAAAGTGAAGAATATGAAAACTGTCGAGAAAAATACAAAAAAAAAACGGGCCTATTCCCACCTCTCGTTCCCACCGCTGCAACTCCTGTGTAGCCAGCATCTACAGCTTGACCGCCAATAAAAACTCAACTAGTGAAGGTCAAGTTTGTCCCGGGGAAGTTAAACTGTCATTGGACCCGCAACGAAACTAATCAGAAGAGCATTAGGACGAGAAATACAAGTAATTATTTGAAAACAAATTGAAAAGTAAATACAAGTTCAATATTTTCCTTTTCGAAAACCTCTATATAGCACTTTTAAATATCATCCGAAGACAATGAAAAGCTTATTTTAAGTTTCTACAAATAGCTAAAGCTCAAGTTACTGTTAGTACCTACCGTGTTGAAAGTTCTAACAATTTGTTTTTGATGACTGCCTTTATTTAATAATACCCACAGGTTTTAAGTATAGATCGTTTACTCCAAAAAGACGTGCCCCACCATTCTTCCGCTAATTTATGAGTGTTATCGGTACGCTAAATTATCCATGAGTGCACACGCACACTACAATAATGACGCTCGGATTGCTCGGATCAAACTCCTCGCACCCCGCGCTTCCCTCGACCAAAAATTGGTGGGGCGCGTCTTCTCAACTGGAAACGATCTATAACTACAATCGATCAAGCAGATCCTGGAACCAAGACAAAAGAAAATAATAAAACTTTTGAAGTCAAAAACAAACTGCGTTTACTCCATCGTAACTTAAAAACTTCTACAATCGGTTTACAATCGAGAATCATATTAATCTTGGTGTCAGACTTCTGCATAAACGTTAACAACAAACCACCTTAATATGAATAAACATCAGATGCCTAAGATATTGATTTTATTAACTATTGGGTAGACTGGTCTGTGCCTCATTAAATTATGTTAGACATTAAATAAATAAATTGCAATATCAAGAAAACATTGAATTAAAAATTCTACAAAAAAACAAATTGTAGTTGAACTATAAAATAAAATACAATTTGTCGAGCGAAGGTGACCGGCAAAGAAGCGTCCACCGTAATAAGAGAATATGGACAAAATTTTGCGAAGTGCACGCGGTTCATACGCAATAAGTACGTCTTCATCCTACGTTGTTCTTCTGAAATAGAAAATCAAATCATTTAGTCATATCAACTCCATAAATTCTAAGCTTAAAATTTATTTATTTATTTATTTATTTTGGCTTTTCAACAATAAGTACACTATTAAAATTTAAAATACATAACCAAAATTACATGTATAAGTGCCCCATCACTTAAAGAAAAGCACTGCATCTGCTAAATAATGTGTAACTACGCAAAAAATAAAAAATGCAAATGCTACCTACACTACAGTGCAATTTTATATTGCTACAGTATACAATAATACAGATGCATCGAACATATTCGCAAATGTTTGTTACAATAGAGATAACCAATACAGTATTTAAATAAATTCAGTTAATTTTAAATGGATGATTATTTCAAAGCAAGTATGGCCTTCTTTATACCAGGTATTGAGGTAAAGTTTAAATCTATGTCGGTTTCATGGTCCATATGCAATGTATACATCCTGGACAGCGAACTGTGCTTTCTCAAATTGGTGCGGCCTTGCGGCAAGCTGAATAGTTTTTTATTTAATTGTCTGGGGAGAACACGTGGCACATGGTAATAAACTTTGATAAGTAAATCGGGACAATTAAATATACCAGCTGTAATTTTTTTTAGAAAAACTAAATCCAACATTTCTCTGCGCCTCTCCAGCGATGCCATTTTGAAATATTTTAGGCGATCCTTATATGATTTGAGCTTTTTCCCCAATTTGCAATTGTATGTCAGATGCCATAAAAACCTCTTCTGCAGCCGTTCAATTCGTGCAACATGCACACCATATCCAGGAGACCAGACAACACTACAGTATTCCAAGTGGCTCCTAACTAACGAGTTATACATTACTTTTTTTGTACTAGGCTTTTTGAAATCTTTACACTGTCTCAGAACAAATCCTAACATTTTAGATGCCTTTAAAACTACTTCATCGATATGTTGAATGAAATTCAGTTTTTTATCAAAGTTTACGCCCAAATCACGAATATTTTCAACTTCTTCTATTAATTCACTAAATGGTAACTTTCAACACAAAAAACACAGGTTTATGTAATAAAAAAGTTTTTGCCATAAACGAGAAAAGGTCCGAATGTGTGGGAGGAAATTAGCTACTACAAGCATAAATGAAAAATAAAGTGATTATGCGTTAGTAAAGGCTTTTTTGGTAAGGTTAAAATAAATTACCTAATAGTGCTAGCAAATAATCTAACTTCTCTTTAAAATAGGATTGTCAATAATAATACCTGAAACATCACTACGTGATAAAACTGTCAAACACATAACATCGGCTGTATTGACAGACGTGTATAGTTTTTCACATTCGTGACTCAAATACCATATCAATAGCACGTTTTTGAAAGCCACTGAGAATGGTGTTATCATTTTAACATCACTGAAAAATAAATTTTGTATGAACCCTGTATTGGACGAGACGATCTAATACATTATGAGAACCTTCTACTTTTGTTGAAGTCGGTTAAAAATTAACAAACTTACGTACAATTGATTAAAATCTTTCAGCTCATATAGTATAAAAACATTCAAAAACATCATCGACTCATAAAACTTAAAGACCACGTATAACACAACCTGAAATCAAAAAAAGTAAAACAAGAGTTGAATTTAGAATTAGAAGGACACAAAAAAGGGTTTCAATTTCGGTCTGGTCAATGGTCATCACTTTCCAGCAAGTGAGATGCAGGCCAAGAGATTATACGTTGTGAGTAAAAAAGGTTCAAAATTTAGTTTATTTTTATTTTTCTGAAAAGTCTTAGCGGCTCTGACTTTTGCTCTACTGTTTACCATACGGGGGGAGTTGCCAATACTTGCCACGCTTGGCAGGCAAGTTGGCGCAGACGCTGCTGCCCATCTTGTGCTACAGGATGGTGTCTCTTATAACACGCCTCCTGTTGATGGTCTTCTTCAAGGTCGTCCTCACACGGCACTCAGAGTGGGGACGGTCGTAAAGTGGAAGGCACTGGACGTAGGCCGCTACAAACCGGGTGATGTGGAAATTCATTAGAGAAGGCTTTTGTTCAGCAGCGGACGTCCTGTGGCTGAAATGATGGTGATGATGATGATCTTACCGGCCCAGAAAAAACTTTTTTGTACGCAGTCAACGCATCTGATAAGTCATTATACATTTTTCTCATTTCATTCCAGTTTTCAATGAACACTGTTTCATCCAATTCGTTGATTGAAAATAGTTTTCGGACTTGCATCTCCTTCATCCACAAATCTAAAGTCATTCTCAACAACGCCATGATTCTCCAAGCAGTCACAATTAAAAGGTCAATAGATGTCAGAATCATATCGCTTAAGAAAACAAAAATGCCATCTATAATTAGAAAATATTCCCTAACCAAGATAGCAGATAGAAAAATTGCGAAGACAATCCAATTGACAGCAATAGCCATTTTCATGTCATTCTTACTCTTTATATATTTTCTGGCAGACTGTATTTTCACAATCATGTCCACACTGACGACAGAATCAACAATGTTTTGGGTATAAATTATTGTAACAGTGGTAACAAGAAATGTGTTATTGAGTACTTCAGACAGATTTATGTTGTTTATAAAAATTGATACAATGATTAATCCAAAAGTGATGATGAACGTTAAAATATGATGGATATATCGCTTTGGGGTGATAAATTGTGATTGTCACTTATATTAAACTTTGAATGAATCAGAAACGGAGGTAGTCCTAAAGGTGTAAGAAATGATTGTATGTCCTTTTCCAAATAATTGTTGAGGACATATTCATTGTTGATATTTTTCTGCTTTGATTGCACTTTTATTGGAATGATATTACAGTTCATTTTGGAATTGAGTTTTAAGATTTTTCGGTAATCTTGCTTCACTTTCGACCACATCTTCTGTTAGGTCATTTAGATGTTTTTTTTTTCCTCTTTCTTTTCCGTGTCTTTGTTGATTGATATTTTTGAGTCAAAGTTGCATCATTTCTTAATGTTTTATTTTTATTCACTTAGATAATTGATGTTTTACTTTTGTGAGTGCTTGAGACTTTCAAGGAGGATCAAGGAGTTTTTACATTTTTCACTTTCTACTTTTCGTTAATATTTGACTTTATTTTCAGGTTTAGTTTAACTTGCGTATATTGACTTTGAACTGTCTTGTTTGTTACATGCGTGGCGGCAGAATGTATTGCTTTGTTATTCCTAAGTTTTAGGTTATTAATTAATTGATTTTGATGATTGATTACTTTGGGCTTAAGGAGTTTATTTTGTTGCCATACATTTGATTGCTAGAATATTAAAGTACTGAAACATAAATAATAACATAAGAGGGTGACATTGAAAGTAAGCAAAGTAATTAATGTTCAAAAACAATTTTATTAATCAATAACCTCAAACCTGGGAAAAACAAAACAATACATTCAGCCGCCACGCGTGTAATAAAACAGTTCAAAGTCAATGTAGGCACGGAAGCTAAACCAGAAAATAATATCAAATATGAACGAAAAGTAGAAAGTGAAAAATGTGTAAACTCCTTGAATAAAGTCTAGCACACAAAAAAATAAAACACCAATCGTCAAAGTTAGTAAAAGAGAAGAAAAGCACACATAAGAGAAGAAAAACATCTAAATGACCTAACAGAAACTGAAGATGTGGTCAAAAGTGAAGCAAGATTACCAAAAAAAGTTACCAAAACAGCTTCAAAAACAAAATTCGAAAATGAACTTCAATGACGTTTCAATAAAAGTGGAATCAAAGCAGAAAAATATCATCAACTATGAATATGTCCTCAACAATTATTTGGAAAAGGATATACAATCATTTCTTAGACCCTTAAGACTGCCTGCGTTTCTGATTCATTCAAAGTTCAATATAAGTGACAATTTTATCACCCCAAAGCGATATATTCAACACATTTTAACGTTCATCATCACTTTTGGATTCATCATTGTAACAATTTTCATAAACGACATAAATCCGATTCAAGTACTCAATGACACATTTGTTGTTACCACTGCTGCAATCATTTATACCAAAAACATTGTTGATTCTGTCGTCAGTGTGGACATGATTGTGAAAATACAGTCAGCCAGAAATTATGTAAAGAGTAAGAATGACATGAAAATGGCTATTGCTGTCAATTGGATTGTCTTCGCAATTGTATTATCTGCATTTATAGTTAGGGAATATTTTCTAATTACAAATGGCATTTTTATTTTGTTAAGCGATGTGATTCTGACATCTATTGACCTTTTGATTGTGACAGCTTCGAGACTCATAGCATTGCTGAGAATGACTTTAGATTTGTGGATGAAAGAGATGCAAGCCCGAAAACTATTTTCTATCTACGAATTGGATGAAACAGTGTTCATTGAAAACTGGAATGAAATGAGAAAAATGTATAATGACATATCGGATGCGTTGACTGCGTACAAAAAAGTATTTTCTGGACCGGTAAGGATTTTTAAATTCCCAACCTTTTGTTACCCACTACGGGTAAACTCTTGGCCTGCATCTCACCCGTCGGAAAGTGATGACCAGGCAGAAAGTGAAACCCTTTTTTGTGTTCTTCTAATTCTAAATTCAACTCTATTTTATTTATCTATTATTTATCTATTATGGCTTTATCTATTATCTTATCTAAAATAATAGAAAAAGCCATGTCTTCTAGATTGACCAACTTTATCCATAAACAAAAAATTCTGAGTACAAATCAAAACGGCTTTCAAAAAGGTAAGTCTACAGTGCTGGCTACTTTCAATCTTTTAACCACAATTATGGATCATGTGGATAAATCTAAGGAAGTAACGACAATCTTTTTCGATATGAGTAAAGCATTCGATTATGTATCTCATGAGCTACTTCTATCAAAATGTGAGGAATATGGTCTTAGAGGAAACATGCACAATTGGCTAAAAACATACCTGAGTGCAAGATTGCAATATGTAGAAATTAAAAAACTCGACAAATACCTCAACGAAACGACGTATAGGTCAAATTTACAAGCAAGGAACTCCGGAGTCCCACAAGGTAGTATATTGGGACCGCTGTTGTTTATTTTGTATATAAACGACCTCCCAAAAGCTACTCGACACTTCTGCACATTGTATGCGGACGATGTATCAGTGGTGGTGCCAAATGCATATGACTCTTTGACTGAATACAATAATGAAATCAATAAAACAATTGACGATATTATCCACTTTCTAAATGACAATAATCTAAAGGTCAATGTAAAAAAGACAAAATATATTCAATTTCACAATCAAAGAAATAGTAGAAGTTGTAATTTGTCAGTTCAGCATGAAGGTCATACTATAAATGAAAGTAATGAAATTATCTTTTTAGGCATAACCTTAGATAGCATATGTACATGGAAGCCACACATACAAAGCGTATGTAACAAAGTTAATAAATTCTCATACGCATTATGGCGACTAGTAAATATCTCAGATGAAAAAACGGCCCTATTAGCTTACCATGGATATGTGGCTTCCATCCTAAGGTACGGGATCATACTGTGGGGCAATGCAGTAGACATGGACAGAGCTTTCATAGCCCAAAAACAATGCATACGCGCTATTTGTAAAATAGATATAAGAACAAGTTGTAAACCATACTTTGAAAGGCTACGGTTATTGACATTACCATGTATATATATCTACGAGATGTGCAACTTTGTGAGAGATCACTCTTACCTTTTTAAAAGTAACAGTGATGTAGTTTCAAACTACCGTGGTCGTTATCCTAGGAGGTTAGTACTGCCAAGTATGTCTACAACTCTGCAAAGTATAAGCTGTTATCCCATGGCAGTCCGAATTTTTAATAAGCTGCCAAATGACATCAAGAACCTCCCAATTAATATATTTAAGAACCGTGTATTAAATCTTTTACTTTGCAAATGCTACTACACCGTACAGGAATATTTGACGGACAAAACTTTATAACCGAATTGACATTTTATCTTGCTGAATTTTTGTATGGCCTGACTTATTATGTGAATTTATTATCTTAGACATGGTAAATAATTGTAATTTAATTTCTCTTTGACATATACTAACTATAATTTTATATGACATCTAATACTTAATATTTAATTGATTCTTGTTAACTCTCAATTCTATGAAATTTGTTTCTGAATTGTATTTAAATTTGCATGTCTGAAAGGACTAAAAGTGCGATTATAATATTGTTCATGTTTTCATCCTTTGTTACCACTTTTTAAGCAAATAAATTATTTCTATTTCTATTTCTATTTCTATTTACTTTGCTTCTTTGATTACAGGTTGTGGTATGCTTGTTCTTTAAGTTTTATGAGTCGATGATGTTTTTGACTGGATTTTTATTTCACGAACTGAAAGATTCAAATGAATTGTACGTAAGTTCGTTGATGCTTAACCGACTTCAACAAAAGGAGTCGGTTTTCATAATATATTACATCGTCTCGTCCAATAGATGGTACAAACATAAAAACATTCTTTTTTCAGAGATGTTGAAATGTTAAAACCATTGTCAATTGCTATCAAAAGCGTACTATTGATATGGTTTTTGAGTCACGAATGTGAAAAACTATATACGTCTGTCAATACAACCGATGTTATGTGTTTGACAGTTTTAACATGTAGTGATGTTTCAGGTATTATTATTGACAATCTTGTTTTTAAGAGAAGTTAGATTAGTTGCTAGCACTAATTGGGTAATTAATTTTAACCTTTCTAAGAAAGGCTTTATTAACGCACAATCTCATTTTTTTGTATATTTACACTTGTGGAAGTTAATTTCTTCCCACTCATTTTTCATGGCAAAAACTTTTTTTTTACATTTACTTTTGTTTTTTTTTGTGCTAAAAGTTTCCACTTTAAGCATAGAATTCATGGAGTTTATAAGCCTAAATGATTAAAATTTGATTTTCTATTTCAGAAGAACAACGTAGGATGAAGACGTACTTATTGCGTATGAACCGCGTGTACTTCGCAAAATTTTGTCCATATTCTCTTATCACGGTGGACGCGTCTTTGCCGGTCACCTACGCTCGACAAATTGTATTTTATTTAATAGTTCAACTACAATTTGTTTTGTTGTAGAATTTTTTATACAATGTTGTCTTAGTATTGCATTTTTTGTAAGTCTATAATAATTTAATGAGGCACAGATCAGTCTACCCAATAGTTAATAAAATCAATAGTCAATATGTTAGGCATCTGATGTTTATTCTGATGGTGGTTTGTTGTTAATGTTTATGCAGAAGTCCGACATCATGATTAATATGATTTTCGATTGTAAGCCACAATAGAAGTTTGTAACTTACGATGAAGTAAACGCAGTTTGTTTTTGACTTCGAAAGTTTTATTTTCTATTTTCTTGGTTTCGGGATCAGTTTGATCGAAATAATCCTATCAAAACTGAAAACAAATACATACAATATTATTGTTTAGTTTGGGAGTCTCACTTCACTGAATCACCTATTACTTGATGAAGTCCATTACATTTTGGAAGCATCAACATGGATTCAATTAATTGATTAAATTCATAACCCATGACATGTTATCAATTAATCAAAATATGAATTGCCTAACAATATTATATGAATTATGAAATATGAATTGAGTAACAGGATTATTTTTATTACAAACAATCAACATGATTTTTCGAAATAATAACACGATGCATTGCTTCAAAGAGCATAGGACTTGGGTCCGTTTCTTGTCAGACACATTATGGTGGCTGATATGTCTGACAATAGGTTTTTAACCTCAGCTTCAGACTAGTCGACTTTCCATAAATATCGTCAAAGGCAAGTAAGCCTAGGCGCAGACCACCGACTTTTAGTTGGCCGATAGTTGGGTCGAGCTGTTAATCAGTATGGGCATGTATGAAAGTGCGCACATTACACCGATTTGGTATCAACCATTCTTCATAATTAGAATCGGGCTCAATTTATCGGCCAACTAAAAGTTGGAGAAAAATGTGATATGATGGCCAGCTTGGGGAGTGTAGGCCACATCCTGATTTTGCATCTGTTTTTTTAGAGGGAGTCGTCTTCCTGCAGTGGAGACTAAAAACCCGTATTGATGATGATTATCATCATTTTGATCATGAACCAGTTGGTATAATGAGTTTTTATTACACCACTTCTGACCCCGCGAATTTTGTATCGCCTATATTATTTAAAAATAATGTGTAAATGATGAAAGAATATTCAGTACAAACAAACAATAAAATTTACCCTCTTAACAATAGTAATATTGATCTTATAAGTAAGTATCTATTATAATAACCCTTTTGCAGCAATTAAGTTCCGCAAAATTACCGGGCAATTTGGAAGTTTCAACAATTTCGTAGTCAGTTTTAATAGTGAAAACATAATAACAACAGCAAAGTCCAAAATTGCATCCACTAGAACGCAGAGGATTTAATCTGTGGTTTTAGGTTTTGAATACTGCTAAAAGCTTTTAGCACAGCTGTTTGCGTAACTTCTGGGTTATTTGACAGCGTGATGTTTCTAATATTAACAGTTCAGGGTTTAGGTATAGAGAGTAGCTTTGTGACTTAATATCTATAGTTGTAAATTATCCGGTTATGAAAATCTAGTTTTAGATACATCTATGCCATTTGGTAGTTTGTACATACCTATTGCTAATAAGTAATAACTATGTACTGTTAGCGGGTTAAATCGAATCTACGCATTCCATCACTATTCAATCGATGACTCGTGCACTTCACTACGATCTGTCACTTGACTTTCGGTATTTTCGCGCGTATATGAATGCTAAATGTTTTAATGTTCAAGTTTGCTAATAAATGTGGTTAATAAGTAAATTCAGTCTTTATAGTACCTAGTTGTATTATGAAAATTTTCAACTAGTACCTACTGGGACGTTGTCCACCCACAAGGTGGACCGACGACATCATAAAGGTAGCAAGAAAGCGCTGGACGCAGGCCGCTACCAACCGGACAATATGGAAAGCATGGGGGGAGATTTATGTGTTCAGCTATGACATCCTAAGGCTAGGATGTTGATGATGATGATGATCATGACCTATCTACATATTAGCAGGTAGTTATTATTTTTAAGACTATAACCTAACTAAACTCTGATTTTTAATTCGACGGAATTTTGACATTTCAGAAGTGTTGTCAACATTGAAACATTCCCACTAAGAATGGAGAGCATTTTCATAAATTAAAAAATAATCCTTTCTTGAATTTAAGGTTTCACTTGAAAAACTAAGGCTTAAAAATGTACCGATCATTTCAAAATGGTTATTTGAATTTTTATTATCATACTTTTGAAGTTACAAAAAAAATTGGGAAATTATTTTTCTATTACTGGACTCCCTGGCCAATAATCCATGGGTTACAAACCTTTTTTATGAAAATCCTTTTGTTAATAAAATCTTAGCTTCATAAAATAATCAATTTAACAAGATGCCAATTTTATAATCCAAGTTGATTATGATGACGATAATGATGATTGATGATCAATACATATTTTCGTTTATGATAATATGTTGTTTTACCGTGTTAAAAACACGTTTTTTTCTATTTAATCTTTAAAATGTACATAATAATTAACCCTTAACCACCTAGCACATATTATTGTCACACAACCGCCTATCATACGTCTGTGGGACCCCAGAATAAAAAATGATACGATTACGATAAATATTAAGGGAAGGTACACATTTAATTTAAAATTCTGTTATGAAAATGATTAAACTCTTTATTTTAAAAAAGAAGAATGTGAAAATCAACGATACTTTTACAAAAACTCCGAATAATTAGCATAATCTCTTATTTTTGGCTTACTTACTATTACTTATAGAAAATGAGATCCTAAAAAATATTTAAAGTGATAGGAACTTATTCTTATATTTTTTATATAATTCAATCAACAAGGAACTAGAATAAAAAAAATAAAACTCGTTATTATAATCAATTAATAAAAATTGCAGGCTCTAAACTTAGAGTTTTTTACGGCAATCCAGACTCATATTGTTCGAACATTCGAGGCAAATTGGCGCTTTGCATTCGAAAGACATGTATTGTGTTTTGCGTTTTTTTGTAAATTTTACTGAGGGAATATCACATTGTGATGGAGAGTTTATTTGCATTACTGTTGAGCCTTCGCATTCGGAATCAGATCAGACACGCTACTTTCTTCCAGCACAAGATTAATTTCAACCGGCTCCACATCGCTGCATTAGTCGTTTGGTATGTTTTCATCGTCTGGCAGATCTTGTTCAACCAACGTTCAATTTCAGCTTCACTAAGAGCCATTATAACTAAAACAATCAAAAAAACACTCATACAAAAAATTACGTAACCTCCTAACAGGGGTCTCTCAGACCCATTCTGGTATTTATTTACTCACCTGAAGCAAACGCGCGCACATCCAACCTCGACAAGCCGTTGTGCGGTGCTGAGGGGCGCGGGGAAAAGGTACAGAAACTAACGAGTCGATGCAACACTCCAGCGCAAAAATATTCACAATTATTATATCGACAGGGTCTGTGAGACGTATGGTAGGCGGTTAAGGGTTAAGGTACATTGAATTCACAAAACAAACAATAGTTCATTCTTGTAAGTTGTACTTGATGAAACTTCATTTCATATTATTTATTAATAATTCAAAGCAAAAAAGGCTTATTACATCTGAATTGTCAAAAAATGACAGCTGTCAGAATTCCGTCGAATTAAAAATCGGACTATAGCTTTTAACCGCGGCTTCACCCGCGTGAAATTTCGTTTGTCACAGATCGTCATAAATTATAGCCTATACCTAATGTTATTCTGGGTTATAAACAATAATACTGTAAAGTTTCATTAAAATCCGTTCAGTAGTTTTTGCGTGAAAGAGTAACAAACATCCAGACATCCAGACATCCAAACTTTCGCATTTATAATATTAGTAGGATAAATTATGCTTTTCCGTAAAATAATGCAGCTTAAACAATTTCTTAGTTTCATAGTTTGAATAGATATTGTAATAAAATTGTTGCATAACAACAAAAATAGCAAGCTAGAAATTAATAAAGTTACCCAAGATATGACTCAGCTCTATGACTTCATATTACATTGTCACTAAGTAGTTTTGAAGTATGTGTGGTTTCGTAGTTGGTACGAAACTTTGAAAATCCATCTTGATCGAACTACAGAAAGTGGGTCAAATCTAACTTGTGAGGTTTGATTACCCACAGACTGGACCAGAAGCTAAATATAAGTAAAAGAGCTACTTTCGATTCGATTCCCAGTAAGGGCAGATTTTTCTGTTCAGTTTTGTTGGGGGCAGGGCTTGTTCTAAGTCTGCCTGGCTAGCTGCCACCATCTTACCTAAGTCTGTGGCTATAGCAACATTGTAACAGAATTGTTGTGTTCCGGCAGTTAGAGGTAAGATAGCCAGTTCCTCTGTGGTTGAGGATTCCAGATGAAGCTCACTTCCACTTTCAGCCTGATCATCACTTTCCATTAGGTGAGAGGCAGGCCAAAAGCTTCCTCGTTGTGGATTAAAAATAAGTGTTTGGCCAACTAAAAATCGGTGGTCTGCGCCTAGGCTAAAAGCTTGTGAAAACCCAATCATTTCGCTAGTTTCCACGGCTACAAATATATTCATCGACGTAGGTTTATAGGTTTCTACCGTAGTATCTGCTGCATTAATCTTTCATGTATGGACTCAATAAACAAGACACCAACTTGCTCCGGCATATAACACGCCTACCGATAGGGTTGCTACTGCTAGTGGGAATTAAAACTAATAGGCACCAAATAGTTTTAAAATGTAAGTCTGATTTAGTTCTCTAAAGGAAATCCACATCATTACAACGCTAACTGACAACGCCACTCTTGTAACGGAGTTTTGAGCTGACACTGTGTAGATTTGTTGTCGATACGAAAAAAGAAGAAGTCAAGAATAGAGAAATTTTCTTGAAATTTATTCATCAAATCACTTTTATACGACCAAATTAACTAGCTTAACATGGACTCTACTAGATAAGTACTCCTTCGGCACAATAAAGTAAACTGAAGAAGAAGAAGTTAGATGCTGCTGAAGAATTATCAGCCTCTGATGACTGAGACTGAAATGTTTCAGCTTTAGTTTTTCTGGCTGTATGACAGAAGTTTGAAGGAAGGATGAGGAAAATAGCACCTGTTACGACTGCTTAAAGCTTCAATCACACCAACGCTAATATAATAATAATTCATTGGGCAATGACAGGTCGCGCGGACTGATTGACTGACCTGTCATTGGCCTATGATCGCGCCGGCGATGGCGATTTACACACGTTGGTGTGGTTGAAGCATTAAGGCACACAAATGGCAATGGCATCTAAGCCATAATGTTTCTGTGACACTGTTGAAATGAGGGCTATCGTTTTAGCGTTCACCAGTTAGCGCCACTGTAGAGTAAGGTCCTGTCACTTGCTAGTAGCGAAGACAGTGGCGCCAACTGGTGAGCGCTAAAGTGGTAGGAGGACTATCGCATTTGCACTCATCAAGATGGCGCCACTGTAGAGTAAGGTCCTGTCAATCGCCAGGGGTGCCAACTGTTAAGTATAAAAACGATAGCCCTCATTGTGTTTTTGTATAGGTACTATTCCGAGAATTCAGAAACCTCCACTAGAGCATTGTTTGCTGATTTTCGAAGAAAATATAAATATTCCTATGATATTATTTTATTTTAGGATTAGGCGCAGCCCTAGCAACCCCTGTCGATAGTCTATCGATGTACCGGCGCTCTAAATATAGGGTGTTTAAAATTAAACTGGCTGTGACTTACAAATGACACTTTAGCCTTCAAACTAGTTTCAGTCAGAGATTTCGTGATATTTTGACGTAATCATATTTAGGCTGAGTCACCATCTTACTTTAACTTTGGTAAACGTCAAAAATCTGTCAAACTCTATACAAAAAGCACCGGTTATTGTTATTGTTTCGGTTAAAATAAGGTGGTGCAAGTCAGCCTTAGAATAGTAGCATATTTCGTTGTTAATAGACTTAATAATGGTAGTTTAAAAACTGAATTATACTCGTACTAACACCTGGATTCCAACAAAGCGGAGAGATGTGTTTTCAATAACCAATCAAATTATAGATCGTTTCATCCACGAAGACGCGCCCCACCATTCTTCTGGCAATGTTTGAGTGTTATCGGTACACGCTAAATCATCCATGAGTGCACACTACAATAATGACGCTCGGATTGCTCGCATCAAATTCCCCGCACCTCGCGCTTTCCTGTACCAAAAATTGGTGGGGCGCGTCTTCGTGGATGAAACGATCTATACAAACCGAAGCTGAGCGAAGAGGTGGAAAGAAAATAACGAAATCTGATTGGTTATTCTAAACTCATAATATCTTCTCTCTGTTTGATGAAAGCCGGGCCTAACAATCGACAGAGGACATAAATCATATTCATCAAATATTATGATTAATTAATCATATTGTTTCAGGAACCGCATCGAAAGGACAGCTTCGATTCGGTGGCGCGGCTCGGTGCGACGCATCGTAGCTGCAGCTATATGTAAGTAGTTGTAAATACGATTAATTACTTGTATAATTCCTATTATTTCCTATTACAAGATGCTTAGAAGTTCGCTCACTCACTGCGGGTGCACAGTCGCGACAGCAATATAATTACGCGCGAGCGATAAGTAAGGATGGGTAGCTAGGGGTCATTGGACAAAATTCTACGTGCTCACGGACTGGGCTTTAGCTTTATTCTTTCGGCAATATCTATACTAATCTATACTTAATATTATAAATGAAAAAATAACTCTGTCTGTCTGTCTGTTACGCTTTCACGCCTAAACTACTAAACCGATTTTGATGAAATTTGGTATAGAGATAGCCCCGAGAAAGGACATAAGATTGTTTTTATCCCGGATTTTGAAACAGGGACGCGCGCGATAAAGTTTTTCTGTGACAGACAAAATTCCACGCGGGCGAATCCATGGGCAAAAGCATTTTTTTTTACTTATAGATATCACTATCGTTATGTAATCCAGAATAGTCCGTGTATCGTTTGTCCATCGCATACCATTTCCGTTCCACTAAAATCCACACAAAATATTCGGCCATTTTTCATTTGCAAGTTTCCAAACTAAAAGCACAGCTGACTGTTTTGGAGGACGCGTTAACGAACATTCAACGAACTGCGAACATACAAAATAAATACAACCTTATACCCTGGACAATAAGAGCGGTTTTATGCCCTGAAAAACAATATTCAAGTGACAACGAACATCAAAATAGATAGAACCTTATTCGTTGGTTATAAGAGCGCTTTTACACCCTGTATGATAATGTTTCTGGTGGAACTAACTTTGGTTTAAATGCAAGGGTTAATGAATAATGGATACATGGAACTGTCTCACTTTAAGATAAATGAAATGTGTGTAATGTATGGCATTTTTATTGTATCTGCTAAAATCTTTTGAGGATTCTAGCCATACAATATTCAGAAAAAGACAAAAATAAATAACATAACTTTTTTATTTGATTGATGAACAAGAAGTCTGTTGTTTTATTACAAACTCATCATAAAGTGAATAAGATGGCGTAATGTGAACGTTTTTGTTTCATCATACATAAACGCACACAATTATGAACGTATGGCAGACCAAACATTATCAGTTTAGTAGTTAAGCAAGAATCGTTTGTGAATACGGGCGTGTGAATGTCAATACTAAGGCTGGGTTGCACCATCTTACTTTAACATTGACAAACGTCAAAAATCTGTCAAAATCCATACAAAAAGCACCGGTTATCGTCAAAGTTACGGACAAAATTAGGTGGTGCAACTCAGCCTAAGGATTGTCATTATTACTGATAGGTTCTGGTTCGCATAACGCTTATGCAGAATTATTTTCAAATTTTGAGGCACGGAACCCTAAGATATGATTCGTGCTTCAAAGGGTACGCTAAGCCGTCGGGCTGATTGGGCCAGATCAGAATTCTATGGCGGCTCATTAAGATTGTTCCATGAAAGGGTGATCAGTTGGCTCTATAATAATAGAATGGAGATAATTACAGTCGAAGAGGGAATACGATGCTCTACTTACCGTGTCATCGCTATAGAGTGGCAGTTTTTCTCTATAATAAAACTTTCAATAAATTGCAAATGTTTGTCTTAAAGCGCTGGTTGGGCACAAAAGATAAGGAGACATGTAAATAATCCATAAAGAGCTGCTTTTTTTGACATTCATAAGTGTCGAATTATGGTCGATAGATAAAGACATTTCAGGGCAGGAAAGTTCTTGAGTGGCGAGCGAACACGAGTCGGAAGACGTAGCGTAGGCAGGCCTCCCACTAAGTGGACCGACGATCTGGGGGAGGTCTTTGTACAGCAGTGGACTTTTTTTTTTTTTTGAAGGGACACGCGCGCTGGTAGCTTGAGGAGCTTTTCCAGCTTCACCGGGCAGAGTGGCGAGTACAGAAGGTACTCTAGCCGTTTGGCGATCGTCGGTGCGCGTGCCGACGAGGCCGAGTGTGGGCTTCGCGTAGCGAAGCCCAGGATCGTCCGCGTCGGTCGCAGACCGACGTTCGCGATCGGGCCGTATCGAGCGCATAAGGCGCCCGGTCAGTGGCGAACCCAACTAGAGGGTTGCCCACCGCGGTGTTGGACCAAAGTCCAGCCTACGGCGGGCTCACTCTAGTGGGCCCGATCGAGGGGACTACGGACGCGGCCTGAGGGCGCCACGGTAGGCTCGGACCTCGGCTCAGGCCGTGTCCGGAGGACGGATAGGGGAAGCAGTGGACGTCTTTCGGCTGAAACGAACGAACGAAAGACATTTCAATTGAATGGCGGCGTGGTTCGAACCTGCGTTCCTGCGGTCACGATACGACTCATCCGAGACTTTACACCTTTCACTAATTGTAACTGACAATAATCTCTTCTTTTCTTCTCCCTAAAAGCAATTATTTTTGTATATTCCAGACAACCTTTCCTGCTTCACTCATGGCTGCAGCACAGGATGGGTATCCGGGGTGCTCGGGAACGAGGCTCTGACCGGAGGAGCTTGGCTCGCAGCACTACCGTGCCTCGTAGCTCTACCAGCGGCTCCCTTCTTCGCAGTGCTGGCTGACGCGAAGGGGAGGAAAGCAGGCGCCTTCTGCATCAGTGTCAGTTTTATTGTAAGTATAACATAGCAAAATGCCATTCGTACTTAGAATCTAGCCATCCCTACTTCCTGTGAATTGAGAGAAATATATGCTGACATCAAGCCTCTTTAACTGTCTGGCGTGAAGGCTAATCTTTTATTTGTTTCTGGTAAATTAAAGACGTTTTCCTGCAGTGGAGACCAATAATTTGATGATGATTATGATGAAGACCACTGGTAGATTTATAATTTGTACCCTGGAATTATAAGTTAATGTCAAAGTAAAGTAGCAATTCAGATAATTTTATTGATTTATGTTGAATTGATGAATTAGGATTTGAAAAAATCGATACAACATTATATTGATTGGCGAGCTTGAAAAGTAATTTGTATTCAAATTTAAATTCAAATCTTTATTGCGTACTAAGTGACAATTTTTGTAATGGTGGAAATTACATACACATGGGCTTAAGACTTAGTGACCTAGGAGGTATTGCAACAGAGTAGGTGGCTATATACATTCATTATACATAATATGAGAAGTAACGTAATTGCATACTTCGATGCTAAAAAGTAACAAATAAAGCAGATTACAAATTAAAGTATCTAGAGACATTTTCGGTGGTCAGTTGTTAGATATTCGTTAATTGAGTAGAAAAATTTAGGTATTAAATATTGTCTCAGAGCTTTAGAAAAGCGTTTAATGTTAGGTTCGGTTTTTATGTGTTCAGGAAGTTTGTTGTATAGTTTCACTGACATGTAGTAGGGGCTGGTATTTAACATTTTTATTCTTGATTGAGGTAAGTAAAGTTTATCCTTATGTCTGGTATTTCTATTATGCGTGTCCTTGATTTTTGTAAAACTATTAATATTCTTATAAGTAAATATACATGTATCATAAATATATATCGATGGTAAGGTAAGTAGGTTGTATTTAATGAAGTAGGGTTTACATGATTGCGTATTGTCTATTTGAGCTATTATTCTGATGCATTTTTTTTGCATGATAAAGAGGTCAATGAAATCTGTACTGTTTCCCCAGAGTATAATTCCATACTTTAATTGAGAATAGGTTATGCATGATTTTCATTTAAATCTTGAAGGTTCATGATAGAGTCCTTAACCATCTACTGCACAATATCCATTCCAGATCAGCTGGTCCCTAGCAGCATGGTGTGGACCGAGAGGGGTTTGGGCGGCGCGGGTGGCGGCGGGGGCGGGGGGTGCCGGTGCGCTTGCGCTTGCCCCTTTGTACTGCGCAGAAATCGCCCCTAGGACTAGGGGACTGGCTGCGATGCCAGCGTTGGCTTGCAGGTAAGTTAGAAGACTAATGGCCGTTTTCACCATCAATCCCTTATTTTCAACNTCCAAGAAGTTTGAATGTATCTACTAATTCTATTTGATTGTTTATGAAGGTATTATTGATAGTTAATGGATTTTTTTTATATGATCTAAACTGTATGATTTTCGTTTTTGGGAAGTTTATTTGGAGATTATGGTCTTGGAGCCAGTTTGTTATTTTTTGTAAGCTTTCTTTCAGTAAAGTATTTGCAGTTTCGATGTTATTACACTTTATTAAAATTGATATGTCGTCAGCGAAAAGGACCGGTAAGATAACGTATGTCTCTCTCGGTATGTCCCTCTCGGATTTGGCATTTCTTTGTTGAAACTAAAAGATTGTTTGCATTTCTTCTTCCTCGAATAAGCAGATAGGTGGATGTATTCTTGATATTATGAGAAATAGACGGATAGTTTCTACAACACTTTATTTTTTCGTATTAGGTGACAAAACTTGTATTTCTGTTACGTATTTTTGCGTGAATTAACAAAAGTTCCAATGCTCTAAAACTATACTTACTAGTAGGACTGTGAAATTGCTAAATAGAAGTCTATACTGCAAACTGGAATTTTAATTACTTTTTTACTGCATTAAAATGCAGTTCTCTTTCTTTTCAAAATTAAAGGAATGTTTTTTGAGTAAAATTTTCTATCTACAGCATTTATGAGTACTTTTCCTTCAGGTGGCATAACAAAATTCCACCCTGTATAGTAACGGTTAACCACGAAAGTTATCCCAACCCTATTTATTCCCGCGTCAACACACGTCGCAAAATTGTATCTATGGAATCCAACCGCAGGAGTCGAAAGCGCGGGTCGCTGCAATTTGCTTCATGTGCGACCACGCTCTTTAATGGCGCAAGTTAGACGTCATTTATATGGAAGGACCAGGCCAGCCTTTAGGCTTGGGGTCGTGTTTATGTGTGACGCAAATTACAGCTGGGTCGGATTTTGGTATCGGAATTATGTTTGTAACGCCGTTATTGGAGCGTGAACCGTTCTTGCATAAAACTTTTTTAAGGGTCAACAATGGGTCAAGTATAAGGTGATTCAAAACTTAAATTCATAGGCTTTATTATTTTTTAAGACTATAAGGAAGCTGAAAAGACAGCTGAATAATTCATATCACACAGCATAAAGTTGAGTTTATCCAGCTAGAAAAATGAAATACTATTAATTTCTTAGCTATTTACCTCGCTAATCGCTTTATCGTTTATCTTAGATTTGAAATGGTTGCTGATTAAAGTAGGATTATAAAAATCTTCCTTACTTATAAAGTGAATTGTATGACCATAAACTCCGAATTCCATTTGAAAAAGCCAGAAATGATATAATGCGGCGCAGGATTGCCCAACTTCGGATCTTTTCCATTAACGAGGAAGTCATCGGAATGAGAGTAATCCCTTGAAACTGTGAGCAACTCCAACTTACGATGTACGTAATTAGTTTTCGCAAAAGGAATATTTTCGCTGTCACTGGCAGAACCACTTTAATTTCCCACGTTCCTGTTAAATAAATAAGCAAAACGCTTAAATTCACAAGCGGGGCACTTATAAAAACTGCTGGGTCGCAGTTTGGTTAAGGAATGGCTTTTCTAATAAAGCGCAGGGTAAATCTTGTTGTAACTCTTGGCGAGTCTGGTTTACTTGTGCACTGCGGACCGCGGGTGCACCGCAGACCATTTGCGTGGTAGATGCTACACCACTATTTACGTACACGTGGCACAAAACCGGCGCAACAGTAGCGCCGGTTTTGTGCCGTGATTTTGAGACGTGATTGGCGCGAGTCGATATTTCCATTGTTTTTTATGTGACAGGAGGCAAACGAGCAGACGGTCACCTGATTGTCAGTGATTACCGTCGCCCATAGACACCCTTAGTCCCAGGGGCGTTACAGGTGCGTTGACGGCCTTTAAGGTGAAGATACGAGTACATATTGTGATAGTTATCATAGATGCAGCCTTTTCTTTTTCGTCACGTACCTACGTAGTCAGTATGTTGAAAAAAACCAGTGCTTATTTCGAAAATCGTCAAAGTCTAAAGCTTTTATTCAGATCTCAAGCATTACCTTGATCTTAATTTACTTTTTAATGAAACCAAAGTGTAACGAATTCCAAGAGTTGCGCCAAAAAAAAATAATCTCTACAATAATTTTCATTTGCGGAGTCTATTGAATTCAGTGGCACCCTGCACTTAAATAGCTGAGGAGGTTTATGCAGATTCACCCGGTGACTGCTCGAACTTTCTTATTGATTAAAAGCCGATGGCTGCAATGAACTGCTGGGCAGACGAAGTATTTGGTTTTACGGGTTCAACCGGTATGAGTTAACACCTAATAATTGACTACAGATTTGGCGCAGTGCTAATTACTGCTAATTAGCTGAGTAAGTAAGAATAATATAACCATTCAATTGAATCTATTTTATGAATCTCTATCTACTTTTTGAATATTTCCCTAAAACCAGGCATCTCCAATTATTATTATGAGTTTCAGAATCAAAAATCGTGCATCCAATGACATATGTAAATATCTTAATCAGATCGCCTGATTACCGGGTATAAAATATGATCGACTCAAGCTCATTTCCTATAGCGCTACTTTTATTTACAAACGTACCTATCAATTATCATCCAAATTATTTTCATTAATAGTAAAACCTATCTGCACGATTAAAATACTTTATCTCTTTATTGTGCCTAATATTTACGGCAAAGTGGCCAATGATTTCTAACATCAAAATAGCATGTCCACGGGGGCTATCACAATACCCCACAGCCAATAAAAATCCAAGTTACCAAAAGAGATAATTCCCACAAGTACTTACAGCGCGCCGTAACTGCTTCCGCTTTCCTTCCCATGTCTATAAATTAGGCTGGCTTGTGAAATTTTTATCGTATAGCCAACAGCACATCGGACTATACATTTTTGCTATAAAATCAACCCTATTACAACTACATAAAAGTCTACATAAAAGCTTGACGTGCCATCTCTGTCTGATCCCGCCACTAACATTTAGCAAGACATGGCAAGACCTTTAATGGAGTACATTTTGTTGCCAGCTACAACTACTCTTATTTTTTCCTTAAAGAAACGTTATACTCTGAATATAATAACAGTTTAGTGTTTGTAATTTAAAATTGAAACAAGTTTCTGAGAAAATGCAGCGGGATCTGCAGCAAAAAAGCGCTTACTATGAAATTGCATCAAACAGTCTTGTTTAGACGTTAAAAAAGTACAAACATTTAATTTAGTTATCTAAGATAGTAAACAAAGGTTATTATCAAGTACTGGATAACTTTCGTTGATATTTCTTGACTAAAAAAGTTAGAAGTGTAGAATTTTTATGGTTTTCACATTCTATTGTTTCTTTCACATAATATTCTGCTCAGCACAACATGGCACCTAAAACTTTTTTAAAATATTATTAAAATACGCAAACTACGTCACTAAACTTCTACACAAAAGATGGTATCTTTTGTTGCCCTACAAATACATAACCACAGACCTAACCTTATGGTGGCCATACACGTTAGGGTTTGCATGATGGTTACGACCGTACATGCTTAACCAACAGGTATAACCGAGTTATCTATAGCACATACACGTTAGGGTTTGCATATACAATCTAAATTTATTTAACTCAAAGGTGACTGACTGACTGACATAGTGATCTATCAACGCACAGCCCAAACCTAGCAGTAACATTAAGATTTCTTGCAACAGGGAGGGAGAACACATGAGTGTCTTAAATATTCACCACCATTCACTGCCACAGACTATAGGAGACTGAGAGAAAACTGTGCATGCAAGCATGAGCGGGCGCACACACGCTCGGTTATGCATGTGCGCAAACATAACCGAGCGGCAAAAATATCTTTTTTGATATTCGTTAGGTTGCATGTACACGCACCAATAACTGTATAGTTTTATAACATACACGCTAGGGTTTGCATGTCGGTTAAGCATGTACGGTCAAAACCATCATGCAAACCCTAACGTGTATGGCCACCATTATAAGGATAAATTTTCAAAAACAAAAGCGAAATCTCCAATTAAAATGAGCATCACCAGCGAACGTTACCGCGGGTCTAAAAAAGCGGTTAATATTTTCCGAAGTCCCGCAAAAAGGTAGACTCATCGTTGAGCCAAAGAAAAGGCGACGGTGGGAGAGCTCAAGAAAAATTGCAATATCATTTAGTCACTGCGACCGAGTTTTTGCCGCCTCGCAAATGCATGTGATAAACGATCCGACAACCGAATTGCGACTTTGCGTTCCTTTTTTGAAATTGGAAAGGCTAACGGTTACCTTAACGCCTTCGCGACTTAAGATTCGATTCGATCGAGATGGGTATAATGGTTTGTCCTTGTTCTTAGCTGTTCTTTCTCCCTTTTCAACTTCGTTTAAAACACGGAATCAACATCATAAATTAACCGAAAAATTTGCCTCCGATGGGAATCAAACTCTCCTCTGGCTCTGAGACAGGTACCTATGTACCTACATGTAAATTGTAGTAACAACGCGGCAACGTTATGTATGCTAACTAATAGTGTTGTTCCAATCGGTTATTTACTTTAAAAACAGACGTAGTCCCAACAAAACGTGCTGAGCTACAATTTGTTGCGCTCGGGCACAAGATAAGTTCACCTGTTCACGCCGGATTTTACCGCCACCGTTTGACGATCCCGTCAACTATCTAGTTGAGAGGCAGTCGCAAATCGTTTCAGCTTAAACATACGGCCTATTGACATCAGATCTCATTGTTACTAATTTGTATATGTTACATAGTACTTTTCAAACTGGGAGTCAGAAATAAACTTACCAACCAAACGTTCTATAAGTCGACAAAACAAGTTACAAAACCAGTGATACAATTTGTTCCGTTCGGGCACAAGCTCACCTGTTCGCGCCGGCTTTTACCGCCACCATTTGACGGGACAGTTGAGAGGCAGTCGCAAATCGTTCCGGCTCAAACATGACTAAAAGCCGCGTCTATCCGGCGGCCTATTAACATCCCATTTCATAGGCTTTTACTAAGCGGAGTCTAACTTCCGTCAGTATTAATACCTCCTCGTTCCACTTTATTAGGATCGACATTCGTTATAGAGGAATTCTGGCTGCGGATAATTGATAAAGTTTTGTTTTTTGTAGAATCGCTAGGTACCAGTTTTCATCATGACGTAAGGTAGGTATTACCACAGAATATGGTATTACGTCTAGCGTTTTAAGTGCCTTTTTCCTTTGATGCGGATTTTGGCACGCGTGCGAATTTAATCAGTAAACAAATGCTTATTATTTACATTAAATTGATTTTTAAAACTCTTAGCCTAGGCGCAGACCGCCGATTTTTAGTTGGCCGATAGTTGGGCCCGATTCTAATTTGTATGAATAAATCAGCCGATACCAAATCGTTGTAATATGCGCACTTCCATACTATTACATGCCCATACCTACTGATGAACTGCCCGACTAAACCATCGGCCGACAAAAAGTTGGTCATCTGCGCCTAGGCTTAGGCTGAGTTGCACCACCTTATTTTAACCGTAACTATAACCATAACCAGTGTTTTTTGTATGAAGTTCGACAGACTTTTGACGTTTGTTAAAGTTATAGTAAGATGGTGCAACCCAGCCTTACAATTGACCTTTTAACAATTTTACTTGAGTTTCTCCGAAAGACTACACTGAAATCACTTTCCTAACTGATCTCAAAAGTAATTGTACGTCGACCAATATTGAAACTCGTTGTAAATCTTTTCTTCAGAATTTTAATTTGTTTTCTATGAGATACTCTAAAAGAGATTATGCTAATGCGAGTAACAAGAGAATGATTACAAGATCTTACACCAATTTTATGACGTATGTTTATACAGAATGTGTAATATTATTTATTTGTAGCAAAGAATCATCATCATCATCATCATCATCATCATCATCGTCATTTCAGCCATAGAACGTCCACTGCTGAACATAGGCCGTACAACGCTAACGACAAATGACTAATATCTCTATTCTCTACTAACCCATCTGTGACCACACCAACACCACAAAATGAGGCCAATATTTGACCAAACGCTGAATTCTGTACCCCCAGTGAAAAGGGATCTAACTCGACTTAGATCAAAATTGACTTTATAACATAATGTGAATCTCTGAAAAATTAGCTATTTTTGTATCTAATCGGTATGTTTCTACGACGTATAGAAAAGAAAATAATTTTGTGCCAAATGATACAAGTAAGGCTTTGTGAACCAATTTTGAGTTTTCTTTCGTGTATGTTGATACATGTCTACTTTTAACAAAGTGTACCGGAGGCTTCTTTCAATTTTTTATTGTGTCAAGAGGTACGACTCGTGTTACTACTTTTTACACGATTGAAGTTGTTCAGATTGAATTTGTGATTAACAATATAAGATGACTCATATTAATATACACAAAAAAAACTATGTATTGTTGGTTGGTGAAAAAGAATGTAACTTAATTTATATCACAAAAAGTAAAAGACAAATGATTATTTATTTTGTGTATAATGATTCAATTAGACTAATACCATTAACCACAAAAGTTTCGTACATGTGTAAAATGTTATCAGTTACTTACCTGAAAACTTACCTGTAGAACCAGCTCCAGCTCCTCCAACTCCCGAACCAGCCATTCCCTTGAAGATCATTAAACGTCATCCTGATGCAGAAGAAATCCCATCTCCTAGTATACGCAGAAATGTGTAAAACCTAAATACTTACCTTTTTCCGTTTTTTCCTAAACATCGCTCATTTCACCCCGATGTTTAGTCTACCCCCGGGAGGTGTTACAGATAGCCCTCGCACCCTATATTGCCTACTCGACATTTAGCCTTTTGCTGACTCATCCTTTTCGATCCATAGCCTGCGATCCCTCACATCTCCACGCCAGTCTCATTCCACCATCCGAACTAGACGGCTGTCTTATCCTTTTAATCTCGTGTTCTTTTTTAAAAACCCAAATCCCCAGAGGCTCATAACAGTTCGGTACAACGCCTGCGGGGATTTCCCGCATGCAGTATACTGACCGTGCTATCGACCAATCAAATTCATCATTCAGATTTTCTGACGCGCCATGCCTGTTTCTATTTTTTAATAAACTTCGCACCCAGATTGCGGGCCCTGTGGCACGCGTTCCAGAAATCTCTCGCACTCCGCATGCGGACCCTATCGACGAATAAAAACGGTTCCCCGAATGCGGGCCCTGTGGCATGCGTTCCAGAAATCTCCCGCATTCCGCATGCGGACCCTATCGACTAGTGAAATTGCGCCATTAGTGCTACTCACTCGAACACAAACTCGTCGTCCCAGTGAGGATCGGGCGAAGGCCGCGGGCGCGTACGAGCCACGGGCGCGGCGCCAAGTGCCAAGCGTAGGTACGGGCGCGGCGCCAAGCGGGCTGGTAGACGATGCGCCGTCATGAGCCATGCTACATTCGTCACCATCAACGTCTTAACGCGTCTTAAGGACTGTTGTGGGCGTCCACAATAGTCCTTAAGACTCTCTGCCTCATCTCTCTGCACCATCAACGTGTTAGTGCTACTCACTCGAAGACGAACTCGTCGTCCCAGTGAGGATCGGGCGAAGGCCGCGGTCGTGTACGAGCCACGGGCGCGGCGCCAAGTGCCAAGCGTAGGTACGGGCGCGGCGCTGGTAAATGATTAGTCATGCTACAGTACTAGTCACCATCAACGTCTAACGCTACTCACTCGAACACGAACTCGTCGTCCCAGTGCGGGTCGGGAGAGGGCCGCGGAACCTCGCTGGAATGCGACTCTCTCTCGCACTCACCCGCACACCTTCGTTCGCCCCTTCTACACTGAGGAGGGTCGATGTGATGTCACGACGGAGCGGGTTGTATAGTGCCAGAGTAAATACATGCGTATGCGGCGCGCACGCACACACTGACAAAATTCGGCACAACACCCCGCTAATCCACGCAAAATTTTGTCAGTGTGTGCGTGCGCGCCGCATACGTATTGGCGCGCTCACATACAAACCGCGCTCGGTGCGTTTCTATGAAGATGACCTACTCATTTGTATTTACTCTGATAGTGCTACTCACTCGAACACGAACTCGTCGTCCAAGTGCNACTTTAAACTTCCTATTAGTTCCCATAGCATAGCGAGGAACCAAAGCCAAACCAAAGACGGTAGGCGGGAGTTTGCCCGGTAGGCGGGAGTTTGCCGCGCGCCGCACGCTCTCCAAGCTGCGCTCTAGCGTCAACGACTCCGACTCCGACTAGGTGTGTGGGATATAAGACTTTAAACTTCCTATTAGTTCCCATAGCATAGCGAGGAACCAAAGCCAAACCAAAGACGGTAGGCGGGAGTTTGCCCGGTAGGCGGGAGTTTGCCGCGCGCCGCACGCTCTCCAAGCTGCGCTCCAGCGTCAACGACTCCGACTCCGACTAGGTATGTGGGATATAAGAGGGCGTCCATTAATTAAGTGAGACGTTTAGGGGAGGGAGGGGGTCAAGAAAAACCTCACTAAATCTCACGTAGGGGAAAGGGGGGGGTCTCGATAAATATCACGTAATTTTTTTCAGCTAGAAAAAGGGTCAAATTTCGAGAAAATGTCCTCCCATGCCCGGCAGCCATCAAAATTCGTTCGTCAACTTCAGTTCATAGGTTCAATAGCAATCGAAGTTGGAGCTAAACCGTCTAAACAGTAAAGAAATTAGAAGAAACAGTTTTTTTTATATGAAATCCTAATCGAAGCTAACCCTTACATTGGAAATATGTATTTTAAAAAATCTCACGTGAGATTGTGGGGAGGGGGAGGGGGTCTGGTAAAATCTCACCAAATCTCACCAAGGGGGGCGGGGNGGGTTACCTACGTGAGCGCGACAAACGCCACATCGAATTCCGTTTCCTCGAAAACCTTTTTGCGAAGTTACTATACTGCGACGCCCCGTTATATCGATGGTTCAAGATGTTCCAGGATGTTAAGTAATTGTCAGAAGATATTGACAAATGTTGAATCAACCGCTCAGCCTCACCTCTCAGTTTACTTTTCAGAAATTGCATTTTCTGTGCATGTGATAATGCTGGATTGTTATGAATTGCTTATAGTTTTAAAGTTATTAGGAAAAAACATATTTTGCTGGGGTAATGTTTGAAACATTACCCTGGCAAATTTTTTTTTTTAAAGTCGTTCTATCCCGGAACCAAATACATGGATAGATAGCTTTTGTTGCGTAGTAATTTGTCCACGAGTTCGTGTTCCGGTTTTCAAGTTATTCAGAATTTTGCTGGGGTAATGTTTTGTGATGTCCCAGATCTCGTAAATGGCTCAACGCAGAAGTTTGAAAAAAATACCAATACTTCTGCGTTGAGCCATTTACGAGATCTGGGACATCACAAAACATTACCCCAGCAAAATTCTGAATAACTTGAAAACCGGAACACGAAAAAATTTTGCTATTCGTGGACAAATTACTACGCAACAAAAGCTATCTATCCATGTATTTGGTTCCGGGATAGAACGACTTTAAAAAAAAAAATTTGCTGGGGTAATGTTTGAAAATCTGTTTTTTCTTAATAACTTTAAAACTATAATTAGAACGAATTTTGCTATTAGTGGACAAATTTCTGCTCACGATGGACTAATTATCTGCTATACTCTCGACTCTCTAAAGCACAACATTTAATTATATAAAAATTTTGCTGCGGTAATGCACTCACCTGTTGTCGATTGTCAGTCCTTATATTTTATTGCATAGTGAAACAAGCAACTAATAGTGGCAGGAAATAAACCTAACATTATTATTACATTGCACATAAATTAATTGTTATGAATGTATGAAATTAAATAAATAAACATTTTTAACAACTATTTTATTATCGTATTTCTTATTTTTACTTCAAATTATCATCTATCAGTCTAAAGATTTAAAAAATATCTAGCTAGACAAATTAGAAGTTGTATTCGTCCCCTTCGCCGTAAGTGTATTTCTCAGGCAAGACGTAGTCTTTGGGGTCATGTCCTTGTGCCTCGGTTCCACCGTTACCGTCTGGAGCGTTTTCCCTGGTGGAAAAAGTAGATTAATAAAATTTTACAAAAGAAATATATACGGCCTCATCAAACGGCTAACAGCTAGCGGTTCTGCAACTGGACTTTAACTAAGCAGGAAGAATTTTTAAAGGATATTAAAAATACAAAAATACCTCGAGACCTGCCAGCCAGCATCAGTCAGTCTGTCCTCCTATCGTACTACTTATAAGTGATCTTTACTACTTACGTAAGGTCTTCGTGCTCTTTTTCTGGTTGACCTTCGCTGACGTACTCCAGTTCCTCAACATCCTTGGGACGTTTCTTCAACTTAGCTGAAAACATGCCAAATTGAGTCAGTGAGTTATTGATTCAGGCACTAGGAAAGGAGTTATGAAAACAAAAGCTGTCTCATGAACAATTTAGTTTATTGATTAACTAAAAGAACCATCTTAGTAGCCTGCGAATGAATTTAAACGGTCTCCTAATAATTTTTGCGGATTTTCCTTCCTCGTCACCTTTTTGCTCGTGATGGTGGCTATAGGCCCCGTCTTGGCCCTCGTCGTCGTGGCCGAAAGAGTCCTGCTTCTCAAACTCGTAGTTGTCGCCGGCCTTCTTGTGGTATGAATCGAAGTGCTGGTATCCCTTCTTACCACCGCCCGACTTCTTTCTGGAGTAGCCGATTTCACCATCGCCATCGCGCTCGTAAGATTTGTGGTAGTCTTGTGGCTGCAATATCGATATTATTTAAGAGAAAACTTGTGCATTTCGTTTGGCAAGGTCAATATTCAATTTAAAGAATTTTTTCAGGTTTTTTTTNGGATTGTTATGAATTGCCTCATTGAACAAGTCTTTGAAGGACACCCACTGCGTGTAGTTCCCACCGAACACCGGGATGTCTAATGTTGGAGTTGTTTTCTCTCTATGCGACACTGACCACATTTTCTTGTTAATTTCCTTTTTCAACATGTTGTATTGTTTTTCGTTTTTAGAAAACCTTGCTTCGTACTCTAAGTTTTTACCATCTAACTCACTGTCTATTTCCCAATGTAAGCTGTCTATTGTTGTCCAACGTGTTTCTAATAATTTCAATGCGTCCTCAAACTCCCACTTATCTGTCATCTGTTCTATGTTGATATTAGACACTGTTCTCTCAAATGCTTTGAAGTTGCCTAGCTGTTTACGTAATGTTTCGTCTAACTTGCTGTAGGATCCTTGTTCACCCTGCAGCTGTTCTGTCCCTGACATTCTCTGTTTATCAGACATCTTAGAGGTAGATGCCGTCTGTTGTGATTGGAATTGTTGACAATCACTGTTAATGAGGTTTTTGAACTGTGTGTAGATCGCTTTAGTCGCGTCGTACTGTTTGTTTTCAAAATATGGGTCTGTTTGGCTAATGTTTTCTAGTAATTGTTCGTGATTAAATTGGAATTCATTCCATAGTTCCTCTAGTTTGTTCCACCGCCTTTTGAAATACTCAAAACTGTTCTTACGTTCAGCGCCATCCTTTTTATAGTTCTTAAACTCCCGTTCGATATCTTCGGAAAGCAGGTATTGCGATTCCAAAGTTACCATGTTTGATGTTATTGTTAAGAGAAATAAATGGACAGATCTTACAGGTGTTGTTCAGCTTACGGGCTGCTGCACACGCTGCTGATGCTCCGTCCTGTTGTTGTTGATGTTGTCCAAACACTGCAATCCTTTCACCAATGTTTTGCTAGTTCATACACCTCACTTATCGACACCAAACTAAAGTTTTTTACCGACTCGCGAGGCCGTTGCTCGAAGGACCAATNGCCGATTTCACCATCGCCATCGCGCTCGTAAGATTTGTGGTAGTCTTGTGGCTGCAATATCGATATTATTTAAGAGAAAACTTGTGCATTTCGTTTGGCAAGGTCAATATTCAATTTAAAGAATTTTTTCAGGTCCAATTGCAAGGCCAATACAGTGTCGCAATAGTTTGAATAAGAACTTACCGCAGCAGCTCTCACTTCCCGAATGTACGAACCGACTGACATCGTATCATCAGCCAGTTCCAAATCCTGCAATGTTATCGCCGGTAATGCTGCAACAATTTGCAGCACACCTAACGCAATCGGCACAAACTTCAGTGCCATGACGAAAGATTTCACTGAAAAACAATAGGATTCACTTAGAAACGTATTAGATGATTTTAAAACTCATTGCAGCATAGTTGCATTTAAGTTACTCGTACCTTGCGATAGAAAAACTGTCAGGCCGCTCAGCGCTCGGTTTCAAATCAAAGCTGTAATTCAATGCTTGTATTTTATATAACGAGATATTGCAGCTACCACAGTCTTTCACAACGTATAACAACGGAGTGACCCTTGAAAATACTTCTTAGTGGACAGCGATTTTGTTAAAAAGCCGGTGAACGAATTTGAGATCAAATTGCATCATGATAGATTATTGCGGCTCAGGGTTGAATGTTTGGATTAAAAGAATTTGTANATAGATTCAAGATATCAGTACCAACGAAAACGTCTGATGCATCAGCATCACCAAAAAAACTATTTCAGAGCCTAGAGTGGCAATATTTTTGTCCTTTACAGTTAAGGGTTTGCTCTCCGAAATGCGACGCGATTGCTATGTTATGATATACCTACGGTCCTTCTTTTTTACTGTATTTCGTGATGTGCAAGGAATGGGTAGATCTTAATATGAATAAACACCNTAAAATAATGTTACACAAGATAGTAAAACTAATTTGAAAGGTTTGTTAGACATGTTTAGAAAACTTTAAAACTTAATGTCTCTAAATGTTATGTTTACGAGTCCTCACTAAATGCGATTTTTCGTAACACTGGGGTCGTACCCCTTTCTTTATAACCGCGCACATTCACTTTCACACTCTCACTATCACTACACTTAGCACTTGGTGTTTCGCTGTGAGGGCTCGGCTGCGGGCCAGAGCTGGGCCCAGCCGCCGCCGCTCCTTCCGCCGCTCCTGTTGTCTCCGTGTTCGTCGATTGTCGCTGCCGGTTACAGTGGTAACCACGGCGACGACAGATGAAAATTATACCCGCGATGATTACTACTGCCCATAACCCCCATATTGATGAATAGTGGTGAACATCATGAGCAGAGATGTCATTCGGTAACGCCTGATTTTCTTTCATGTTCTTTATCTGTTGTTCTATATCGCGGTGCAGTTTATCTGTAGTTGATGTTTCTGTAATGTCTTCTTGTGTGCTTTTGACTGTTATGTTTATAACGTTATTTATGGGAGGTATGACAGGGATTTCAATGTTGGATGTTAGCTCAATTCTGTTCTCGTGTTGTTTATGAGAGTAAATGGTAAAATTAGCTGTTTTTATTAAGCAGCTGTTCTCTATGTTTATGATGTTAGCCCCTTTCAGTTCATGTGCGGTGACTTGTTCATTACAAATTGTTCGTAATTGACAGTGATCACAGCAAAAATACAGGTATTGGTTCATTTTGTTCAAACTTATCCATTTGTTCTGACAGACAGTAGTGATTGTTTTACAGTGGTCAGCTGCATCTTGAACGCATAGATCTTTATCAGCTCTCATCTTGTAAACAGGTGTCTTCAGTTGACAAAGGTATGTTTTGACGTCACGAAGCATGCAATGACCTAGTTCCGTAGATGTTACAGGTAGGTATGAATCTTTTTGCAAGTTCATTGCAACGTAACTTTCAATAGGTAGTAGGGTGACCATATTTTTTCCAGTTTGATGTGGGACACTTTGAATGTTATACAACTCATAACTATCTCGGCTGGTAAGTGGGATTCTTATCTCCAATATCAAATATTGTTTTGTTACTTTTGCTTTCACTCGTAGCAATTGGTAAATGTTCTGTAAATCTGATTGTATGTTGTCAATGGGCAAAGTGAGTTCTTTCAATTGACTTGAAATAACACTTAGTTGATTTTGTAATTGTTGAGGATCAATGAGGTGAATGTTGATCTTTCCATTGTACACGTTAGTAACAGTATCTAATAACGTGTCTTGCATGTTTTTCAGTTGAGTCAGCATGTTGTTAGCCGCCATAGCAGATAAAGTGAATTCGGTCATGTATTCAACTTNTAAACACCGTGTAAAACAATAGTTTTTCAGTATGTATAATCCAAAAAATTTAGAGGACGTATTCCGTAACAGGCACCCGATATGAGATGTCGAAAGCCTATGTCCAACTTAGCATGAAATTGATACTTGCAGATTACTAATGGCACAAATAAAGTGGAAATGTGTAATGAGTACAAGGCCTCATGGTATAAAAACTTAGCGGACAGTTGTCTGGCGCGGCGATTATCCGTGAAAAGAGATCGATAACAATTGAGGTTTTTTATAGGGTATTCTTGGTAGTCATTGAGCTAACCTTAAAGCTGAAGAACTTTAATCCGAGAAGACGAAATCGATCATAAACGTAGGACTGAAAAATTGCCAAAGGGCCGGTCTTACCTAGTTCGTAGACAAACAAAAATAAAGACTTCTGCCACATTATTTATTTTATTAGCAACCGTCACTAGGTCGTCAAATTATAAAAGGTGCGTGGTTCAGTAGATATTATGTTTTCAAAGATTCGAATGGATTAATTTTTTTCATCCTGATGGTAGGGTATTTTTTTTAGCCGAGTCAGAAAAGGCAGTATAAACAGCTATGTAGTTTCCATTGAAGCGTTTGTTTTTGGTTTCGTTTCGCGATTCTTTTGGTGAATTTGACGTTTGAGGCGCTTGTGTTTCTGATTTGTTTTCTGGAACAGCTGGGAAGTCTCTTTCTTTCATTGCATGTGGAACTATTTCATAGGACAGATGCCACTCCTTCTTCAGATTTAATTCTTCCAGTGATTTGGCACTGTAATTGAGTAAAGCAAATTGTAAATAACACCATCGTAAAAGAATAACGAAGAAGATTAGAAAGCCACTAACACAAGGTCGTTTGATACATCAAATCTGATGAGCGGGAAGCCAACCTCTCGACCTCTCTGGATGGCATTCTTGGCGAGAACGTTGATGATCTCAGAAGTTTTTGGTGTTTCAGGAGGAACGATGAGGACAACCTGCCAAATACCAAAATGATTCACTGAAAACTAACTTGCCTGAAATCTAAATCTAGCCCAATATACGCACGAGTGCTCAATTGACCACTAAATAGACCAATGATTTCGACAATGACTATTTAAACAACAGATGAGTAAGAGTAATTTGCTGAAAATGACCATTTGAAATATGGGTAATCCATTTTCAGCAGTAGACATCTAGGTTTAACCGTAATTAATTTCATTAGTAGCCATTATCAGTCGTGAATCATAAATAAGTAAGATAGCAAAGAATAAATAAATTTTATTTCTCTAAGGCTCTTCTTCGCGAAATGTAATAGATCCCACTCACTTGCAGTATGTTATGGACCCTATACTTGTCGTGCAGCGCAGGCGCGCGGAGGCAGTGTGCTGTGAAGTTCATGAGCTTGCGCGAGCGGCGGCACTTGACGCAGCGCGCCCAGCGCTCCAGCATGGCGGCGTCCCACGGGCACAGCGCCGTGCTCAGCGCCAGCCCGCGGATCTGCGACCAGCCGCGCGTCTCCTGCTGCTCCGCTAGCATGGAGTGGCCTGCCAGGACGAGATGGAATATGTCGCTCCGTGTCACATATTGTCGAACAACTTTGCATGCGTTGATAGATGCTGCTACATAGGTATTTGGACTAATCAAGACATAGTTACAACCATATTGCTTGAACAAAAGTAACTTTCACAAGTTCATACATAAGTGATTCTGTGATTTCTTCAGCCTTCTTCTCTTTTTTCGAGTGGTCAAAATACTCCTGAGTTGTTTGAACATTAAACTTCAGAAAAAAACACCTGCTTTTGCTTTATTTGTGTCTCTAATATTTGATATCTGAGAAGTATGATGAACACCGCGCAGAGGCAATGGAATACAACCCCCTTCATCAAGAAAAAATAACGATAATGTTGGAATGCAGGACTCCGGCTTTAGATGGTGGCTGAAGGTAGTTCTCAAAAAAAATAACGGGGGTACTTTAAAAAAACGCACCTTGAGCAAGTGCCCTGGTGACGTAGTCGACCAGCACGATGTGCGAGGCGGCGGGCGGCGCGACGAGCGCGGGCCAGGCCACGCGCACGTTCTCGCGCACGAAGCGCAGCACGCGCGGCACGTCGCTGACGCGCGCGCGCCGCACGCGCACACGCTCCTCATTCTCGGTGCCCTGGGCCTGATCATCAATTTACGAAAGTCATACCCATCGAATTTTCAAACGTTTTTGACGAAAGCTATGCCCGTAAGCCAAAACTTTGGTCAATTAGTTGAGAACTTGAGACCCACCTTATTAACATTAAACCATCTAATTCTGCATGGTGTAGTTCCACTAAACTCTAGTAACGAGATAGTTCACTTCGTACACCCGGTTCCTACACCTAGATTATTTTTATACCTACTCTTTCCTTCTTGAACAGTTAATCTACTTTGAATGGAACCTGCACCAAAATTGTAATTAATGAAGTCCTTGTTTTTATACGTTGACTTACCACGATTTGCTTAGATTTTGAATCTGTTTCTGACGAGTCTGCGTAGGTCCTTCTGACAGGTCGGCTGAAACAACCAGGGGTGGAAGAATTCTTCCTGATCACATTGCGAACTGAAAGCAACCTCAGGATATTGGACACTGTGGACATAATTGGGCACACGAGAATGGTGACTTCGGGCTTGTTATTGCGTTTTCCTATTTATGTCTCCGGCTCAACATGGTAACGGCTGTTAATGTATTTTTTATAAAAAAATGTCCAAAATATAATTATGGTGACATAATGACGGATGCTATGACAGTTTGAGTATATATTTTTTCTGAATTTAAATTTTACAGTTACACAAAAAGTTCCTGTAATTTATGTAAAATCCGCAAAAATATTTGTAATTCACACACGCATAAAATATTCTTCCATAACCTAAGGACTTTAGAGCCCATTTCAAGCGATTTCAAGATATTTGCATTTAATTATTGCACAAAATTAAAGATCAATTCAAATAAGAAAAGAGGATGAAGGTGTTTTTAGCATAGATCATAGAAGATTTGGTGTGGATATCATCTGTGATACCAATTTCAAAATTTCTCTCACGTCACGAAAGTGTGCAACAAAACAACCAATTTTCGTTTCCACAAAAATTAAGTCATGTAATAAAGCAAAATTTCCCATAAACCAAACCAAAAAAATACTTGAAATATCTATGAAACATGTATCTTACGTAAAAGGGATCCAAGATGAATCATTTTAAGAATTTGGCAATAGGGGTAGCGAGATCTAGCCAGAGCTTGAAGAAGTTTTCAGCACCTATCAAAAGTTTTGATCCGAGGCTTTATAATCGCTTTATCTGCCAACCAATGACCACAGTGCCTATCAGAAGTTATAGTAGAAAACCTTCAACTTGTGATGTCTGCTTGTATCCACCAGATAAAAGACCAGTAAGTATTTGCAGTTCTCCTTGAAGCTAGAAAAGCTTGGCTTTCTTATGTCAATAATCATGACGATTCATCCGTATCACAGCAGCAGGGACAGCTTGATTGAAAGCATTGAGTTCCATAGAATATCAAGATTAGTTTGACAGACCAACTATTTAAAATCTACTTTGTTTCTGCCAGTGCTTCGATATCAGAAGCGTCACTGTGGAACGCGGTAACGCCTGCCACGCGCGTATGATCCGGTCGTTCCTCTACACGCACTTCTGGCCACGGGAGCCCAGCGTGGCTGCTCTGTGGATGTCTTTGGACTGTCCCTACCTGGACATCCTCACCGACAAGTATTCTAACTCTGGTAAGATCATCGTCAATCATCATGACTGTATTATCTCTGATGATGACGTGTTTCATAGAATTCAAGAAAGTTTCAAAATCGTATTTGTTGCAATACCTACAATGCCTCAGGTGAATACTTATTAGTGGAGTGGTGGCGATTCTTTGCCATTTTAGTCCCTAGTTTAAATGTAACTGCGCTTTTTTTGCACTCAGCCTCTTGATTGGTTATTTTGTGTGACTTATTTTCTTCCTACTTCAATTGCTCCAAATATAAATATTCCATAATCAGTGCGACTTTTTTTAGGTGATCGTCTCCTTGCTTTTGAGCACGTGGCCCGGACTGGTGAGCGTCGGCTAGTTGGCGTCAGCGTGGCCAACAAGATCAACCCGTGGGTGGCAGATGAGCTCGAAGACTGGGCTCATTTCACGTACTCGCAGCCTGAACGGAACAGAATGTACTTCTGCGCCCACTGCTATCGAAGCCCTAACTTCTTCGACAAGTATGACGTGCCGTACCTCTATGACGTAAGCATTTTATCTTAGATGGTTTTCTAGCTAGATTCTTATAGATGCATTTCTCTGGAAGTGTAAACTAACTGGTATGTTTTAAGGTAAACAGGCTTGCTCTTACAGGTGGAAGTACTAGCAACAGCCGCTGAAGTCACTGGGCAGGGCGTGGGTACTATGATTCTGAAAACATTGCTTGAACACGCGCAAGAGTTGCGACATCCACTTGTAACTGTCATCGCTACCAGTCAATACACGTAAGTTTTGTAAGATCATGTATCGCATAAATGCTACTCTTCTTTTCTTCCAGATTTCATTTTATTCTATCTTCTAGTCTTTAAATTCGTAAATCGTAACTAAGCTTTATGGAACGTATTGGGATTCAGATTGTGATCTATCGTTGTTGATTTGTTGTATTAAGGCCACTTAATGAGACAAACAAAAGTCTTTATATTGGGGTTTAAGTATTATTCTGAAATACAAAAGATATTCGCACCATTACACATCAATACTTCATTTCTCTAGGTCAAAGATCTGCGAGCGATGCGGCATGAAGCGTGAGTGGACCATGGACTATTCGGACTTCGTGGACGACAAGGGGCAGCGCGTGTTCTTTCCGCGGCGGCCGCATCATACCGTCGCCATCTACACCAAGCACCACGACCCCAAGGTGCCTCCGCCGGTGCCTTGCAAGCCGCCGTATTGAACACCGTAAGCTTCGTTTCATTCAATTCTATGGCCTAGGCAAAAGGTACAAAAACAATGACTTGTAAAGAGTTACCCACTTATTTTTTAGTGGGAGTGCATCGAGTACATCAGCAATGCCAATAGAGAATGCACCATACTGCCGAGTTCAAATCGATATGATCGCATACATTAACTTTCTGAAGCTAAGTTGCATCTGTCACAAAAATATACCTGTGTTGAAAAACAAAATTTGAGCCAAACAGAATCGCTCTCTTGATAAATGAAGACCATTTACACTACTTTCAACTGCATGTAAAGCTGAAGAAGAGACTAAATTAAAATATGATTCAAAAATTTTTTGATCTTTCAATTTCTAAAAAGGGGCGTAAGTTTGAAGCATTAGAATTTCGATTCACATTCGAATGCACAGAAATTACGATTTTTGAGATTTCGTATGCTGATCAAAATTAAAATGATTCAAAAATACGTAACAAAATGGGGACAGCTTTCATGATTACAAAGAACAGAACCATACAGGAATGTAAGACTGCACAATATATTCTTTATTGTTGCTCATAATAGAGCTACATTTATGAGCACAGTGTGTAGCGAGATGTGCCGTCGTTCCTAGGTACATGAAAATGAAACATTTACAAAAAATCACTCAGTTGAGGCTTTACTTTGATATTGTGTAAAACTTAAAGGCATCTTGCTAAGTTCTTTAAGCTGTTAAATTACGTTAAAGTTATTTGTGCATCGACACATCGTTAAGTAAGTATATTTTTATTGAAATAAAAACTCAACAAGCATTCATAAATTTTATTGTTAAAATTAACAAAATGTTAATAATAGTATTATTGTTATTGGTAACAAAATAAATATGTGTAACAGTAACACAGCTTTTTTCTTAAAATTAAAATGCTTTTAACTTATAAAAGCTTATCGTAAAGATATTCGCCTTGTTTTTAAACAAGTTCCGTATTGATCCAATTTACATAAATTCATAACTAAAACTAGGAATCAGCTTTAGACAATTATAAACAATATATTCATTAAACTATTTATTTGAGGCAATCATATAAGTTTACTAAGTATAAAATTAATACGTTCTTAACAATATTTACAACAATAGTAAAAAAATATATTCGTACTGCAAACAAATGTAATTACCTGTCGTATTTAAATTTGTTAGCAGTATAATATCAAAGGATATTGATGCTGTTGAAAATCCCGTTCATGGTACCATCAAGTCTATTCTTGACATAACCTTCACTCCAGGAATAGTGCGANTAGTGCGATAATACTGAAAAGAAACGGTTAAAATAGGAATGACATTTGAAGTTGGATCTTGCTTGACCCAACACGTAGTACACCTTTTAGTATTGGCTTTGTATCTAAATATAGCTCAAACCAGTGCAACTCGTAGAAAAAATGGACACGAAACAAAAAATGCGGGCTCGCTCATGTTTCGTTAGTGGGTTGTCGGTCGATTCGTCTCAGTCGGTTATGCAACTAGATGGGTTTGTTCGAGCAGTTCATTCGACTCTTGATGGAGTTTTAAGTGTCTTTTTACAGATAAGACAGGTGATTGCAAATAAACAACATCCATGAAATTCGGCGTGAGAACCAACGACAGACAAAATGAAATAGATCAACAAAAAAGTATTTATAAAGACGTTAGGGTTTAAAGTTATGTAAATTATGTCTTCCTGCGTTTCTTCAAGTGACGGTCAGTTTTTGTCGCTTCATTTAATGGGGAACATTGGTGTTTTGAAAGTTAATAGAGCATCGAAATTACAATTAGACAAAAAGGCACAATTGAATCTAATTGGGTGTTGCGTAAAAATGACAAAGACAGCTTGGATTCTGCAACTGAAGAGACCCTTGTTTTTTTCTGTCTGGTTAAAATTGGTTGATTTTATTCGATTGTCTGAAAATGTAGGTAATTTAGTAATACTGCTGCTCAAATCATCAACAATTTCTTGGAAAAGCATCTAGACAAAAAAAAAACATTAGAATCAATAGAAAGAATTCTGAATAACTGAATTAACTACAAGGTAACTTCTGTTTCTTCAGTAGATAATATACTCGCTGTAAACCTGCTGCAGCGGCGACTGTTTGATCACTGTAGACTTACTAAACAAAATACAAATAATAACTACCGATGCCACAGCACTGTTTGATAAGACCAAACTTAAGTTCCTAAGGTAATCAGCGTCCAGATTAGCTCTTCTTGGCGTAGCCCCAGTGGGAGCCGCCCTCCTTGCCTCCCTTTTTGCCGTGCTGGGAGTGGTGTTGATGGTGCTCCTCGTGACCATCCTTGCCATTGTAGCCTTTGTGATCGGAGTCTTGGTGACCCTTATTGCTGTAAAGGAAACAAAACATATCATTTACCCGATGTCTTTTGTAAACGAATAAAATCATTCTTCAATGTTTTTAATTTATTCTTCATTTTATGTTCCTGTTCCTTGATGGCTTTATATCGATGCTATTTGGCTATAATTTTCTATTTGATTTATAATCTTAATCTTATCTATCCCCAAACTACAGGATGTTCTGTTTTAGTTTTAACACGCTGTACAACGATTGTAATGTCTACTAATTTACTAACGTAACTATCAGAAGAACTATCATCTTTGTGTCGTCTTTCGTCTTTCATGATGTGTAAACTTACTGAAACAACACTTGTAACAAATAGTTTGTATTGTTAACTGTATCCTTTCTTGACTTGTAACAAATAGTTTGTATTGTTAACTGTATCCCTTCTTGCCTCGTCGCACGAATTCGTGTCGCACGATGACGTGGTGCGCCTTCTTCTTGCCGCTCTCGTTTCTGGCGTGGAACTTGCCCTAGAGGTGGTACTCGCCGCTACACTTGTGACATATAGCTTGCGTTCTTACCCGTATCCCTTCTTGCCTCGCTCAACGAAGTCGAGTCCCGCGCTCTCGTTGCCGTAGCGGTGGTGCTCGTCGCTACAATACTTGTGACAAATAGTTTGTATTCTCACCTGTATCCTTTCTTGCCTCGCTCAACGAAGTCATGGCCGGCGTGAACGTGGTGCGCCTTCTACTTGCCGCTCTCGTTGCCGTAGCGGTGGTGCTCGCCGCTACAATACTTGTGACATATAGCTTGCGTTCTTACCTGTAGGTATCCCTTCTTGCCTTGCTCAACGAAGTCGAGTCCCGCGCTCTCGTTGCCGTAGCGGTGGTGCTCGCCGCTACAATACTTGTGACATATAGCTTGCGTTCTTACCTGTATCCCTTCTTCTCTCGCTCAACGAAATCATGTCCCGCGTTGACGTGGTGCGTCTTCTTCTTACCGTTCTCTTTGCTAGTGTGGAACTTGCTCTAGCGGTGGTACTCATCGCTACAATACTTGTGATAAATAGTTTGTATTCTCACCTGTATCCCTTTTTGCCTCGCTCCACGAAGTCGTGTCCCGCGTTGACGTGGTGCGCCTTCTTCTTGCCGCTCTCGTTGCCGTAGCGGTGGTGCTCGCCGCTACAATACTTGTGACATATAGCTTGCGTTCTTACCTGTATCACTTCTTGCCTCGCTCAACGAAGTCGAGTCCCGCGTTCTCGTTGCCGTAGCGGTGGTGCTCGCCGCTACAATACTTGTGACAAATAGTTTGTGTCTCACCTGTATCCCTTCTTGCCTCGCTCCACGAAGTCGTGTCCCGCGTTAACATGGTGCGCCTTCTTCTTGCCGCTCTCGTTGCTGGCGTGCTTGGCGTGGAACTTGCCGTAGCGGTGGTGCTCGCCGCTACAATACTTGTGGCAAATAATTTGTATTCTCACCTGTATCCCTTCTTGCCTCGTCGCACGAATTCGTGTCCCGCGTTGACGTGGTGCGTCTTCTTCTTGCCGCTCTCGTTGCCGTAGCGGTGGTGCTCGCCGCTACAATACTTGTGACAAATAGCTTGTATTCTCACCTGTATCCCTTCTTGCCTCGCTCAACGAAGTCATGGCCGGCGTTGACGTGGTGCGCCTTCTTCTTGCCGCTCTCGTTGCCGTAGCGGTGGTGCTCGCCGCTACAATACTTGTGACAAATAGTGTATATTCTCACCTGTATCCCTTCTTGCCTCGCTCAACGAAGTCATGACCCGCGTTGACGTGGTGCGCCTTCTTCTTGCCACTCTCGTTGCCGTAGCGGTGGTGCTCGCCGCTACAATACTTGTAACGTATAGCTTGTATTCTCACCTGTATCCCTTCTTGCCTCGCTCCACGAAGTCGTGTCCCGCGTTGACGTGGTGCACCTTCGTCTTGCCGCTCTCGTTGCCGTAGCGGTGGTGCTCGCCGCTACAATACTTTTGACATATAGCTTGCGTTCTTACCTGTAGGTATCACTTCTTGCCTCGCTCAACGAAGTCGAGTCCCGCGCTCTCGTTGCCGTAGCGGTGGTGCTCGTCGCTACAATACTTGTGACAAATAGTTTGTATTCTCACCTGTATCCCTTCTTGCCTCGCTCCACGAAGTCGTGTCCCGCGTTGACGTGGTGCGCCTTCTTCTTGCCGCTCTCGTTGCTGGCGTGCTTGGCGTGGAACTTGCCGTAGCGGTGGTGCTCGCCGCTCTTGTGGTAGTCGTCGTAGAACTTGTGCTCCTTGTGGAACTCGTCCTTGTGGTACTTGTTGTGGTAGCCTATAATATTATAGAGAGGATTTNCGCCGCTCTTGTGGTAGTCGTCGTAGAACTTGTGCTCCTTGTGGAACTCGTCCTTGTGGTACTTGTTGTGGTAGCCTATAATATTATTTAGAGGATTTTAGAAAAAAAAAACCAATGTTTACTTTACCGTTTGGGTTTCCACACCATGCTATAGATTCTATAGCATATACAGTGTGTCCGGGTTTGTAGTGATCAAACTTTAATGGCGTAATATATACAATTTTATCGATGAAAATACTTCAAATTTGGGGCTTGACCCATTTGTCGCAAAATTACGAGGATTTAAGTTTTTAATTTTTAGTTTTCACCTCTTCCTTCAAAAACAAGTGAAAACGTGGGTAACTTAACATTAAAAGCAAATATTTGATATCATGCGATAGTCAATAATATTATCTATTAGCAGAAGTAGAAAACGGACACAAGTTTCATACATTTTTAGGGAGTAAGAATGGATTTAATTAGAAAAAAACGTGACTTTTTTCACTTCTTTTTCAGTTATTTTCCAACACAAGAAAAACCAGGTCGTTAAGGTATGTTTTATTTGCATTGTATTATTAGTATTTGAGCTATTCTACAAAACGAATGTCAATTTATTAGTCTACGTCTATTAGTTTTGCGTTATTGTTGAACAAAGATACCCCTTCCCAGCGGTTTCCATAGCGCACGCGACATGCGAAAATGCACTGCCTGAAAGAATCACACAACCTATTCCGATTACTATGGAAACCGCTGGGAAGGGGTATCTTTGTTCAACAATTACGTCGAAACTAATAGACGTAGACTAATAAATTTACATTCGTTTTGTAGAATAGCTCAAATACTAATAATACAATGGAAATAAAACATACCTTAATGACCTGGTTTTTCTTGTGTTGGAAAATAACTGAAAAAGAAGTGAANTTAAATAATTAATTAGTGTATAATAATGTTTTTAAATGTTAACAAAGACGATAAAATGGTTTCAAATTTTAAGGAACCCTAATCTTATAAATTATAATGCAAGTATATTGTTACTGCTGAAACCACAGTTTTGAGCATGTAAGTACAGTCAGTAGTAAAAATAACTCTACAAAAATGTTGAAACACTGCATTTATTGCTTATGTTATGCTTATCGTTTCTATAAACAACCAAAGAAAAAAACGAAATAATGCAATTATCGAGATCATACCTCATCACACGATCAGTCAATATGATCACATGTACCTTTACATAGTAAAACAACCTGAGTGGTTAGTGGTCAACAGGCCGCAATACTACGCAAGAAGTCCCAGGATCGATTCCCGGCTGGGCAGAAATTGAAATGATGAATTTTAATTCCTGTGATGGGTCTGGGTGTTACTATGTATAATGTGTAGGTACCTATGTATTTAAATAGTTTTTAAGTAGTATATCCAATGGATATTATTTATTAAGCTAACACCCATAACACAAGCATTTTAGTTGCTTACTTTGAAACTAGATGGCGCCGCGTGAAATTATTCAAAGAAAGAAAGAAAGATAGTATGTTTAAGAAATAATCTAAAGTATGTAACAAGAAAAATATCCTAATATGAAAAAAAAATCATCATATATTTTTTACGCCGACTGTACCTACACTGATTATGCGGACGTCTGAGTAAATTGAAACTTTTGTTTTTCACAAATGTTAATGTTAATCAGCAATAACATTTTGCAATTGCTGATTCTATAAAAAATTTTGGCCAGTGATCGTAAACCCTGTGTTTGAAGGTTACTTTTGTAATTATACATTATATTTTACCCGTTAACTAAGCGGTACAAATTGAAAAAATGTTGACTACCTCTTTTGCTGATCTTGCATTATTTTTAGATAAATTATGACCTCCAAATCGATAAAATTTAATAACTCCAGTAGTGCCACATAGTGCTCATCAACCTTCAAGGTTAAGGTATTCTTCAGCTTCAAGACCAATCTACAGCAACGAAATAATGTTCGTAAGTTTTTTTAACTTTTTTCCTTGTGTGTTTTATGAGAATAATAATGTGCATAATTATGAACTTAGGCAGTTCGATTTTTTGAAGTTGTTTACTGTATGTTGTTATTGAATGTTCAATACATGTATTGTATTGAACATAATGTGGTACCTACAGCATAATTTCGTCTTATAACTTTAACTCTATATTTTACAGGTCGGACTTTGAGTATTACTGCGACAAAAAAGCAGTTGCCAAGCGGCACGGAAATAAACGCGAAGACATAGATTCTGAAGAGGAAACATCTTGTNTTTCGATTATTAGTATAGAAAAATATATTAAAACAAATATTAGTAAAAACTAAGAGTATGATTAGTGATATTATGAATATCAATGATTATGTTTTTAAATATGTAGGTTTTAAATTTTTTATGAAGAATGATCATTATAGTATCAAATTGTATGAGAAATATTTTCGGACCTCCAATGATAGGAATTGAAAAGTTATGTAAGAAAATGCGCTACCCTGTTTTTTACTTCCGCTAATAGGTAATTTTATTGGCTATCGCATGATATAATATTTTTGCTTATTAGTGTTTAGCTACCCACGCTATCACTTGTTTTTGAAGGAAGTAGTGAAAACTTAAAATTCAAAACTTAAATACTTGTAATTTTGCGAGAAATGGGTCAAGCCCCAAATTTGAAGTATTTACATCGATAAAATTGTCCATAGATTACGCCCTTAAAGTTTGATCACTACATGCCCGGACACACTGTACATAATAGTGTGGAGTCCCCAGCGTCGGACTGGCCATACAGTCGGGGTGGCATTTGCCAGCCGGGCCCCAGCCTGCGCGGGCCCCCCTCGGGCCTGGGTTGCGGGGCATGCGGCAACCGTAGCGCAGGGGGCCCGCGCAGCGTGGCCCCTGTGCTACGGTTGCCCGCGTGCATGTGTCGGAAACTATGCGTCGTACAGTCATAATTTGTAGAAAATTGCTTTGCCTGCAAATATGTAAATATAACTATTTGCTTTAAAATAAAGATTAAAAAATAAAAAATCCTTTTTTCTTATGTATTACTTCTCTAATTTTTAATTTAGGACAAAAAGTTATGTAAACATAATATTATTTGTAGGCAAAACAATTTGCTACAAATTATGACATAGTGAATTTTTGTAAGACGCTTAAAAAATGTTTTCAGCCCTTTTTTCAAGATGGCGGTTGGGGGACAAAGGTGGCGACCCCAAAAACTTGAGGTTAAGCTTCTATTGATCACATTGACCCACACATGTCCCAAAAATAAAATTGCGTCCTCTAATAAATGCAATACTCGGAAAATTGCCGGGAAATGACGGGAGTTTTATTTTGCTTCTTTTATGTATTACAGTGTTTAATTCTCACAGTTTCATTCACGCAAGTGACTTGTGAGAGACGATTTTCAGCATTAAAGCGCATTAAAACGAGACTTCGTTCTCTACTGGGGCAAAAACTGTAAGATTCGTTAATTATACAGTGTGAGTCACGATAAAGTGTACATATGAAATTAGGTGAAACTAGACCTATTTTTATCGACAAAAAAGAGGTCAATTTATTTGAGATTTTTTTTAAAAAATTATATAATTTTTTTTCTTCCAATTACTTATTGTAAAGAAAACGTAATAACTTTTAAACTAAGAGGTATATCGTGATAAAATAAAAACATGAATAATGCTAAATAACAGACGATACAAAAAAAATACTCAGAAAATGCCAACAAATAATAAAAATGGTACTTTTTGAAAAAAATCTGCTTATTATAAATTCGTGTTTTTTGGTTATTTGATATTTTTTTCCAAAAAATGCCCCTATAACAGGTGGTTTTTATTGCTTTGTATTATTCTCTAACGTATTACCTTTGTCAAACCAAAAATCGCATGTCTCTATCCCTATCACAACATTTTATATGATAGTTTGAACAAAGGCCTACCACAACATTATTCTCCGCTACAGGTAGGGACAATTTTAAAATGCACGAAATCTTTTGTTTTTATTTGAAATCTAAATTGTCTTTATCAAAATTACAAATCTAGAGCCATTTTCAGTTTAGTTGTTAACGAAGCGTTGAATGGCGGGCCCGGAGAGGCTTAGTTCAAACGATCATAGCAAATGTTGTGATAGGGATAGAGACAAGCGATTTTTGGTTTTACAAAGGTAATACGATAGAGAATAATACAAAGTAATAAAAACCACCTGTTATAGGGGCTTTTTTTGGAGAAATTTATCAAATAACTAAAAAAAAAGGATTTAAAAGCAGATTTTTTCCAAAAATATCATTTTTTATTATTTGTTGACATTTTCTGAGTATTTTTTTTAGTATCGTCTGTTATTTAGCATTATTACTGTTTTTACAGGATACGTTAGTTATAAAGTTATTACGTTTTCTTTACAAAAAGTAATTGGAAGAAAAAAAAATCTATAAAAAATTTAAAAAAATTCTCAAAAAAATTTTGATCTCTTTTTTGTCGACAAAAATAGATCTACACTCGCAAGCAAAAGTATGGAATTACTTACATGAAGTTGTTTCCACGCGATCTTCTGTACTAACGAATTTGTTAGTAACAAAGTGGCACAATTTTAAAGATTGGACTATTAACTTTAAATTAATACCAAATTCATTTAAATCACACCAGTATTTTAAAAGATATCCCGGCTGATGTGAAGAAGTAAGGAAAAAGACATGTATGAACTGTTTGACATGTCGCGAGTTGCGGACTATTTACTCCCTGTAAAAGTACGTGTTTTAGGATTTTTGCTTTCACACGGTAATCCATACACATCTCCGCTTCTTTTGACACTTCACCTGGGANCCGGTTTTTCTTAACAAAATGATCATAAAATAAAAAATATAATAAAATTACGCAAAAAATGCTCTTCAAACGTTATAGTTAGACGAAATTGCAGTTATTTCACGGATGGGCTGCCGTTGTCATCATTTCCTCAGTTAATTCTGATGAGGCAATGCGTGACCGTGCTACAACTATTATAAAAATTACACCCATATGAAAATTTTTGTAAGAATTTTAATTTCAAATAAATATTGCGTTCGCCGAGGTTACATGCCAACTCTAAATAGTTTTGTTCAAAAGGTAATAATGTATTAAATTAAATTATTGAATTGATACAACTAACTCAAGTGAGCACTCATAATACGATACACGCATTTATGATGATAATTTAAAAAGTTTTAATAATATTTCCCGTTTTCGTAACATTTATCTTTACTGCTTCGCCCCTTACCTATTGGGTGATGTTATTTAGCCTAAAGCTTTCCTCGATAAATAGGGTAGATATCTAACACAAAAAGAATTATTTTAAATCGGACCAGTAATTCCTGAAAAAACAAACACACTTTTCAGCTTTTCAGTTTCATTGACTTATAATTTTATGAAGTTAATTTTTGGTGATTACCAACGCATCATGTGACTGTGCAAGAGCATAAAATATTCGTTTTTTAACAAAGCTTTAAGTAAACGTTGGCGTAAATCAGTTTATCAATTTATAATTCCTGCAATGCCTTATTGTTACAAAATTAAAGACACCTCGCAGACTATATACTTTTTTGTCGGCCGATAGTTGGGTCGGGCAGATAATTAGTATGAACATGACGTATGGAAGTGCGTACAATATACACCGTTTTGGTATCGGCCGATTCTTCAAACATATTGGAAGTTGGCAAGCTGAAAGATTGTAATCTGCGGGATATCTTAAAGTGCACTTTAAAAATTAATAAGTACAAATTAGTTATAATAATTTAACCGTTTGGTGTATTAATTAAATTGTATTTTTTTCTTTATGATTTTGGATTTGGCTTATCTGTTTAAATTATTTAAATAATCTTGTATTATTATAAATGTAAATACACATGCTATTCAATGTGACACTAATGCATACATTTGTTATCTATGCTGTTAGCATGGCTTACAATTTACAAACCAGATGCAGTAATGTGATATTTGTTTTAATTGATAACTGAATTTAGGAAAACGCCCTATATGATAATTGTTTATGATNTTTCGATGGGAAGGCGAGTAATGGAGGCGAGTTTTGTTCTCCGATGAATGCAGACTGTGTTTGCAGTGCAGCAGTCGAAGAGGTCGGGTCTATAGGCGGCCTGGGGAGCGATTTGTGCAGTGCTGGTTCACTGAAACTGTGGCTTATGGGGGTGGCTTGCTCGACTTCCCATCGAGATATGTACGAGCAAATTAAAAGCGTGCTTATCGGTGACCTGCCGTCAGTTTCGATCCTGTGGCAGGCCTTTTTGGAGTCAAATTCTATTGCTTATCTTAGACGAACTGTCCACTTGCTAACAGCTATCCTACGAACATTTCTGAGCTCTTGCTGGACGTCGATACCAGTCAGATGACGACTTCATAGAGAGGTTGACATAAAAAAACGGTCATCCCTCTGCGATGTGCTCCGGCGCTGTTCAGAACATGGTCTCGGGATAAAGCCACCAGTCTCCCGAAAGCGTCTTAAAACTTTCCAAACCCAGGACTGGTTTATGTGGAGCTGACGTGTGACAGCCCGCTGGCTGAGCCCTTCTTGCAATAGTGCAACGATTTGTGCTGCTTCTGAAGGTGTAGAATCCCAGGTTAAGTGTCAAAAGAAGCGGAGATGTGTTTGGATTAACATGTGAAAGCAAAAATCCGAAAACACGTGCTTTTACAGGGAGTAAATAGGCCGCAACTCGCGACGTATCAAACAGTTCATACATGTCTTTATCCTTACTTCTTCACATCAGCCGGGATATCTTTTTAAATACTGGTGTGATTTAAATGAATTTGGTATCAATTTAAAGTTAAAAGTCCAATCTTTAAAATGGTGCCACTTTTTTGTTACTAATAAAATCGTTAGCACAGAAGATCGCGTGGAAACAACTTCATGTAAGTGATTCCATAGTTTTGCTCGCGAGTGTAGTTTCACCTAATTTCATATGTGAACTTTATTGTGACTCACACTGTATTAAATACATAATCGGATCTAATCAAGGATGACGAAAACAGAAGCTTTTACGATCGAGTCATTAACTGCTTAGCTGAAAGTTCTCCTCTTTTAAAAAAATGTTGATTGGCTAGCTTTTTATTATTATTTGTTATTAGTAAATACCTACTTATTATTTTACTTTATTTTAGTATTTTCTCGGGCCTCGGGATTGCGATCAGCCACCCGGGCCCTTCCGGCCCAGTCCGACCCTGGGAGTCCCAAACGAATAGAACAATGTGGTAGAACTAACTGCCTGTGAGTCGAGGCTTACTAAATAAATTGAGGCTAAAGAGAACAAACTTCTATAAGCATTTTCATAAACTCCTACTAATATTATAAATGCGAAAGTTTGTTCTCTTTCACGCAAAAACTACTGAACGGATTTTGATGAAACTTTACAGTATTATTGTTTATGCATCATTAGAATATAAAAGTTATAATTTATAACGAAATTTTACACGGGTGAAGCCGTGGGCAAAAGCAGTACAATAATAATACAACTCAGAATGCTTGACTAAATCGTTTAGCTTTGCCATCATTATTACAAGTGTCTGTAAAATTGTGGTTAGGCCGTAATGGACTGCGTGAATGAGGCACTTCCGAATGAATCGGACTAAAGATTCGATTACAAACCACAATAATCTATAAGATAGTGCGTTCGATTACGTTCTCGTGTCCAATCAGTAACACAATTATTGTTGCGGTCAGGTCAACTGTCGGAATAAGTAATTTATGTAACCGACTCGCTTTCTCTGCCGCAAGTGGATTTTTCTCGAACAATACAAACACAAGTAAGTGGCGTTAAGCTGGAGTAATAAGCTTGCAAATTGACTAATAGAAATGTAATGTAAACAAACAAATCGAATTGCAACAATGGAATGCGGAACATGTTACAATTACGAAATTAACCAGATCTTTTCGGTCGGCCGTTTGGTGTAGTGGTTCAGAACGGACTACTATGCCGAGAGGTTTTATCCCCGGCCGAGCAGAAATTGAAAAATGATAAATTTTAATTTCTGTGACGGGTCTGGGTGTTTTCTATAATGTATAATATGTATGTATTTACAAAAAAAGTATTTAAGTATGTTTACATCCGTTGTCTAGTACCCATAGTACAAGCTTTGCTTAGTTTGGGACTGGCGGCGCAGTATAAAAGCGACCTTGACTTGTAAACTACTCTAGAAGCACTAATATCACTTACCCTTAGTCTTATGTCCCTTCTTGTGTCCTTTCTTCTCATCGAACTTGGCTCCCCTGTGCCCATGGGCCTCTTCCTCATGGTTTCCTTTGTGACCAGCCTCGTCGTGATGCTTTTTCTTCTTTCCTGCAGCTTCCTCGTACTCCTTGCGGTGCCTCTCGTCGGTCTTGAAGCCTTTAGCGCCCTTGTCGACGTGGTGGTCACTGTGGTGGCCTTTGGTGGTCTGTAACCATTGAGGGTGATTTCAGTTTTAGTGCCGTATTATTTGTCGATCAAAAAATAGTCAAGATGATAAGAAACTTCAATGCTTTATTGAATTAAATTCACATGAACCTTGTGTAATTCATAACATTATTCTTCTTATGTATGTTACCCTGTCTAAGAAAGAAATATATATGGTTGATTATAAGTTATAGAAAACCAATTTAGATACATTCACATGCCTTTTTTCTTAACAAAATGATCATAAAATAAAAAATATAATATAAATATGCAAAAAATGCTCTTTAAACGTTATAGTTAGACGAAATTACAGTTATTTCACGGATGGGCTGCCGTTGTCATCATTTCCTCAGTTAATTCTGATGAGGCAATGCGTGACCGTGCTACAACTATTATAAAAATTACACCCATATGAAATTTTTTGTAAGAATTTTAATTTCAAATAAATATTGCGTTCGCCGAGGTTACATGCCAACTCTAAATAGTTTTGTTCAAAAGGTAATAATGTTATTAAATTAAATTATTGAATTGATACAACTAACTCAAGTAAGCACTCATAATACGATACACGCATTTATGATGATAATTTAAAAAGTTTTAATAATATTTCCCGTTTTTGTAACATTTATCTTTACTGCTCCGCCCCTTATTGGGTGATGTTATTTAGCCTAAAGCTTTCCTCAATAAATAGGCTAGATATCCAACACAAAAATAATTATTTTAAATCGGACCAGTAATTCCTGAACAAACAAACACACTTTTCAGCTTTTGAGTTTCATTGACTTCATCATCATCATCATCAACAGCCCTTTACAGTCCACTGCTGGACTATGAGCCTCCTCCACTATAGTGGAGGGTTTTGCCATAATCTCCACGCTTGGCAGGCGGGTTGGAGATCGCAGTTTAAAAGATTGATGTTTTTCATTGACTTGTGTTGTAATAATTGAAGTTAATTTTTGGTGATTACCAACGCAACATCTGACTGTGCAAGGGCATATTGGTTTTTAACAAAGCTTTAAATAATTAAACTTTGGCGTAAATTAGTTTTTCAATATAAAATTCTTACAATGCCTTACTGTTACAAAATAAAAATATCACAAAGACAACAGGATTAATTTGAGACACCTCGCAGACTACAGACTTTTTTTGTCGGCCGATAGTTGAGTCGGGCTGTTAATCAGTATGAACATAATATGTATGGAAGTACGCACATTGCTCTGAACCGATTTGTTATCGGCCGATTCTTCATACAAATTAGAAGCCGGCCCAACTATCGGCCAGTAAAAAATCTGTTATCTGTGGGGTATCTTATAGTGCTGACTAATGTAAAACTAAAACTAACTCAACCAAGACACTTGTAAAACGTTACAAACTGAAATAAAGTCGGTTTCAAAATAATAAGTACAAATTAGTTACAATAATTTAACCGTTTGGTGTATTAATAAAATGTATATTTGAATTTTTTCTTTATAATTTTGGATTTGGCTTAAGTATCTGTTAAAATTATTTAAATAATCTTGTGTTAAAAATTTAAATACACATCATATTCAATGTGACACTAAAATGCATACATTTGTTATCTCTGCTGTTAGCACGGCTTACAATTGACAAACCAGATGCAGTAATGTGATATTTGTTTTAATTGATAACTGAATTTAGGAAAACGCCCTATATGATAATTGTTTATGATAACTAGTTAACGCTTTAAGTATACCAAAATTAATAACGCTCGTATTCACAAACGATGCTTGCTTAAGTGAAGCAGCGAATCGAACGCTCAGCGTTGCATAGAGCTCTGTGATTGGTTTGTGTGTGACCCTGTGCGTCCACGCGCACTGTGAGACCTAAATAAATAAAACAAATAATTTATTGTTTCTCCTAACGTGTGCATGTTGTCATTAAATTTTTAGCGTTATGAGTTGCATTTCAAAATCTCAGAATCCAGTGTCTAAGTAGCTCGGTTGGAAGAGCAGTCGCCCGGCAAGCGGAAGGTCCTGGGTTCAATTCCCGCCTTAGGCAGTCGGATTTTTTCAAGTTATTTATAATTTTCAAATTAGTGTGCACGTTGGTTTATAACAACTGACGATACCTTGCTGTCAGATAAAACTTATAAACCCAATATACTGAACTGTCCTAACCGTGACATTGACAGCGGGGCGCCACCGTCAATGCCGGGTTGCTGGTCCCGACTTTTTCCATGTTGGAATTTAATTGAACGATGTCGGCACCCACCTGTCAATGAGTTTGTTTGGACAGTTCAGTGGTTCAGTTTGGACAGTTCAGTGGACCATCTATAAGGTCAACTCCAAAAGACAGACGAGATTTAAGGGACAAATAAAACATCTTAAATTAATTCGTTTTAGATAATACAACCATATTTTTAGAATGCTAGTTTTCGAGATTTTTTGATGTTATGTCGAGTGAACCCGAAGTGCTCAGTGCGGTACGGAGGCATGGCATTGACGTCACGTCCAGCAGCTTATATAAATAACTAGCTAACCCGGCGAACTTTGTTCCGCCTTAATGGCAATAAATAAGCAGACTTTTTTTTTTAAATTTCAAACGGGACAAAAAGTATCCTATGTCATTCTCCTGGCTCTAAACTACCTCCCTGACAATTTTCAGCTAAATCGGTTCAGCCGTTCTTGAGTTATAAGTGGAGTAACTAACACGACTTTATTTTATTTATATAGATGTGAAAATGACAGAGAGGGTCGATAAACCAAATTAAGTACAGGGTGCTCTTAAAAATATTACATTTAGTTTGTTAGGAAAAGTAAAAAAAGAAACTAGCCTTTTTTTTGTTTTAATGCTAGGGTTCAATTTTTCTAATATAATTAGATGCCCTATTAAAATTTCATCTGTCTTTTAGAGGTGACCTTATAATTGCACTGACGTTAATAATGACAATGATCAGGACGATTTGAGCTTAAAGTAGAATGGTAACATTTTATTTATTTATTTTTTAAATGTAACAGTTAGATTGATTTGAGAAACAATTTTAGTAGTTTACTTTATTTTGAGAACTTTGAAACTGTCTGTAGATAATAAGTGATTTTTATAAATTATAATTTATTTTTGTATCTGAAAGAAATGGTATGCCGGTAGGTAGTTTTTCCTTTTTTAGTAATGCTAGACCGTGAACCTGCTCCAAAACACGTGCTACTAACATTATTAATGTTGAAGTTTACATTATTTCAGAATCTCTGTTGACAGTGAACTTCGACAAAAATAGCACTGTCGTACGCAGTTGGCTAAAAATATAAGCAAACGCTAAATGTTCATAGTAAATAGAACTTCTCTTCTATTTGCTTTGTTTTACACAGATTCCATTCACATGTCCTTTAAACATAAAAAACAAAGAGATTGATAAACAACATAAATGAGTAGGTTCGTAAAAAGTATTTATTGTTATTTGTAATAAACAAACAGTCAACATACCTTGCCTCCATGATCCGCGTAGTGTTTGGCTTGCCTGTTGTGGCCGCCGCCCTGCTGGTGGCCCGAGTGGTGCGGGCCCGCGTGCTTGTGGTGGTGGCCGGCCGCCGACACGAACTGGTCTCCGGCCAGCTGCTTCAGCTGCAGCGGGGCCGCCGCCGCCACCGGCACGGGGTTAGGAACCGACGACACACTCGCCTGGACATTGGGGGGAGCGACAAACTGCACGGGGGAATGCACAGAGGGGTTAGAAGCGAACTGCACAGGGACATTCACACGGCTGGGCGTCGCCTCCAATCCGGCGTGTAGTTGTGGAGGCGCAACAAACTGAATGGGAGAATGCACTGAAGCAGGGTTAGGGGCGAACTGCACGGACGACACAGGTACAGTAGAGATCGGAACACCACTCACGTCAGGGTTGAGGTACCGAGCGTGCCCCGCGGGGGCGTACACCCGGTGGTAGTGCTCGGCACTTGCCGCGAGCATCTCCTCGTACGGAGGTGACGACGGACTTGCGTCATCAGAAAACTCGTGCACTTCGTACTGATGCACTTGACGTGGAACTCTGACGTAGTCAGCTGAACGCCTCACTCGGTATTCCGGCTCATCTTCACAGCGTCTCTTCACTCGCAAATGTTCCTCGTAAGGATCCTCCACATACGCCTCTCTCCGCCTCCGATAGTGAACTTCCTCCTCTCTCTCCTCATTGTAAGGCTCCTCCACATCCTCTTCCTCGACCCACGGCTCCTCAGCAATTTCCGCGGCGGCCAAAGCCGCCAGGAACGCAAGCCAGATCACTGGCCTCATCTCGTGCAGTCTGTGCTGTTCCTAAGTATTTTTTTGCTTTATACTTTAAACCTTTCACCTAGTTGGTCAACTGAAAAGGGTTTCAACACTGAGCGACGAGCGCCGGGTGCGAGTGGAGATCCGAGTCGGCGTCGGGGGCTTATAGCGCGCGGCGAGTAAACAATACGTTGTTTGCTGGACGAGTGCGCGCGGGCGCCGCGGGCGAGACACTGCGCTGACGCAGCCTGCGGCGACCTAGAAAGCGTTCATAACCGCGCGCGGCAAATCGTTTTCCCGCCTGATTATTTTCGTGATTTTTCTTTACAGAGAAAATGGCCGTGAATTATCGAATTCTGACACTTTTACTAGCATCGGCCGTGAGATCCGGTTTCACAATACAGCCCAATGGTGGATGACATCGATTGACATGCGGGTGGATTGTGCGTGCGTAAATTTATTCGGTCACCCGCAAATTGTATGGCGCTGCGGCTAATTTGTTAAGTTGCCGATAAAAACATGAATGATTCAATTTAGACTATTTATTCACAATCGAATAGAACTTCTCATGAAATTGATTTACGAAACTTAAATTGTCAATAACCTTCGTATGCTTTTTCGATTCCGATTTTCCGAAATCATTCATTTTGCTTTAGTAAAGCTGCTGAGCTGACTGAACATAAAATAAATCTGCGTAACGTTGAATAATCTTTGAAACAATGACAAAATAGCTCCGGTACTTGCTATGCAATAAAAGTAATCAATATTATCTTTACGAACGATTAATTTTAATTTTGAATGGTTTCGTAAAAGAACATCGGTCATTGAATTATTTTTTTAGTGACACTAATTTCTTAGCTGTTCTGTTAATATAAGAAAAAAACGCATGACCTTAACAAATCGAGAATAATTAATCATCTATTTAGGTGCTAGGGTTCCGACACAAGCCTTGGCCAAAATTTCCACAAATGCTGCAACAGCTGTTTTTTCACAAAGTTATTGATCATTGTCTGTCTGCTTATTTCAATAATAGATGCTCTTGAGTCGATATCACTTTCTCTTTCTAGTTCCTATGAATGGCAATGCCGCAATCGAGATAGCAATATGCCTCAATGTACTTAACAATCAGGCAATACGCACGACTGGCTACAGTTGAAATCTGTAGAATCAATTTAAATGCAAATACAATGGCAGATAAATTATTTAATGTTGACTTAAAAATCGTGATTTTCATAATTGGTGAACAAATTATTAGGCACATTTTACGACAACGCAAGAATGATCTCATGAATCTATGATGAAAATATTGAAATCGGTTATTGTAAGTTTACGCAAGATCTTTTTTTGTAATTAGCAATTATTATGCTGTTAATATAAATGTAAAACTTATTTAAGTAGTTTATTTGTTTGTATGTTGAAATAATCATAGTTACAGGGTTGTCGCATTACTTATTTTTATTCTGAGTCAAATTTAAATATCGTTAGTAGTAGTAGGTAGGGCCACAGTAGGGCTTTCTGTTGGTTCGCAATAACGACAATTAATAGTTTGCTCTGATCGACAGTTATAGGTTTGTTTATCCAATAATTCTGTGGTTGTAAATTCCGGGTGAACTTTCAGCCCGATCATGACTTTTACTCAAGGGGTCTAAGGTAAGATGTAGTGTAGCTCAACTCGTGTAATCTGTAGGCGTATTAAGTTAAATGTATTTAGGCACACTATTAATGAATATGAAATATTTTTGTCAGCCCTAGGAGATGTCAAACTAGACAGTTTTATTTTATTTTCATTTTAGTAATGTAAGAAAGAATAATTAAATGTCGCAAGTTTCAAATTCAGCCGATCGAACTTTAATTGGTTATTAAGAAAATAAGTGCAATAGGTCTACTTGTTTGTTTGTTATTTTGAACAATGCAATGATTTGGAAACTGTACAAATTTTGACAGACCGAAAGTAAGCGTTGATTGATTAAAGTTGCTAGGTCACAAAGTATTGGATGCAGTGTTGGGGTGTCTGAATCACATAAACAGTTGTTCCAGAGCATTTGTCGTAGTTAATTATTTGAGTATTTTTCCACTTTTTCGATGGGGACAATCATAATACATGCACTGCTTCATTTTCTTAGTGGTGTTTTCAGGCCTGACAACTCTTATAGTAGGTAACTACTTACTTAGTAACGAACGACAGCTGCTGTAGTTTTGGGTTTGAATTCATTTCTTTTATTACAATTAAAAAGGGTATTATTTCAATCGGTATTTATTCAATGTGTTTAGTAAACAAAACAATACACCTAAAGCATCAAGTGCATTATTCCAATGTTTTACAATATTATTTTAACTGTTCACTTAATCTAGTCGTATCGTTATAATTTACACATATTTACACTCACTATAAATATGGCAACATAGTTGTTTTCTTATCATAGGATCGTATTGACTTGGCTTTATTTGCGTAAGGTTCTTAGTTATCGAAAAAAGTTTAGAAATCATAGATTTTTGTCATCAATCACTAATAGGGCTTCACTGTTCAAGGGAGCCTTCAGGGAATTCAAAATTCCAGGAGATATGAAACAGTTTGCATTCTACAGTTAACGTAATTAACCTGATAATCCAGTATGTCAATAGGTACGTCATTGAAAACAGGGCAAGAAGCATTTGGGAAACCTTTTTTGATTGTTCCCTGGCTCACTCATTTTGATGCTATTCTCTTGTGGGAACCATTTACCAAAAACTTTTCTTCTTTCTTTAAGATTACCTTTAATTGCGTTTATTATGTCACAACTGTAAATTATTACCTTTTGTAATAAGTACCTGTTTGTAATAGATTATACAATGTAAAGTTTAATAATACTGATTATGATCTTGCGTGTGCTGATTTTTTTAGTTTCATTACTTTTGAAATGTGTAACGTAATGAGATTTTCTCTTTTCTGGGTCATAAAAAACTTAATTAGTTATACAAAAGGTTTGGATATTAAACAACATTCACTTGCCCATTGTTCGTTTAGGTCAAAAATATATGTTCTTTGTTACCAGATATTAAATTGATCACCCCTAACCTACACCACTTAAATCTAATAAGTCTTTATCAAATGGTCAGATACGAACGGCGTGAACGCCTCTGGGTCTTTTATCTTCTTCTTTTTATGGATCGGACAGCTTTTCTGCTTGTGCCCCGTCTCCGATTTATTGTGCGTGGGTTTGTATTGAGCTGATAGAGAAACACTCTTCTTTAATCTATCGTTATTCTTTTGGCAACTATTCACTTGATCATTGTCTATGTTTTTGTCTATATCACTGGTTACACTGTCACTGTGAGTGTATAAAGTTCTCTCTGCTAAGAGTTCGTTTTGTTCCACGTTGTTGATGTACCTCTCTGGAGATACTTCTAGTTGGCTGTGGTGGAGACATGTTGATGTCACCTGTTGGAAGAATTCTTCAGCTATTTAATCAGTGGATTGCAAACTTATTCTACTCTTATAATCTGAAGCGTTGAATGAAAGCACTTAGCTCTAAAAAGGAGAACAGAAAATCTTCATAACAAAAAACATCTCGCTGCCAGTAACTCAATTATTCTTCGTCTTCTTTTTGGGATTAACATCACCTTTAGCCAATGATGTCAAGACTTCATTTACCAAAAAAAGCTTCATTTAAGCCTTGAAAGTTCAATTAGTTTTCAGTTAACTGTAAAATTAGAATTCAGTTGTTTTGAAATCGGTAATTGCTTAGTTAAATAAGTGATGTCATAGGTTATTACTGCAGTTACTGCTATAACAAAATGTATGTTGTTGGGTAGCTTGCAGTATTCAAGTTTTGAATAGCCATTTAGTTTTAAAATTTTCCATGAAATAAAAACAGTGACTTCAGAGTTTTCTTTTTCTCATACAAAATGGTGTTTCGACAGCTCATACGTTTGTATGGTATCAGTTTTATGACCATATTGTAAAACATTTTAATAACAGGATTTAACTTATTCTCATACAATGACATCAAGTACGGGACAAAGCACGATCCTTTTACGAGTTAAAGTGACGTCACAAGATTTCGAAAATCTGTAGCTAGCTAGCTCTGTAAAGTATCAGGTAAATTTTTGAAAACGAAAAGTACGGCAGGATCTTTTGTTAATGTCAAGGCTAGATAAATAAAAAAAGAACATACATGCATAATCCTGTTGATGTAAAATTAATGTCCTTGCCTTAGGCGCATTAGGGCTAAATAAGAAGTGGTTTTAATGAGAAGTAGCCCTACTAATGATAAGTAGTCCTAATAAGAAGTAGCTCTAATGAGAAGTAGCCCAAGTGAGAAGTTGCCCTAATCAGAAGTAGCCAAAAAATTTGAAGTTGCCATAATGAGAAGTAGTCCATTAGCGAGTCGGTTGCCATAGTGAGAATTAGTCCTAATGCACCTAAAGGCAAAATGTAAATGCTAGCGCGAGGGTAGGCAGTCTAAGGCCCTTTTCACATGTCCCGGTTGCCGGCTAACCGGCGCCGGGTACCCGGTGGTGAAGTGTATGGGCATGGTACGTAGCTTTCACATGTACCGGCGTAATGAGGGCTATCGTTTTACCGCTCACCAGTTAGCGCCACTGTAGAGTAAGGTCCTGTCACTTGCTAGTAGCGAAGGCGATTGATAGGACCTTACTCTACAGTGGCGCCAACTTGTGAGCGCTAAAGTGGTAGGAGGACTATCGCATTTGCACTCATCAAGATGGCGCCACTGTAGAGTAAGGTCCTGTCAATCGCCAGGGGTGCCAACTGTTAAGTATAAAAATGAAAGCCCTCATTAATCCGGCATGCCCATACACTTCACCACCGGGTACCCGACGCCGGTTAGCCGACAACCGGGACATGTGATAACTTTTAAAAAAAATAAAACCGACTTCAAATGCGTGAACACAAAAAAAACTAAAAATTAAAAATATTGCGTACAAAAAAAGTTCATCCCCAATTTTCCACCCTTGGGGATGAAATATTTTCTTCAAATTCGCATGAAACCACCCTTTTGATAAAACCTATTCAACAAAAAAGTAATCGTTCAAATTGATTTATAATCGGCGGAGATATTGCGTATAAAAAAAGTTCATCCCCAATTTTCCACCCTTGGGGGTTGTTTTTTCTATTATTAAATTTAAATGGGACCACCCTTGAGGTATTACCTATACGCCTAAAAATGATTTGTTCAAATCGGTTCATAATTGGCGGAGTTATCGCGTAACAAACATAGAAAAAAAAACATACGGGTCGAATTGAGAACCTTCTCCTTTTTTGAAGTCGGTTGAAAACGATAGCCCTCATTAATCCGGCATGCCCATACACTTCACCATCGGGTACCCGGCGCCGGTTAGCCGGCAACCGGGACGTGTGAAAAGGGCCTAAGGGTAGCGTGTGGGTACTCACCGGCCGGCCCTGCTGCGTGGGACGCGCGTAGAGCGCGGCGCGGTGCGCCAGGTCGCGACGCAGGCGCCACGCGCGCTCCGCCAGCGCGCGCCGCGCCGCGCCCTGCCCGCCGCCGCGCACCACCTGCCATCTGCAGGCCATCAAGAAGAATGGACTCGCTCAGGTTTCAAAACAGAGCAGCAGTCTGTTGAATACATGGCGTCTTGTGTCCAGGACTTCAGAGTAATGAGGGTTTTCGCGAATGAAAGATCCGCTAGATGGCGGGACGTGGATGTGGGGTCTGACTGCTGCGTGATTGGTGGATTTTGACATATCTGTCAATGTCATGTCAAAAATAACCAATAATACAGCATTTGGACCTCGCGTCTACGTATTGCCATCTGGCGGATTTTTCATTCGCGAAAACCCTCATTGCGGCGTGAAGTAGCCTGGTTTAGTTACTTTTATTACCAGGGGATAGTCCTTCGGGCTTGCCACCGGGGTGGTGAATGGCACTAATAGATCTCTGAATTACTTTTTAAATCGGAATCGGAAAAAGAGCTATTTTAACGTAGCTAAGAGTCAGATCTAGAGAATATGATGGGTTTTTGAGCATTTTGAAATGCAATTTTTTTTTGGCTGCTACCGCAATTTCAGGACGGTGAACGGGTGCGTTGGCCACAGAAAACAAGGTCCTTCCGAATGGTCGCGTGTTCAGATGAACGTAATGGACAACACTCATAGGTTGCAATATTAAGTTAAATTATGACTTAATTTAAAGTTTAGACCACATACATTACACTAGTTTTTATTTCACCTCAATCCATCCAGTATTACCGAAGATAGAAGTTCGAGAAGTTTACGGACTTTTTAAAATTTCCAATATTCGCGAATGATTTCACAACATCTGCAGGCCAATGCAGTGTGTAAACATAGGCTTTCAGACACAGTAGCAGTTTGTTGAATGCATGGCATCCTGTGCTCTTTGACATCTCACAGTGAATGCTACATGGTGTGGTGTGGTTTAAGTTAGTGCGTTAAAAAGTGAAAAAGAAATGGATTAATTTCCTTTACAACCATACAAATTTTTAGTCTTATGAAATACTTAATGATTGATAACTCTGCTAATGAGGACTATCTTTTTTATACTTAACAGTTGGTAACTCGGTACTGCACTGGCAAATGACAGAACGTTACTCTACAGTAGCGAGCAAATCATGATGAAAATGAAATGAGATGAATGTCCTCCTATTGCTGCAGTCCTCACCAGTTGGCACCACTATCTTGGCCACTAGCTAGTGTCAGGATCTGACTCTAAAGTCATTGTACATGGTGCAATTTCAAAGTAAATAACGACCTTTGGGGTGGCAATGTGAAGTGTCCATCACAAAATAGAATAATTATAACTTAAAAAAAAAAACCGACTTCAAATGCGTGAACACAAATAATACCTATTCAACAAAAAAATAATCGTTCAAATTGGTTCATAATCGGCGGAGATGTTGCGTATAAAAAAGTTCATCCCCAATTTTCCACCCTTGGGGGTGAAATATTTTCTTCAAATTCGCATGAAACCACCCTTTTGATAATACCTATTCAACAAAAAAATAATCGTTCAAATTGGTTTATAATCGGCGGAGATATTGCGTATAAAAAAGTTCATCCCCAATTTTCCACCCTTGGGGGTTGTTTTTTTTATTATTAAATTTAAATGGGACCACCCTTGAGGTATTACCTATACGCCGAAAAAAGATTTGTTCTAATCGGTTCATAATTGGCGGAGTTATCGCGTAACAAACATAGAAAAAAAACATACGGGTCGAATTGAGAACCTCCTCCTTTTTTTGAAGTCGGTTGAAAAGGAATATGTTCGTGACTTCTGTAAGTTACTAACCTAGTAACTAACTGCAATATCCTCGCTCTCTGCCCGGCGCTGCGTAGGAGTAGGCTCGCGGCTCGCACGGCCTGCAGCTTGCCGCGCTCGCAGTTCGCGCACGAGCTGCCGAACGATAGCCTCATGGCTTTCGTGTAGGAGCTCATGGACTGAGGCAGCAACCCTGCAGGGAATACCAGGAACTTTGTATTTGCTCAACTAGATGAAAGCAGGATGGGTAAGACGAACTTCATATCATATTTGCTCAATTAGATGAAAGCTGCTGCTGAAAGCTGAAAGGATTATTAGCGTAGCATAGGTAAACTTTTTAGCCGATGGACCAATAACCTTGTCCAAATTGCTAGAAGTCATTTCGTTAACATCCATTTTGATAGTAGAAGTATCTAGGTATAGTATTGTCATTTGATGGTCACCATTAATGCAGTATACCTATAGCTGTCTACTTCTGGAGGTAACAAAGTACGATTTGTCGCTTTATTATCCAGCCATCTTCTTGAAGTTTCCGCGGATCCAGTCCATTGAGCAAGTGAGCATTATACGCTACGTTTGCTGACTCGTGATCATTCGAGAACTTGTTTACTCTACCTGTTTACCAACAGCTCTTCCCACAATTCAAAACAACAACAACAACTCTTCAGCAGTTCCCACCGCTGCATCTCCTGTGTAGCCAGGATCTACAGCTTGACTGCCAACAAAACCCCAACCAGTGAAGGTAGGAAGGAAAGTTTGTCCCATTTTTACCAACAGCTTGCAACATTTTTGAGCTAAGTTCTTTACTACATTGGGGTAGTCGTTTCTCTCTGTGGTTTAGCTCACCTCAGTTCACACTGCGTCCCCAAACAACTGCACGCAGGAAGATTTCATCAATGCTACTGACAACGTCCCTCTTGTAGCAGAGTTTTGGGCTGACACTGTGTGGGTTGTCGACACGACAAGAAGAAGCTCACCTCTGCCGCGCAGCCAGTGCCCGTACAACACATGGTGCTCGGAGTTGCGTGACTCGAGCGCCAGCAGCGTGTGGAGTCGCGCGTCCATCGTCAGCAGCAGCGCTCTAGGGCAGGGTACTCACCTGCTATGTAGCGTAACGTAGCATGTAACGTGTCCAACCTTCAAGTGAGTACGGCTCGTCCACGGTCATCGCGTATCTGGCTGCGAGCTCCTGAATCCTACTGCGAGCCGCCCTTGTGCTCGCAGTGATACCGAGTCGCTGCGATCTCCCTGCGGACCATGCGCGAGCAACTCGCAGCGTGCTCATGCCTATGTACTCACTTGATTTGATACATTACATGCTACACGGGTAAAGCCTGGTCCGTGAGCACGTAGAATCCCGTCCAATGACCCCAAGCTACCCATCCCTATCGCTCGCGCGTTATTATGTTGCTGTCGCGCTTGCACACTCACTGCGGGTGCCCGTCGCACAGTCGCGACAGCAACACAATCACGCGCGAGTGATAGGGATGGGTANATTTTTTGATTTTGATTTTTGATTTTGACGCGCTTTAAAATCAAAGATTGACTTTGAATTATGCCTTATTTTACAATACACATTGAAAACAATATGACTTGCTTGAGCTTTTTTGACTTTTTCACAAAAATAACAAATATGCATGAAGAGATTACAAAATTTCTGCAGCGACTGACAGTTCACTTGATTTACTTTGACAGGTGACAATAAAGCCATAGACATTTGCCATATGAAAGACACACTTTTTGTTTTCCATGAGATTCTGGTACACCTATACCTATAATTAAATGAAAAGATAAACGAATTTTTTTCAGCACAACGAAAATCTGCTTTGGCGCGTAGCCGCACCAATGCAACGTGACAACTGCAGTTCGGACTTCTTTATGCGTCCACTACATATACAATAAAATTCGAACTATCGCACATTTTTTCTTTTTTATTCTAATTCAGTAAAAAATGTTTTTGAAACCTTCATTCAAAATTCAAAAGTTATTATATCATATGAAAGAACTTAATATGACCAGACTATGTACATTGAATAAAATATTTTTCGTTTTATCATCAAGCGTAGCAGCCTAATAAGTTACTATGACACTCGAGTTAATCCACATTCAGCACTATAGCCTCCCCTTCTACAAGGCCCTCTACAAATGTCTAAACGTCACTTAACCCTTTTAGCACCAGTTCTTTTGTTTTTGAGAAGATCTACCTAAATTTTTATATCAATTAAATTATAGTCCAGTCGTTTGGTACAAATTAACGTGGCTACCTGGAAAGTGTTCCGGGAGTTTTGAAAATTGGTGATTAAAATAGATTTCGCTATACTCTCTGTTAGTCTGTTAGTTAAGTATGATTGCCGCGCTCGTTGCGAAATTGGAAAAATGCTGCCTTAGAGAAGATTTTTGATAGTTCCATTCTTTCCTATTTTGTCGTTACAGCCAAATGACGTCCACTGCTGGACAAAGGCGAGAGGCCTTTGGGTTTTCCATGGGTTTTTCATAGTGAAAAGTCCTGCGCTGCCCGCATTCAGGTACTTCTCGCGACCATTACCAGATCGTCGGTCCACCTAGTAGGAGGCCTGCCCACGTTACGTCTTCCAGCCCGTGCCGTGGTCGCCACTCAAGAAATTTTCTGCCCCAATGGCCATCTCTACGTCGTCTCGTCTCTACAAGCTATTAGTATGTGTCCCGCCCACTGCCACTTGATTTTAGCAATTCTGCGTGCTATGTCGGTCACTTTGGTTCTCCTGCGGATCTCCTCATTTCTGATTCGATCACGCAGGGAAACCCCGAGCATAGCCTGCACCATCACCCTTTGGGTGACCTTGCCTTCTTATAAGGCCCATAGTAAGCGACCACGTTTCAGATCCTTAAACTTTCCTATTTATTTCACGACTAGCTTTTGCCTTTGACTTCACCAGCGTGAAATTTAGTGTCACAGATCGGCATAAATAATTTATTATAGCCTATATGTTAATCTGGGTTACAAACAATAATATTGTGCAGTTTCAACAAAATCCGTTGAGTACTTTTTGCGTGAAAGAGTAACAAACCTGAGACACAGGAATCTTCCTAGTTCAGGTATCAACCACCAACATTTTTACTTTTTATTTTTTCTGATTGTTTGTTATCATAATATTATCTGTTATGTTGGTGAGAAATAAACATTACTTTATTTTAAACTTCCAGACATCCAAACTTTCGCATTTATAATATTAGTAGGATACAATTATGTAATGTAGAAACAAACAAGACAAAAAAATGTATACTTCAGCAACGCGAATTTTTTTATACTTCAGCATATTTAGGACACCCGGCAGCGTGTCCTGACATGATCAAAGAAAAAAGTACTCGCAATTTAGCAGGTACATTAAACGAGGTCACAAAATTCGGAAAGAACATAGCGAAATCTATTTATTCACCAATTTTCAAAAATTCCGGAAAACTTTCCAAGTAAAATTAACAAATAACTTGACTATTTACTCGTTATTGAGCACAGAGACACAAACTTGGTTATTTTTTTTAGAAAATTTATATTTAAGTGCATAAATATAAAAATGGCTTCATAGTGCACACAATTGGCAATAGGTGGCATAATAATGGTTACTTTTTAGCGCCTAGTTTGAAATGTGATTGAACGATGACAACTAACAAAGAACAACAGTTGTCAGTTAGGTAAAAATTTATTTTAGTTGGAAAAAGACAAAAAGTGGTAAATGGGTTAACGTGCAGGGGCTGCAAAATCATGTTGTGACGTCACGCGCGAATATTGGAAATTTTTGAAAATTTTAAAATGTCCGTAAACTTCTCGAGGCTCTATCTTCGGTAATACTGGATGGATTGAGGTGAAATAAAAACTAGTGTAATGTGTGTGATCTAAACTTTAAATTAAGTCATAATTTAACTTAATATTACAACTTATGCGTGTTGTCCATTGGATTGGAATTCAGATAAGGTGTAATTTATAGGTGATCAAAGGAAACTGAAATATTAATTAAACTGGAGTCCACTTTGATCACCCAGGTCATCTTATCCATGGTGATCAAAGGACACCAAATTGTCGGTTGAAGTCCACTCTGATCATCTGAGTGATCAAAGCCAGGTAATGAAAATGGAATAGACCGATATTCATGGTGTTAAACGACGAAATAAAACGCGGCCGCAGCAGCGAATTACACTTGAAAATTTCTACGGGTTCATTCAGGGTCTCAGTAGCTGCAGATGGATGAGCAGTCGCCCGGCAAGCGAAAGGTCTTGGGTTCGATTCCCGCCTTAGGCAGTTCGATTTTTTCAAGTTGTATATTTAATAAGTTAAACGACGAGTTCCATAACAAACAAACACAGCAACAGTTTGTTGAGGTATTGGCGTCCTTTGTCCAGGTTAAAATACCTCAGAGTGCGGCGTAATCAAGCCCGGTTTTTACCAGGCCTTTCTACGTTTTTCCCCTCACGTACTTTTTGGCGGGAGCAGACGTGCGAAAAGATTACTCTGTTAGCGTGGTGGTTTACCAATAACCTGTCAGGGACCAAGTCAAGGATCCAAGACCAAGATAAGAATACAGTTACAATAATTATGACTACTGATGTCACTTACCTAGTAACTAACTGCAATATCCTCGCTCTCTGCCCGGCGCTACGCAGGAGTAGGCACGCGGCTCGCACGGCCTGCAGCTTGCCGCGCTCGCAGTTCGCGCACGAGCTGCCGAATGATAGCCTCATGGCTGTCGTGTAGTAGCTCATGGACTGAGGTAGCAACCCTGCAAGGAATACCAGGAACTTTGTATTTGCTCAACAAGAGTAAAGGTTTTGGGGAATGGGAGACGCAGTTTAGGGAGATCACTCAGATGGACTATGACGATGAACTTCCAAGGTGGTGGGAACCCACTGGATGTAAACAGCCTGGAGGAACTGGCTATCTTACCTCAACTGACGGAACACAACAATGCTGTTAACATTGTTGTTAAGGCGACAGACTTAGGTAAGATGGTGGTAGCTAGCCAGGCGGACTTAGAACAAGCTCTACCACCAACCAAACCGAACAGAAAAATCTGCCCCCACTGGGAATCGAACCCGGGACCTCTGCGTCTGAAGCAGGTGGTCTTACCACTAGACCACAGAGGCGGTTTTATTGCTGTGGCATTCTATCCGGAGACCTAAATTCAGCCGCAGACTGATAATCTGGCAGTCGAGGCTGATGATGAGTAAACCCAAGACGATGTTAAAGGAATTTTAACATTGGGTTCAGTCTATGACAGTCTACAGCTGGACGTAACAAAGCACTATCTCTCGCTTTTGACATTCAGCCGCTGCTGTTTCTCGAGGTCGCCGGTCCATCGAGCAGGTAGGTAGTTGCTGAGCGTTGCCGCGGTTGCCAACTCTACGTTTGCTGACACGACGTGGCGTGCTTTTTTTAAATTATTTTATAATAGTCATCTCTCTAGCCTTGCTGCGACTGCATCTGCTGTCTCACCTTTGCCGCGCAGCCAGTGCCCGTACAGGACATGGTGCTTGGGCTTGCACGGCTTGGGCGCCAGCAGCGTGTCACGAACTGCGAACCACGCGCGAGCGGCAGCGGGCTCATGCCTATGTACTCACTTGATACATTACATGCTTCACGGGTAAAGCCTGGTCCGTAAGCAAGTAGAATTTTGTCCAATGACCCCAAGCTACCCATCCTTATCACTCGCGCGTAATTATGTTGCTGTCGCGCTCGCACACTCACTGCGGGTGCCCGTCGCACAGTCGCGACAGCAATACAATTANACAGATGTTTGAAAAAAATAATCACCTTCCTATCTTTGATGCAAGATACAAAATTTTTGCTAGAAACATAAAGAATATGCTTTTAGCAGAACATTCTAAAATTTTCAACTTAAAAGTTTGAAAAAAAAAAAGAACTTTCATAGGTCCAAAAAGTTTTAAAAACTGCGCAGTTTTCTAAACTTTCATAATAATACAAAAAACATGTACTTAATAGGCCATTTTTTTCTGTAATCGCTCCACTAAAGTGGTAAGTCGGAGATTCCGTTACATGTTTTTGACTTTCTTAGGACTAACTAATGTATGCAATCCCCTAAGTTTACATTATGTAGAACACATTTAGAGACAATAACTGAAAAGAACATTTTTTTATCCACAACGAGGAAGCTCTTGCCCTTCATCTGACCTGATGGAAACTGATGGATTGAAACATTGGTTTTACTTGCTATAATATTATCAAGACATGAGTGCCATGACTGTGGCTGTAGAAGCTGGAAACATTGAATTTAGGATGGATCCAGTAAATTTTGTAACCTGTTATTGGTATCGTTAGATAGAACTCGTGAAGCACTATCAGGATCAGTAACCAGTATTTTAATATCTTGTATACTTTTTAATATTATATACTTTTACTAAATGTATGGAAGCCGGAAACATTGACTTTTTGGATAGATCCAGTTTATTATGTAACCTATTTTTGGTACCATTTGTAAGAGCTTGTGAAGCACTTTTAGAATCAGTAATCAGTTTTTCGATATCTTCTATAGTTTAGAAATAATCGAGTGAGATCACTTAACGTTTCCACCCTGTATAGACTAGCCACCGGCCGCGGCCGACCGATAGAGCCAGCCGCGCGTCGGCCGAGCGAGCCAGTCGCGCGCCGACCAAGCGATTATCGTCCTCTCTTGCGCACACTTGTGCGTTTCGTTTCGCTTAATCGGTAGGTACGTAACATATTACGACGCGATTTGGAATAACTTTTTTTTCTTGTTCATGCAATGTTTTTTTTCTTATCCGCCGCCCCCTTTCATATGCCGCCCGGGGCCAAGGCCCCCCCTGCTCCCCCCAAGCTACGCCACTGGCTCCACTGAATGGAAGGGTAAGGGTTACCTCTATAAAAATAACTGGATAAGGGGATTGAGTGTCCCTTCGAAGTCGAAGAGGCTCGTTTGAGAGCAAGCCAAAGCCTGAGACGGAGCTACATAGGTAAGAATGTCCAAGTCCAATAATTTTGTTGACTCTTGTTTCATTTCGCCCCGTCTCTATGAGAATTATTATCGAAGTATGTACTTAGGTGCATTAGTCTGTTCCACTGAAGGTGCACGATTGTGTAATAAACAAACATTAAAATTATCTAACCAGTTACGTAAATAAAAACTCAAACCTGTATCATAAGTGGGAAATAGAATGACTTGGTGATAACCGTGAAATATCATTTGTATGTTAATAACTTATCTTAAATCCTACCACCTCTAAAGTTTAAAATAAACTCGTATATCTTTGTTAAATAAAGTACATACAATCATAGCAGATTTGTTAGTTTAGTTTGATATTGATAAATATTTTAAGCCTCCGTAAATCAAAGTAAGTCAAAGGCAAACATTGCATTAAGCTAGTGGAGATGAATGCATGATAACGCGCGGTGCACCGTAGTAATGACCGCTATGGACGTCATACCTTGTGTTTNTACAATTACGCGCGAGCGATAGGGATGGGTAGCTTGGGGTCATTGGACGGGATTCTACGTGCTCACGGACCAGGCTTTAGATGAGCCTCGCTGCGGTCTCTCACCTCTGCCGCGCAGCCAGTGCCCATACAACACGTGGTGTTCCGGGTTTCGCGGCTCGAGCGCCAGCAGCGTGTCGAGCACGGCGCGGCGGCGCGCGTCCGGCGTCAGCAGTAGAAGCTCTAAGTGCGCTTGCACGAAGCGCGGCTCCAGCGAAATGCAGCGCTCCAGCATCTTGAGGGCTTCGCTGAGGCGGTTCTTTTTTCTGCAAAAAAGGCAAGTTACATCTTTCAACATTTTGTTCGCCACCAAATGTCACTGTTTAATACCAAATACAGGATTAAATCAGGCCCTCTCTTTACAACAGTGGTTCTTAACCTTTAAGTCCCGAGGGACCATTTTACCAAATTTCTGTCTTGTCAAGGACCACTTTTTTTTTCAAAATCCTATGAAAAGGGAGGTCGATTTCTCGCCCACTGTGCGCCGTTTGCGTTGTGTTGGCTCGACTCATCACGTCACGTCACTTGTTTATTACGATGTCTTCGTAGACCACTTGGAATGCCTCCAGGGACCACCAGTGGTCCGCGGACCACCGGTTAAGAACCACTGCTTTACAACATAAAGAAGTCTACTGCTCCCCCAAGAATATCTAAAATAACTGGGCTGCCCAAATCCAGGCAGGCTTCCATCAAACATCAACAGGTTATTGCTGTACTAGGTGGAAGACTTTTTACCTCTACAAAAAACTGAAGGCCTCTCCTCCAGTTTTTTATAATAGCATTGGAAGGTCTATTCCACTTTGGTCACTAGTGATCAAAGCCAGGTGATCAAAGTAGAATAGACCGATTGGAATCCCCTCGAAGTAAGAGATGCTCATTTGAGAGCGAGCCAAAGCCTGAGACGGAGCTAGGGACGAATGTCCAAATCCAATATTTTATTGACTTTTTATTCGTTTCGCTGGTTTCCCCCTGTCTCCATGAGATAATAATCGATGCATAATACTTAGATGCATAAGTCTGTTCGACTCAAAGGTACACAACGATTGTATAATAAACAAACATTAAAATTATCTAACCAGTTACGTAAATAAAAACTCAAACCTGTATCATAAATGAAATAGAATGAGTTGGTGATAACCGTGAAATATCATTGTATGTTGTTAACTTATCTTAAATACCACCTCTAAAGTTTAAAAATAAACCCAACCCATATATCTTTGTTAAATAAACTACATACAATCATAGCAGATTTTGTTGGTTTACTTTGACAGTGATAAATATTTTAAGCCTCCGTAAATCAAAGTAAGCCAAAGGCAAACATTGCATTAAGCTAGTGGAGATGAATGCATGATAACGCGCGGTGCACCGTAGTAATGACCGCTATGGACGTCACACCTTGTGTTTGTAGGGCACATCTTGCCCTTGTGTTATTTGACAACGTTCTTTGTGGAAACATAATTATTTGATGAGTGAGTAATGTATTTTATTTAATGTGACTAGTGTTATTGTTATTTGACGTTATAGGGAATTTGTTTTCTTCCTTGTTTTTATTGTGACCAAAGATGTTTCGAATTTGTTTCACTATAATATACACTTTCGAAAAATGTTCCCTCTGTACTACCGGAGTCTTGGACTATGTATTCCTGGCATCTTTACGAGCACAACAGAGCACCATAGGTACAGATCATTACGTCGTTTCGTGAATCCTGGCGAGATGAAAAGAAGAAGCGATATTCGGTATGCAATATGCATTGATGCTATACCCATTTGCTTACTGCTTACACTCGTGTATAACGAGTGCTCAATCCTAAATCACTATCTACAGTCGGTCGTATGTCTGAAGATTGTGAAAGCATTTGCTACTCAAAGAGATTTACCTGTAGACGGGTGGTTCATTCCAATGTCGCTAAGGGTGATGCGGAGGACGCGGATTTTCGCGAGCTTGAAGCAGGTGATTGGCGTGAAACCGCACAAGACCGTGGCAAGTGGCAATATCTCTCCAAAGGCTATTAGACTAAGAGAAGTGAACGCCAGACCTACGTCATTTTGTAAAAGCTGAAAGTTTGTCAGCGTATGCTCCCAATATAGGTTAGAATGTTGGTGAATAATGAAGTTTGGGTCATCGTGGCTTTGGCAGCTATCCTAAAAAACTGTCTGGTAAAAACTGTCTGTAAATTAATGTATATTTTATATAAAAATCAGCTTTTATGGTATAACGTAAGCCTTACTTTTACGGTGGTTTTTTCTGTATATTCAGTAGACTGTAATTCTTCCTACGTTATACCAAAAAATCTGATTTTTATGCATAATATGTGGGCAATGATTAGAAATTGTTCCCACATCAGTCAGATAGTTTTGACAGTTCCAACTCCTTGTCAGACAGTTTTTTTAGGATAGCTGCCAAAGTCACGATGACCGTAACTTCATGATTCACCAGCATTCTATCCTATATTGGGAGCATACGCTGACAAACTTTCAGCTTTTATAAAATGACGTAGGTCTGGCGTTCACTAGCTCTTAGAGTAGGCGCACACCGTTGATTTTTAGTTGGCCGATAGTTGTGCCCGATTTTAATTTGTATGAAGAATCGGCCAAATCGAATCGGAGTAGTGTGCGCACTCCCATACATGGCCCATACTGATCAACTGCCCGACCAAACTATCGGCCGACGAAAAATCAACGGTGTGTGCCTACTCTTAGTGTATAATACACTATGGGTCGTGGAGCAAGTAACGTTACCTGTAGAGCTTGGCGAGGTTGTAGTGCGCGTTGACGTGGTCGCGGTTGTACTTGAGCGCCTGCAGGAAGTGGTGCTCGGCGCGCGCCCACGCCACCAGCGTGCCCAGGTTGTTGTGCGCGCTCGCGTAGCTCGGCCACAGCCTGGTGGACATCAGACAACCATAAGCCTCACAGAATATGACCCATTTTTTATAAAATTTATTTATTTATTTATATTAGGAAGACCAGGGTTTACATAATTGATTATTTTACAATTATAACACTTGATAACCACTTATAGGTCCACAGATAGAATTGTGGTGGATATTTAAAGAAATTATAATAAACAGATATAATTTCATCATCATTGTCATTATTACTTTCCATTTTAGGAGCACAACCAGCTGCTTGATCACAATCAGACGAAAACGGGTCATCAGTTTTCGATAAAACTTTATCATCATCGTCAACCTTTGAAGTCTCTACTGCAGGAGTACGACTCTGTCCAATTTATCAAAGACCTGTTGAGGATTTAGAATTCGCCAAGTTGCCGACGAAGAGACCAAGTTTGCATATTTGCCCTGTAGTCACCTTTTACGATCTATCTATATATATAAAAGAAAGTCGTGTTAGTTACTTCGCTTATAACTCAAGAACGGCTGAACTGATTTAGCTGAAAATTGTCAGGGAGGTAGTTTAGAGCCAGGAGAAGGACATAGGATACTTTTTATCCCGTTCGAAACAAAAAAAAAAGTCTGCTTATTTATTGCCATTAAGGCGGAACAAAGTTCGCCGGGTCAGCTAGTCTATATTATAAAAGAAAGTCGTGTTAGTTACTCCACTTATAACTCAAGAACGGCTGAACCGATTTAGCTGAAAATTGTCAGGGAGGTAGTTTAGAGCCAGGAGAAGGACATAGGATACTTTTTATCCCGTTCGAAATTAAAAAAGAAGTCTGCTTATTTATAGCCATTAACCCAGTTGTTACGGATATCCCTTTTTTCTTACGATTCCTGTGATTTTGCATATATCGGCTATTTAATGCATCAAGGCAACAGGAAAAATTAAAAAAAAAATATTGGTCTTACGGAAACGCTGGAAAATGGTGTTTGATATACGGAACGCTAGTAATATGTACGGCCACTTGTATGAACTTAGAGATAATACCTAGGTACTCTTTGCGACTTGCGTAAGTTATTAAAGTATTTGCATAAAATATGGAATATTCATTCATAAAAAAACATTCAGAGTTGAATTTATTATTTTTCAAATTTAATTCCAGTGGTGTGAACTGTATATTATGCCCAAAACATTTTCTGGGATCAAAGGTAATATTAATACATTTCTTGCAAAAACATTGCATTTGTATTAAAGCATGAGTTTCATAAAACCTGTGTGTTGCAACTGAATTTGAGATGTTAAAATACTTCTTCTCTGTTTATGTGGCGGAGAAAATCTCTTGGTTTTGTCAGTTGGCGCAATTTTCAATGCATTTGAAGCAACTGTAACCACACTAAATCATCTCATTTACAAACAATAATTTCTTCATATCTTCAAACATGACTGACCCTGTCTAGGGCATAATTGGCTATCTACGCTAACAGGATGCAGTCTTCTTCATCATCACTGGATGAAGAATTCTGTAGTGATTTCTACATGCATGGGCCCTCATTTGTAATCCAGACAAATCTATTGACACTTTATTTTCATCACCAGAGTTCTCTTTGGTTAAGTCACCATTACAATTTACCGGATTTTCCGGCGGGAAAATTGTGATTTAGTTAGGGATACACTCATCTTCATTTTTCTCCAATTTTTCAATGATTTCATTTAAAGGCAAGGGCCTCGAAGGCAGGCGCTAAAACAACAAAATACCGCAGTTCATATTACTAGCGTTCCTTATACGGATCACTAAGTTTAACGTTGAATTAGTAACAGTTACTATAAAAATGTTTATAATTTTGTTATCGATTTACAAAAAGTGGGCTACAAACTTTCATATTTCGGCAAGAAATACTTTAGAATAAATACTTATCATGTTTTTATTCACCTTGAAAAAGTCATCGTAAAATTTACGAAAACAACAAAACGCTTACTATTGAAATGTGACACCTAATGTAGAACAGAACACTTCTGATGGACAAAGGGACCCCACAGGAATCGTTTAACATAAACAATGTTATCAGAAACCACCCTCATTGTTTATAATAATTTAATTTTTATGTTGATCCGTATATCAAACGCTAGTAACAAGTGGGTTAAGGCGGAACAAAGTTCGCCGGGTCAGCTAGTATTCACATAAAAAGTAGGAGTGGTCCTATTCTACTCTACGTCATCATCATCATCATCTCAGCCATAAGACGTCCACTGCTGAACATAGTCCTCCCCAATGCGTTCCATGCTGCCCGGTTGGTAGCCGCCTGCGTCCAGTGCCTCCCCGCTACCCCGCTACTCTACACGGGTTAAGATAAATATATTATGTCATCCACATCTTCTCTGATAAGCCACTTCAATCCTTTGCAGTAGGATCACCCATTAGAATGATTTCAAATAATTATAACTGTTTTGAAAAAAATCAGGTAGGTATTGCTGCGGAAACATGACGCAGAATAACGCTACTTAACAACATACCTAAGGTAAGTGCTCATGGGGTCAATGATTTACTATACAAAGTAGCTTTTTCAGTATTTGGACAATCCGCTGCGAAACTATTAAAGACTTCACCGGATCTTGGGGTTTACCTATTCTATTGTTTAAAGAAAATTAGTGTACCTGGCTCATTCAACTTATAATGGCAGGTATAGCCTGACCAGGAACATAAAAACCCTCGCCATGTTGCGGAAAACTAATGGTACTAATTTCTTTTAATGGCAACAGTAACTAAAAACTTCATTGACATGTCACCTTGCATGTCAGTCTATTGCTGTCAAAGTGTAAACAAACTTTATTTTAAATGTGCGCAATTGATTTTGTGAATGAAATTGCTAAAATATTTTTATAGTCGTGAAAGAAAAGTGGTTGACAATGTGTTAAAGTATTTGTCGAAGAGAAATACCAAGGGTTCGGACAATATTTTCATTGAAAATGTTTCCAATAAAGGTTGTCAAATTGACTGACATGTTTATCGTATAGTACAGTCCACTATGAAAATTAGCTGTGGTTTGTTTCAACTACCTATTTTAAAGTTTTTTGTCACTTTCTAAAAGTTGAATTTTATGGAATTGGGAAAGAAGTACCGAGTTTGAAGCGTTCATGAGCAGACATTGCAGTTGAATATTCAAGTTCTGAATTTGATTATTGATGAATAATAAAATAAATCCTACTAGTTCGATTGATGGTTTCATTTAATTTATTTAAACCAGGTTACCTATAATAATATTTTTTCGTTAATTTATGAAAATATCAAATTAGCCCGTAATCCTGAATCCTGAAACATAAAGTTAGCCTATTAATTTAACACAGGTACGACTGTACTCAGTGTTGCACTATCAAATGCAATTGAAGCGCCTCTATGCCAGGGTTTTTATGTTCCTGGTCAGGCTATACTTTCTATTTTTGTGGATTACTTACTTTAAAGCTTCCTTGTAATGTTTAATGGCGCTTTCTTGTTGTTCGATGTCTTTGAGGAAATTCGCGAAGTTGTAGTGTAGTTTTGCGTTGTGCGGCAACACTGATAAGTCCGCTCTGAAACATGCAAAAAAATTTTTTTGGTGCTTTTATAGACACAACGTTTTCCTTTTGTTTTCAAATGTAACCAAAGTGGGTGTGAACAATCAGGCATATTTATTTTTCTGCAACGTTAGTGCAACACAATGGTAGTTTCTTTCGCATTCGCTAGTTCGCTACCATAATACCAGACTATTCCCACCTCTCGTTCCCACTGGTGCAACTTCTGTGTAGCCAAGATCTACAGCTTGACCGCCAATAAAAACCCAACCAGTGAAGGTTAAGTTTGTTCCGGGGGAAAGTTAAACTGTCATTGGACCCGCAACGAAATTAATCAGAGGAACATAGGAGTGAAGGTAAGGTTCGCTACCATAGGTAATCTTATAAGCGCGGTATCACACCTAGGCATATAAGATGACGTCTCAGTGTTAAGCCTAATGAGTACACTCGTAATAAAATTTTGTAGCAGATACCCGGTACCCGGTAGCGTAAGCCATAAGGTATATTGCACTAAGCTGAAGTTACCTCAGCAGCGATTCCCTGGTCCGCCAGTCGCGGTTGCGCAGATGCGTGCGCGCCGCGCCTCCTGCTACCAGCGCCGCCACGCCCAGTGCAAGCAACCGACGTCCGCGCCGTCGCCGCCGAAGTAGCTGCACGCCGTATGCCGTCAACAGTACTGAGCCCACGCTGGAAAGAAGAAGATATACCTATGTATATCGATCGACCCTACTTATTTATCTTTCCTCTCACACATTTTTTTTATGTGATAGGAGGCAAATGAGCAGACGGATCACCTAATGGTAAGCAATTAACGTTCTATAACGTGTGAGAGGAAAGATCAATAAGTAGTCGCAATCAGTTGCATGCCGTACGCTGTTAGCAGCACTGAGCCCACGCTAGAAGAAGAAGATATGGAGCGTGTGAGAGAAGATCAATAAGTAGGGTCGCATCAGCTGCATGCCGTACGCTGTTAGCAGCACTGAGCCCACGCTAGAAGAAGAAGATATGGAGCGTGTGAGAGAAGATCAATAAGTAAGGTTGCTGCTATTAGCAGAACTAAGGCCACGGTAGAAGGAATAAGATGTGGAGCGTGTGAAAAAAGATCAAAGGTTCGCATCAGCTGCACGCCGTACGCTGTTAGCAGCACTGAGCCCACGCTAGAAGAAGAAGAAGATATGGAGCGTGTGAGAAAAGACCAATAAGTAAGGTTGCTGCTGTTAGCAGCACTAAGGCCAAGGTAGAAGGAATAAGATGTGGAGCGTGTGACAAAAGACCGAAGGTTCGCATCAGCTGCACGCCGTATGCTGTTAGCAACACTGAGCCCACGCTAGAAGAAGAAGATATGGAGCGTGTGAGGTGAGAGCGAATTGATTGTGCCAGAATCACATACGATTATTTCATTATGATTTTTAAGTTTAAAAATCCGTAATGAGGAGATCTGTTGGAGAACTAGTAACCGACATAGTCCGCAAAATTGCCAAAGTTACAGTGAGCGGGGCACATAGCTATGAGCTATGACCTGTGGCAAAAAGTTCTCGAGTAGCGACCACGAACAGAAAAATGCAGTGTAAACAGGCCTCCTACTCGGTAGACTGGTCTATTCCACCTTGATCACCTGGTTTTGATGACCTGGGTGATCAAAGTGAACTCCAGTTTAATTAATATTTTAGTTTCCTTTGATCACCTATAAATAAATTACACATCCTCTGTATAGTCTCATGTCCAATTGATCAAAGCCAGGTGATCGAAAGTGGAATAGACCGGTACACTAACGATCAGAGGAAATACCTGAATGAGGGTAGCGTAAGACCGCTAGTTGTGGAAATCCTTGAGAAGCCTTTGTCCACTAGTGAACACCTTTTAGTTGAAACGAAAATTGTCTTTATATCAGTTAGAAAATATTTAGACACTAAGCATCAGCAAGTCTCAAAGCTAACCTGGGTATGTACAGAACTCGTTCTGCGACCACGAAGCCCACAGTGACGAGGAGGTTGGAGGCGGGCAGGTACGGGATGACGAGCAGCAGCAGCCCCACCACGGCTGGCGTGTGCCGGTGCAGCTGGAGTGAGAGAGAAGATCACAATTTAATTCAAGAACAACCATAAATGTATTTTTTTTATGAAATTCAATATTTGTGGGTATGCAGTGACTCACCAATCAATCCAATTCACCCCTATGCTATACGTATCAAAATAAATTTCCCATTAATATATCTAGAAGATGTTCCATTTTCTCATATCCCAAGAAATGCTTAGATTTTCATGGCGATCTTATGAGAAAGAAGCTTGTGTTTGTTGTTTTTGTCTTAGGTATTTTTACTTATAGTATCTTACAGATATAATTTCAGCTATCGAACATAGATACTATTACACTTACTATAGTCTGGTCTGTGAGCACGTAGAATTTTGTCCAATGACCCCAAGCTACCCATCCTTATCGCTCGCGCGTAATTATGTTGCTATTGCGCTCGCACACTCACTGCGGGTGCCAGTCGCACAGTCGCGACGGCAATATAATTACGCGCGCGCGAGCGATAAGGATGGGTAGCTAGGGGTCATTGGGCAAAATTCTACGTGCTCACAGACCGGGCTTTAGTAAATTACGAGTACATACTTATTGTATTGATTATTTTATAGTGCTAGGTAGCAGAATGTCTTAGCTATATGTTATTCACCTCCAAATCCAAGAAGCATCTGTAGGACAGGGCCACCAAGGCTATGAGCGCGGCGCAGGTGAGCAGGTTCCTTGGGTCCCAGCCGCTGGTGACGAGCGGCACCGAGCCCATCTGCCAGTCGTGGCTCAGCGTCCAGGGGCACAGGAGTAGCCACCAGTTGAAGGCTGCTAGGTAGCAGAATATCTAGCTATATGTTACTCACCTCCAAATCCAAGAAGCATCTGTACGACAGCGCCACCAAGGCTATGAGCGCGGCGCAGGTGAGCAGGTTCCTTGGGTCCCAGCCGCTGGTGACGAGCGGCACCGAGCCCATCTGCCAGTCGTGGCTCAGCGTCCAGGGGCACAGGAGTAGCCACCAGTTGAAGGCTGCTAGGTAGCAGAATATCTAGCTATATGTTACTCACCTCCAAATCCAAGAAGCATCTGTACGACAGCGCCACCAAGGCTATGAGCGCGGCGCAGGTGAGCAGGTTCCTTGGGTCCCAGCCGCTGGTGACGAGCGGCACCGAGCCCATCTGCCAGTCGTGGCTCAGCGTCCAGGGGCACAGGAGTAGCCACCAGTTGAAGGCTGCTAGGTAGCAGAATATCTAGNCCTCTATGCCAGGGTTTTTATGTTCCTGGTCAGGCTATAATTTCTATTTTTGTGGATTACTTACTTTAAAGCTTCCTTGTAATGTTTAATGGCGCTTTCTTGTTGTTCGATGTCTTTGAGGAAATTCGCGAAGTTGTAGTGTAGTTTTGCGTTGTGCGGCAACACTGATAAGTCCGCTCTGAAACATGCAAAAAAATTTTTTTGGTGCTTTTATAGACACAACGTTTTCCTTTTGTTTTCAAATGTAACCAAAGTGGGTGTGAACAATCAGGCATATTTATTTTTCTGCAACGTTAGTGCAACACAATGGTAGTTTCTTTCGCATTCGCTAGTTCGCTACCATAATACCAGACTATTCCCACCTCTCGTTCCCACTGGTGCAACTTCTGTGTAGCCAAGATCTACAGCTTGACCGCCAATAAAAACCCAACCAGTGAAGGTTAAGTTTGTTCCGGGGGAAAGTTAAACTGTCATTGGACCCGCAACGAAATTAATCAGAGGAACATAGGAGTGAAGGTAAGGTTCGCTACCATAGGTAATCTTATAAGCGCGGTATCACACCTAGGCATATAAGATGACGTCTCAGTGTTAAGCCTAATGAGTACACTCGTAATAAAATTTTGTAGCAGATACCCGGTACCCGGTAGCGTAAGCCTTAAGGTATATTGCACTAAGCTGAAGTTACCTCAGCAGCGACTCCCTGGTGCGCCAGTCGCGGTTGCGCAGATACGTGCGCGCCGCGCCGCCAGCCACAAGCGCCGCCACGCCCAGCGCAAGCAACCTACGTCCACGCCGCCGCCGCCGCAGCAACTGTACCCCGTATGCTGTCAGGAGGACCGAACCCACGCTGGAAAGAAGAAGATATACCTATGTATATCGACCCTACTTATTGATCTTTCCTAGATCGTTATAGAACGTGTGAGAGGAAAGATCAATAAGTAGGGTCGCATCAGCTGCATGCCGTACGCTGTTAGCAGCACTGAGCCCACGCTGAAAGAAGAAAATATGGAGCGTGTGAGAGAAGATCAATAAGTAAGGTTGCTGCTGTTAGCAGCACTAAGGCCACGGTAGAAGGAATAAGATGTGGAGCGTGTGACAAAAGATCAAAGGTTCGCATCAGCTGCATGCCGTACGCTGTTAGCAGCACTGAGCCCACGCTGAAAGAAGAAGATATGGAGCGTGTGAGAGAAGATCAATAAGTAGGGTCGCATCTGCTGCATGCCGTACGCTGTTAGCAGCACTGAGCCCACGCTGGAAGGAATAAGATGTGGAGCGTGTGACAAAAGATCAAAGGTTCGCATCAGCTGCACGCCGTATGCTGTTAGCAGCACCGAGCCCACGCTGGAAAGAAGGAGATGGAGCGTGTGAGAGAACATCAATAAGTAGGGTCGCATCAGCTGTATGCCGTACGCTGTTAGCAGCACTGAGCCCACGCTAGAAGGAATAAGATATGGAGCGTGTGAGAAAAGACCAATAAATAGGTTCGCTTCAGCTGCATGCTGCGCGCCGTATGCTGTTAGCAGCACTGAGCCCACGCTGGAAGGAAGAAGATGGAACACGTGAGAGAAAAGATTACTATTGCAAGATACTTATTGTAAGATCGCATCAGCTGCACGGCATACGCTGTCAGGAGTACAGAGCCCCCGCTGGAAAGAAGAAGAAAGATATGGAGTGTGAGAGAAAAGATCAATAAGCAAGGTCACAGTAAGCTGTATGCTGTTAGCATCACTGAGCTCACGGTAGAAGGAAGAAGATATGGAGCGTGTGAGAGAAGATCAATAAGTAGGGTCGCATCAGCTGCAAGCCGTATGCCGTCAGGAGTACTGAGCCCACGCTAGAAGGAAGAAGATATGGAGCGTGAGAGAAAAGACCAATAAATAGGTTCGCTTCAGCTGCATGCTGCGTGCCGTACGCTGTTAGCAGTACTGAGCCCAGGCTGGAAGGAAGAAGATATGGAGCGTGTGTGAAATGATCAGTATGTAAGATCGCATCAGCTGCACGGTATAATAATATGCAAGAAATATAGAAAGAAGATATGGAGCGTGTGAAAAGAGATCAATAACTAATCGAATCAACGCTAGGAGAAATGAAACTTAAAGCATGTGAAAGAAGATAAGTAAATAAGTAGCTCTACTGCCGCTATATCCCTTATGCTGTCAGCAGCACCAAAATTCTCACTGGAAGCACCAAAACTTATGCGTGTGAGAGAAGAGATGTATAAGTGACTTTACCCATTGCCGCAGCAGGTGAGATTGTGAGTGGTCCTCTTCTAAATAGGTACAGGAATCGCTATAGGCTAGTCATAAAAGATAATGGCTAACCTGGGTATGTACAGAACTCGTTCTGCGACCACGAAGCCCACAGTGACGAGGAGGTTGGAGGCGGGCAGGTACGGGATGACGAGCAGCAGCAGCCCTACCACGGCTGGCGTGTGCCGGTGCAGCTGGAATAAGAAAAGACCAGAACTTATTTCCAAGAAAACATTTAGGATGGTACTAAAATAAGAATTTAACAGAGTGTGGGTGATTTTACATCATAGTATGTTAGGTACTCGTAGTTCATTACATTTTTCGTCTTACAAATCTCAAGAGTTTGCGTGTCAAGACTGATCTCGTTTCTGACTGATTCTTAAGCAGTTGAGTTTGTATGTATTCCTCAACACGTAGGTAGCTAGCTGGTAAGCCCGTGTAAACCTTATCTTATTTAGTAAGCATTGTGCTCAAAAACTTAATTGTCAGAAACCTACCATCTTCATTGATATTCGACGATGCTTTATTTTGAATTATTGCGTCCAGGGGCACAAGAATACCAGTTGAATGCTGCTAGGTAGAGTGTCTTAGCTATATGTTATTCACCTCCAAATCCAAGAAGCATCTGTAGGACAGCGCCACCAATGCTATGAGCGCGGCGCAGGTGAGCAGGTTCCGAGGGTCTCAGCCGCTGGTCACGAGCGGCACCGAGCCCATCTGCCAGTCGTGGCTCAGCGTCCAGGGGCACAGGAGTAGCCACCAGTTGAACGCTGCTAGGTAGAGTTCGTTCGTTCGTTCGTTCGTTTCAGCCAAATGACGTCCACTGCTGGACAAAGGCCTCCTCCAAGGTTTTCCACAATGCACGGTCCTGCGCTGCCCGCATCCAGGCTCTTCCCGCGACCTTTACCAGATCGTCGGTTCACCCAGTAGGAGGCCTGCCCACGCTACGTCTTCCAGCCCGTGGTCGCCACTTCACTCGGTAGAGTGTCTTACCTATATGTTACTCACCTCCAAATCCAAGAAGCATCTGTAGGACAGCGCCACCAAGGCTATAAGCGCGGCGCAGGTGAGCAGGTTCCTTGGGTCCCAGCCGCTGGTGACGAGCGGCACCGACCCCATCTGCCAGTCGTGGCTCAGCGTCCAAGGGCACAGGAGTAGCCACCAGTTGAAGGCTGCCAGGTAGCAGAATATCTAGCTATATGTTACTCACCTCCAAATCCAAGAAGCATCTGTAGGACAGCGCCACCAAGGCTATGAGCGCGGCGCAGGTGAGCAGGTTCCTTGGGTCCCAGCCGCTGGTGACGAGCGGCACCGAGCCCATCTGCCAGTCGTGGCTCAGCGTCCAGGGGCACAGGAGAAGCCACCAGTTGAACGCTGCTAGGTAGCAGGATGTCTAGCTATATGTTATTCACCTCCAAATCCAAGAAGCATCTGTAGGACAGCGCCACCAAGGCTATAAGCGCGGCGCAGGTGAGCAGGTTCCTTGGGTCCCAGCCGCTGGTGACGAGCGGCACCGAGCCCATCTGCCAGTCGTGGCTCAGCGTCCAGGGGCACAGGAGTAGCCACCAGTTGAATGCTGCTAGGTAGCAGAAGGTCATCAGTCTGTAAAAAAACAAATGAGAACGTGATAATTACGATCTTCTTGTTCTTCTTTTCGTGTCGGCAACAAACCTACACAGTGTCAGCCCAAAACTCCGCCACAAGAGTGGCGTTGTCAGTAGCACTCATCAAATCCTCCTGAGTGCAGTTGCTTGGACACTCAGGGCATGACATCAGGTGCTTCATCAACTGGGGAACAAAACCGCACCTGCACTCCATGTTTAAGCCATCCAAAAATCATCCCCACCTGACCAGACAGATAATTACGATCTAATAGAATACGACGTTAAATCGGATCACTTCTATTTTTATTTAAATACTCGAAGTTGCCCTCGAACTTGATTTATTCCTAATTTCTTAATCTGAATATAACAACTATTAATAAATACCTATAATATACTCATGTTACAATCATAGGATGTAACTATTGACATTTGTGTTTAAAAAAATTATAATAGAATACTAATTTATTGTTAAGCGGAAACTATATTTGTAGTACTTTATGGCTAATAAATAATAATAATTAAATCATTAAACTTTATCTTCAATCTTCATTTCAAATCCAGCAAATGTCCACAGATACGAGTTTATCACTTACTTGACCACAAACAATTTTATATTTACAAAAAAATCGAGACGAGGAAAATAATAATTTAGCGTGAGAGTTCGTTATCATTATGTCTTAAAAGAAACAAAAGAACATCGATTTTGGTCGTCGAGAAATAATTAAGATTTTTCTTAGTGGCCAGTGTCGCGTGGCCAAGGAGGCGGCCGTGTGCGGCCTTAATTTAAAAATACCGTTTCCTCCGACTCCGAGCAGTAGACAGAGATACAAATACCAAAAGGTAGTGTTGTGCAAGGAAGCCTTTTGAGAAGAAGTCCATGACTTAAGTACCTGACAGCAAAAGAAGGGTGGAAAGCTGGTGGGTTATCCTGCGGCGAGAACGCCGGCAGCGAGCCCTGTAGCAGCGTAAGTCTGACACCGACCAGCAGCACCAACGCTACCACCATCCGCGTCACTCTGCCGCATACGCTGTCGCTTTTCCATCTCCATTTCACTGCTATGGATGGTCTGAAAAAAGGTTTTTTCATACCAGTTAGGCCCAGTTTTTTATTCATAGTTTTTTTTTTAGTATTAACCAATAGTCAAACTTGACACATGTCAAATGATCAATTTTATTGTTAGCTTGACTTTTAGGCTGAGTTGCACCACCAAACTTTGACCGTAACTATAATGATAATGATGATGTTTGTTACAGTCAAAGTAAGATGGTGCAACCCACCCTTAGTAATTTTTTTAACTATTAGGTTACATTTTGTTTATATTTAACCATTAGTACAACTGGAGGACTTTATTGTTACATTTTTAACAATAAAGTCCTCCAGTTAAATTAACCAAACGTTTGTGAATTCGTCAACGCGACATTCAACTAGAATTTGTAAAGCAATACAAACTTATTACATCACGCTGATTGCCCACCCAATCGATTAACTATTTTATTGATTTCAAAGCAATCTAATTTTACAGTTAACTGAAAGCTAATTGGGTTTTCAGTGATAAAATGGGCAGTTTTTGGAGAAATTTTTCTCAGAATTATTAGTTAACTATTGAACTGAAAAATTACTTAGATTTCAGACTGTTTTAAATTAGACGTGTTTAACAGGACGTCTTTGGTTTGCAAGACCACAAACACTGTTGGAATTGTCATGCAATTTTCCATGCAAACGGACGGCTAACGTCCGGATCATACGTTTTATTTGTAGGAGCTCTATTAGGTATGTAATTTGTGCCTAAGAGTGAATGTACTCGTACAAATCCGCAAAATGTTAACTCCATATTAGTCCCTATGTACCTCGTAATAGGAGTCCAACTCCGGTACAGGTCGAAGGTGATGTTGAACAGCAGCGCCGTGAGACCAGTCTCCTTGGCCATCATACTGAGCGCTGCCAGCACGACGCTCGACCACACGCGGTGCTTGCCGGAGGACCTGGAACCATAGATAGTCTTATGTTTTAAAGCTGATTTTTTATTTTTTTTATTTTGGTCTGACCTGCTTGCCTGTAACGAATAGATTAATATTGACATTGCATGCCTTGACAAATTACTAGGTGACACTGGTGACCTGGTGTCTTTGCCATGCATCATTTGATTAATATTTTGTACTAAAAGCACACTTTTGTAAAATGTGTGTTGTTTAAGATTTTATTATGAAGTCTGTATCTTAAAATGTATCTAGGGTTTGTCAAAATGCAGTGTTTAATGTTATTGTTACATACATATTAAGACATAAACGTTTTCATCTTTAATTTATTATCAGTGAATTTTCCTAGCAAATTGAAATGCAAATAGTGTAATAAACACGTTCAGGTTTCTGAGTTTCAATCGCATAATTTTAAATACGGTAAAACCGCATAGCGCTAAACTGCGCTGTGTTAGCTGTACCATATAATTTTAGTTCAAAAATATTATTATGAGTTGTAACAAAAATAAGCTGGGACTTAGTCGGTTGTGCGGCGAAACTACTAACAACGGGCGAAGTTCGCGTTAAGTACGACAAAGTACGTGCTGCGGGTAGGGCTGTCGCGTAAGTAATATTTGTAAGAATTATAGCAACAAGCTGTTTTCAGTGGCTGTGCTAAGTTCTGTGTGCCCCTTTGTTCTCATAAGTAAAAATCGAGGTTTTCGATGTATTCTAGCTTTTCTCATGGCATTTAGCTGTACTTACACATTTAGCTGGCTTATCAAATGAATTTGATTGTTACCTAATAAAACATTTCCGTGTCTCGTTTTGCTAGTATCTGAAAGGGTAAATATCGCTTAACAGTGTTTACAATGTCATCTTGCATATCAGTGGTTGTTCGTTCCGTGTTTATGAACCGATTAAAGCCAGTAGGTAGCCGATTAAAGTTTTGTTATTTTTATTGCCGGAACAATATGAAATGACGCATTTGACCACTTCACCACGAGAAGACTGTCTTACTTACCTCACAATAACTACTGTCCATGTTTAATTGATAAAAAATCAAATCTGTGTTTGGAAAGATAGTAAAATAGGATACATATTTATTAAGGCAGCCCTGTATAAGTTGTCCCCGGGATAAATAGGGGCGCGTCGTGCGAGCCGCCTGCGACCGAACTCGCCGCTAATAATTACCTCTTCGCTTTAGTTGTAAATTGTTATTGTGGCCGACTTGTTGTGCCATTACCGAAGCAGAGTTCTCTCCAAGACACAGCATTTTTGGATCTAGCCAGCTTTGTCACTACCAAAGCAGTCATAAAAGGGATTCGAGCTTCTGAATCAAGAGTCACACGCCCATATTCACAAACGATGCTTGCCTAAGTGAAGCGGTAAATCGAATACACAGCGTTAAATAGAGCTCTGTGATTGGTTCGTGTGTCACTCTGTGCGTTCACGCGAACTGTGAGACCTCATAGTAACGTTTGTGAATACGGGCGTAACTCTCTAACCGCTGAACCACGAAGCACATGTAGAATCGAAAATACGGAACCTTCGTTACAAGAAAGGCGTGCAATTTGGCATGCTGTTTCATTTGTAGTTACTCGTAAATCTTTAGAAGTGCAAATAATTTTAAATTCTATTACTAAACTTAATATTATTCTATTACTTAAATATACACTTGGCTTGGTGGTTTACGATGACGAGCGGTTGCGGGCTTGCATGTAGCATTTAAATTTAGATGGACGTTCGTTGATTATATTTTACAACCGCACCTATTTAATTAATAAGCGATGATTAGAACAATAAGAAATGATAGTTGCACTGGCTGTACAAAAGTTTCAGTTCTAGTAAACGACACCCAGACGCAGAACGTATCAAGAACTTTGCTATTAGAGGTGAAACTGGACTGTTTTCAAAACGAGGTCGTAAAACATTTACGCTACGTTTCTACTAACTTCTTAGTCTAAAGTTAGGAAAATCTAGCTTCATACAGACAATGCCTTCAGTCAAAGCGTATCTCTTAGTACAACTAATGCCCGTTTTCACCATCAATCCCTAATTTTTAAGTGACCCCTTTGAAAACAAAATTCATGTTACTACAGGGCTCACTTAAAAATTAGGGATTGATGGTGAAAACTGGCACAAGTACGCTAAAATGTTACTTTCCATCTTTTTATGATATACTTGCATCAAATAAATATTGTTTCTTTCTTCATTTTTATTATAAACTAGCTGACTCGGCGAACTCTGTTCCGCCTTAAAGGCAATAAATAAGCAAATCTTTCCTTATTTGCTCACCGTTTAGACCTACCCTGGACTACGACAAACATATTAACACCAAAATCAGTTCAATCGGCCCAGCCGTTCTCGAGTTATAATCAGACTAACGAACATCAATTCATTTTTATTTATATAGATAGATAGATATATTAAGGAATTTCATCCTACTTACCCGTGATAAAGAAGCAGAGAAGATAGGAAGAACATACAGGCCAGGACATCGGCTCGTCCCACCACTCCTGCCACCTGAGGACAATCAAATATCTTCTATAAAATTAATGCTGTACCTATAGTTTTTAATGTGAAACATTTTTATAAATACACAGTAACATTAATATTCGAGTAATAGAGCATCGGTAGAGCAAAATAAAGAAAACTCTCCCAATTCTTGAGTTTCCGATATTGCGACAATGTTCACGGAACAACTGGTTCCTAAATTAACCAATGTTTTGTAAAATCAAATGCAAGAATGAAGAAACATCGGAAGCTCAACAATTACAAAATCCGATAAAATCACCGATTGCTCATTTCACACTTTAATATAGTCGGTGCATCCCTTTAAGTGAACTTTGGATTTGGGCATACCTGAAATTGTCAATTATCAGAAAATTTTACTCCAAACGATACAACGATACGATACCGATAATATCACAACGTTTGTTTATTAATTTTACAGTGGCCCAATAAACTAAGTGCTCCAAATACAGGGAAAGCATTTAATCTAAGCACATAATGGTTGTATCGGACGATTAAGAAGATCCCAGGCTACATTAGGATTTCGTTTATATGCTCTAAACGGCAGCTTCCCCTTAAGTGGCCGTTCCGGAGTAATCGGAACGATACACGCGCCTTAGCGGCGCTTTACAAGGGATAAGTACTGGCGGACAATTGAAATGCGGCTCTACGGTACCCCTTTATCTATTAAGTAGGTACCTACTAGTATAGGGCCACTTTGAACCACTATAGAGAATACCTGTTCAATTGCTTTAACCGATAATAACCTTTATCGTGTCAAGCTGAAGCAAATTGTAGTTGGTCAACATTGAAGATCGTCAGCTTCCAAGATTTTTGAATCTTTTTATACTTCATTTGTAATATTTCATTCAACTTTGTATTTTAATAAAAGGTTACCATGAATAAAGGAATACGAACCTTATACTTGTACAATATTTTTTTCTAAGACCTTAAAGATACGACAGGCATCTTCTGGGTAAGCTAGCAGTTACACCTCTCGGGTGAAAAAGTTATCAAAAACAAGCATATTACTTAAAAAAGCTACTTTGATTTGCAATAATTAATCCGTGGTCTCATAGCTGGTAACACATATTACTTTTAAAAGTAGTTGCCAGCAACGCACTTATTTAACGCTACGCCATTCACCTTGAACCACACTACAACAAAAGGTAGAAGAGTTTTTAGATCCTGCGCTTGGCAGATTGCCGCCGTTTTAATATTTAATTAATAGACAATTAGACCCTTATCAATATAAATGGTTATTGTAAAAGTTTTAGGGCCGGTTTAATTTGATTGTTACACCCGCGTCGGATTGTTGGCGAATTTGTTTTTTAAAATGCTTGCGGAGTTTTGGATTGTTTCAAACTGTAGACTCGATCAATGCCTATTTTGTGAATGGTTTGAAAAAAGTTTTAAAACGTTTTGTGTAGGTAAATACTTCTGCTGTAGGTAAATAGAATAGGTGATTTGTAGAGTTAACTGATAAAGTTAAGAACCTTAATTTCGAACTCCTCCTATGTTCTTCTGATTAATTTCGTTGCGGGTCCAATGACAGTTTAACTTTCCCCCGGGACAAACTTGACCTTCATTGGTTGGGTTTTTGTGGCGGTCAAGCTGTAGATCCTGGCTACACAGGAGTTGCAGTGGTGGGAACGAGAGGTGGGAATATTTTAATGATAAAGTTAAGCAACAAATGAGGTAAGGTTCGTCCAAACACTTCGTTTCACAAAATTTCAACAGTATTTTTCGAGCCATCATGCTTTTCAACTCGATGTATTAACTCGACCGTAATATTCGGCTCGAAGCGATTACACGGAATCGATTAACGTAATTTATGTGCAGTGTGATAAAGTATTCCTCTTGTTAATTAATAAGTGAGCTGATTGGAGCCGATTCCAGCTCATGCGAGATGATTGGGATGGAATCCCCGTATGGAATATTGGCGAGTTAATTCCAAATTGTAAAAATATTGTAAATTATGTTAAATTTGAAATATTTGTAAAACATACCTACTTAATAGGGTAGCAAAATTTGTCCTTAGTGAAACCTAGTTAAGTCTGTCCCGACTACGAGCTTATCGGGGTCGACCCAGTAAATAAGATTTACAAGGGCTTAAACTGTTCTTAAGATCACAGTATCGTATTTTAGTATATTTTTAAGAAAAAGTACCTCCCAAACAGCCTGGCCCGGGAAGTGTTAGTAGGCTAAATCCTCCATTTTGCTTCTGGCAAATTAGAGAGGAACGTGCTCCTATAGTAGAGAATAATAATGATGGCATGATTATTAATATGCCAATAATTTTTATGTCTTTATATTCGTATACGAGATTTGAGATTGAGGATATTTATGCAGAAGGTAGGCCCATGCACAAGGAATGTTCCTTGAAGATGTGCTCTCCGTAGAAAATCAGTTTCGAGACAAGCCCTGGCACGGTCTTGATGTATGCTAATCTGTCCATTTGTGTATCTCTTTCATTATGTACCTATGTCTTTCCTGCTTGTATGTCTTTCTTTCAAATAAAAAACTATTCTATTCCGTAGCTTCGATAACCTAATTATAGTCCCCTAATCTATACATATAAGTATATCTACTATGTACCTACTATCAGCAGATATCAATCAAACAGCGGTACTAATCAGTCACAGCTGTCGCGGCGGCTTGTCGCGCGTAGTCCCTGTCTCCGGAGCCCTCGGACAGGCCGGTGAAAGAGCCCTAATTAACTATTAAGCCCCATCGGTGGGAGGCTACTTAATGGACCTATAGTTTGCGCCAATAGACTGTCAATTTCGTTAATGCATCGGGATAAAATTGAATTGTTTCAGTATCCTTAACATTATTTTGCAATCAAATATAGTTCCTACTCTACCGATTTGTTATAATGTGCATTTTCTTTTGGCATGGACTTTAATAATGCTGAAATAATTCAAAAGTTTTTCAATATTATGTAACGTAAGTATTTGAAGTCAAATAATAAAACTTATCTTAATAAAATCTAATGAAATGGGTAGACGTCTGGACATAAGTGGGTATATCGGTTTGATGACTTGTAAAGAAAAAAGTTGGAATGTTTTTATCGTTTTATCGGAGCTCATATTGTATCTTAAGTAATCTATTTTAACCGACTTCAACAAAAGGAGGAGGTTCTCAATTCGGTTGTTAATTCGGCTAACGAATCCTAATGATGTAGATCACATATTATGAGTTGACATGACTAACTTATGAGTTATGTCCAAACTTCAAAAAAATAAATCGACCAAAAACTACATAATAACATTTATAAGTTCAACAGTCAATAACTATAGTTGTCACAATAGCTATCCTCAACTTTTCAAATAAACCTCAGAAACAGTTCAACTGTCCATTTAATACGAAAACTTGGTTATTGCCTGTGAAGCTCATGGCTCTTTGATTATATTATTATACCGACAAAGAACTTATATTTTTGAGCACCTTTTGTACAAAGTTGTTGGCTGATAATATAAATCAAGTTATATTGAAATAAGAATAATATATTCTTAATCTACTTGGATGAAAAGTCCAAATACCACGACAAGATAATATCATCTCCCTATAATATCCACTAGAAAATTCATCATGGCGGCACAAAACACCATTATACTTCCAAACAATGGCGGCACTAAGCCCAATTGGATTTCTTTCAACTTTAAAACTTCTCTAATTGCTTCTGCTGTCCTCTTTGTATTTTGGGCGGGATTTACACGCAGCGACTACAATGCCCATTGACCAGTCAATATACTTTAAAATGAAAACAAAATTAATTACAGTGTATTAACCGATTGAGTCCCAGACGGCATTAATTAATGTCATAACAATTGATTATCTATTGTGTCTAGATTCGCGGAGCTTGAAGGATTAATAAATGTTTAGAATTAACTAAAAAAAACGAAGGCTACTTACTGAATGAAGAAAATTATGAATTTATACGAAAAATCCGACTACGAAAATCCTTGTATCAAACCCCTACATGTGTTTTTAGGATACACATAGGCATCCTGCTCTACTTTTAGAAAAAGAAATAGGTAAACGCCCCTTGAAAGACTTATAAAACAGGGGAAATGATGCGACCATAAATTTAAAGTGACTCTTCAAAGAAGCAAATTGAGACTCGGAGGATTATCGCTGCATGAAAATGTAGAGTCATTTAAATATTCCATGCGGCCAACACTTAGCCCAGGTTTGGATGTTTCGAACAAGAGCGTCCGTGTTACGTAACGGCGAGCGCATATGTACCATAAGGTAAGCGAAAACGCCTGCTCACTTTAAAAGAGAATTACACATCCTATTTTACGTGAACTGTTATAGGTACTAGAAAACTTTTGATTGAAAACACACGTTTTAGTCATTTGTGCTATGAAGTTAAAAATATACGTACAACGGTGTGCCTACTTGTAATTAGTCACAATATTACATCATTTACTTTTGCACTCGGCACCACCTCCAAATTGAAATGTAAAACAAAACATAGTATCAGATTTTCTTTATTCTTTCTCGTACTAAATGTGTCACTTAGAAATATTTAACAATGTTCAATCGGTCGCACACCAACCTCTGTACATATTGGTTATCTGCAATATAATTTGAAACAGAACATCTCTAATTATTTCTGAAGAAACCTCTCATACTTCATCCATCCACCGAGGCCAGGAAAAACGGAAAAGTTTACAAAAAACGTAACGTGCGATTTTGATTGCAATCACTTCGCTAAGACGTTATGTAGAGGCGCAACTTCCTAGCCTTCAGACAACTGCTGAAAATGAATAATTTATATGCCCTTTAGATTATATTATGTAACGTAATGATTTATTCTGTCAATAATTGCGTACTAAACAATAAACTGATTCCTAAAAAATACTAAAATAGCTTACTGTACCTAACTGTAAACAACTCGCTGTTCTGAGAAATATTGCTGTAATTTTTTGAGTTGGCTCTTACAAATCAGACTGTGGGCGCCGGTGCCGCGGAACTAAGCGCCGCAATCCACTCGACTAGACAAAACTTCGCAGTTTTAGTTTCACCTACAGCCGAGATCGTTGGATTTTGCCTCTCAGATATTTCGAACTGACACAAGTAGCTGTGCTGTGAGTTAGAGCCTAGGTACTACAGGTGTATTATGTAGGTATTGGAAGTAAAAGTTACGTACCACTGATACGACCAGAATTTCTTCATGCAACTGAGTAAGTCAAATATAAACCTCTTCTAAAGTTAAACTTCAAAATGTGGGTTAGTAGTGGTGGAGAAATTCTCATCCCTATATTATCAATTCCAAGGTGACAATAGAACCCACAGTAGAAATCAAGATCCGAGGAACGCTGGTTCAAATCTCGCCGCCGCTGGACTATTGTGGTGAATCCACTCGCACAATAGCTTCATCATCAACAGCNACTGCCTAAGGCGGGAATTGAACCCACGACGACGACGGGTTCATCCAGTGTCTAAGTAGCTCAGTTGGAAGAGCAGTCGCCCGGCAAGCGGAAGGTCGTGGGTTCAATTCCCGCCTTAGGCAGTTCGATTTTTTCAAGTTATTTATAATTTTCAAATTAGAGATGCGACTCTTAACGCTAAAAATTAAATAACTAAACAAATATATTAATATTGACATGGCATGCCTGGACAAATTACTGGTGACCTGGTGTCCTTGCCATGCAACATTTGGTTAATAATTTGTACTCACTAAAGCACACTTTTGTAAAATGTGTGTTCTCTCAGATTTTATTATGAAGTCTGTATCCTAAAGTTTATCTAGAGTTTGTCAAAATGCAATGTTTAATGTTATTGTTACATATTAAGTGCACATAAACGTTTTTATCTTTAANAAACAGTTCAACTGTCCATTTAATACGAAAACTTGGTTATTGCCTGTGAAGCTCATGGCTCTTTGATTATATTATTATACCGACAAAGAACTTATATTTTTGAGCACCTTTTGTACAAAGTTGTTGGCTGATAATATAAATCAAGTTATATTGAAATAAGAATAATATATTCTTAATCTACTTGGATGAAAAGTCCAAATACCACGACAAGATAATATCATCTCCCTATAATATCCACTAGAAAATTCATCATGGCGGCACAAAACACCATTATACTTCCAAACAATGGCGGCACTAAGCCCAATTGGATTTCTTTCAACTTTAAAACTTCTCTAATTGCTTCTGCTGTCCTCTTTGTATTTTGGGCGGGATTTACACGCAGCGACTACAATGCCCATTGACCAGTCAATATACTTTAAAATGAAAACAAAATTAATTACAGTGTATTAACCGATTGAGTCCCAGACGGCATTAATTAATGTCATAACAATTGATTATCTATTGTGTCTAGATTCGCGGAGCTTGAAGGATTAATAAATGTTTAGAATTAACTAAAAAAAACGAAGGCTACTTACTGAATGAAGAAAATTATGAATTTATACGAAAAATCCGACTACGAAAATCCTTGTATCAAACCCCTACATGTGTTTTTAGGATACACATAGGCATCCTGCTCTACTTTTAGAAAAAGAAATAGGTAAACAACGCCCCTTGAAAGACTTATAAAACAGGGGAAATGATGCGACCATAAATTTAAAGTGACTCTTCAAAGAAGCAAATTGAGACTCGGAGGATTATCGCTGCATGAAAATGTAGAGTCATTTAAATATTCCATGCGGCCAACACTTAGCCCAGGTTTGGATGTTTCGAACAAGAGCGTCCGTGTTACGTAACGGCGAGCGCATATGTACCATAAGGTAAGCGAAAACGCCTGCTCACTTTAAAAGAGAATTACACATCCTATTTTACGTGAACTGTTATAGGTACTAGAAAACTTTTGATTGAAAACACACGTTTTAGTCATTTGTGCTATGAAGTTAAAAATATACGTACAACGGTGTGCCTACTTGTAATTAGTCACAATATTACATCATTTACTTTTGCACTCGGCACCACCTCCAAATTGAAATGTAAAACAAAACATAGTATCAGATTTTCTTTATTCTTTCTCGTACTAAATGTGTCACTTAGAAATATTTAACAATGTTCAATCGGTCGCACACCAACCTCTGTACATATTGGTTATCTGCAATATAATTTGAAACAGAACATCTCTAATTATTTCTGAAGAAACCTCTCATACTTCATCCATCCACCGAGGCCAGGAAAAACGGAAAAGTTTACAAAAAACGTAACGTGCGATTTTGATTGCAATCACTTCGCTAAGACGTTATGTAGAGGCGCAACTTCCTAGCCTTCAGACAACTGCTGAAAATGAATAATTTATATGCCCTTTAGATTATATTATGTAACGTAATGATTTATTCTGTCAATAATTGCGTACTAAACAATAAACTGATTCCTAAAAAATACTAAAATAGCTTACTGTACCTAACTGTAAACAACTCGCTGTTCTGAGAAATATTGCTGTAATTTTTTGAGTTGGCTCTTACAAATCAGACTGTGGGCGCCGGTGCCGCGGAACTAAGCGCCGCAATCCACTCGACTAGACAAAACTTCGCAGTTTTAGTTTCACCTACAGCCGAGATCGTTGGATTTTGCCTCTCAGATATTTCGAACTGACACAAGTAGCTGTGCTGTGAGTTAGAGCCTAGGTACTACAGGTGTATTATGTAGGTATTGGAAGTAAAAGTTACGTACCACTGATACGACCAGAATTTCTTCATGCAACTGAGTAAGTCAAATATAAACCTCTTCTAAAGTTAAACTTCAAAATGTGGGTTAGTAGTGGTGGAGAAATTCTCATCCCTATATTATCAATTCCAAGGTGACAATAGAACCCACAGTAGAAATCAAGATCCGAGGAACGCTGGTTCAAATCTCGCCGCCGCTGGACTATTGTGGTGAATCCACTCGCACAATAGCTTCATCATCAACAGCCCTTTACAGTCCACTGCTGGACTATGAGCCTCCTCCACTATAGTGGAGGGTTTTGCCATAATCTCCACGCTTGGCAGGCGGGTTGGAGATCGCAGTTTAAAAGATTGATGTTTTTTCAGAGAGCGCTGCTGCCCATTCTCTGTTTGATGTGTAGTCCCTAAGTCGCCTCTTACGACACCCGCGGGAAGAGTAGGGGTTGGTGACAAATGTATTCTACTCTGCCGTCACCACACGGCTTGGCACAATAGCTTAGCATGACTAATTATTAATTTAAGTAACACAAATGACGAATATTCTTTAAAAAAACAAAACTTTAACTGTCAATAGCCAACCGCCATGGTCCCGCCAATAGTGGCCTGAAGAACACGCAAAGGTTTAGCAAGGGTACTAAGCAAGCTTGGCGGCTGGCCAGCGCCATTCGTCAAGGAGCCCACATAAGCTGCTGCGGACCAACTGCAGCTGGAATGCGTAACGCATTTGTTCTGCGCTTTTTGTGACTACAATTTCTGTTCATTGTAGGTATTTTCGACCTGACTACGTAGGTTTTCTGATACCTACCAGACTGCCCACTTTAACTACGAGTACCTATTTGGTTATTTCGGCTGAAACCTATTTTTAATTGACATGGAAACCACTTTTTTGTTCACTAAACTGTTCGGCATGTTATTTGCAATGTGAGTAAAAGTTTGTAATCTGCAGTGAAATTACAAAAAGAGTTATAACAATTTACATCCAACGTCACAGTTTGTGTCTCCGCCATCGTGACATGGACGGATTTGGAATTATCAGACAACACGCTTGTCGGAGTTGGACAACTCGTGTTGGGGATATTAGTTTTTGCCAACTTTCTTTATTTCCTGTTTCTAACTTTTCTTTACTGCGGCTTGCGTAGACGTAGCCAGTGACTTCTAATTTCCTCCCATGACTGCGTACCAGCCTGTGTCTAATTTGACTGTTATGTATGTAGTGATTAAAGTTGTAAAATGTACTAGCTTTCCGCCCGCGGCTTCGCCCGCGTGGAATTTTGTCTGTCACAGAAAAACTTTATCGCGCGCGTCCCTGTTTCAAAAACCGGGATAAAAACTATCCTATGTTCTTTCCCGGGACTCAAACTATCTCTATGCCAAATTTCATCAAAATCGGTTGCGAGGTTTAAGCGGGAAAGCGTAACAGACAGACAGACAGACAGAGATACTTTCGCATTTATAATATTAGTTGGGATTATAGACAGTGATATTAATTACTACACGTAACCTACTTTTGGTACGAGTACTTAATCTTGGAGATACTGTACAAATAAACTTTTTCGTTAATGGAATTGTCCTGCCACCTGAACTTTTGTCTTAAAGTCAGTGTCAAATAGTTCGTAACACCCAAAGTAGCCAAAAAGTTCGCAACACGCCTTTGTTACAATGAGGGTTTTCGCGAATGAAAAATCCGCCAGATGGCAATACGTAGACGCGAGGTCCAAATGCTGCATGATTGGTTATTTTTGACATGACATTGACAGATATGTCAAAATCCACCAATCACGCAGCAGTCAGACCCCACATCCACGTCCCGCCATCTAGCGGATCTTTCATTCGCGAAAACCCTCATTGGAATACGGTTGTGTTGTCAACTTTTTGGCTACTTTCAGTACTATACGAACTATTTGGTGCTGACTGTACATCAAATAGTAAGTATTAAAGCACTATATCTCATTGGTGGATAAAAAAACCTATCTGAACCGCATTCAGCTTAAATACATTACATAAACAAAACATAATTTCATCGCATAATTTTCAACAAGATATCAAATTCGGATGTTAATTACCTCGTACATCATTAAACTGGCGACTTACTCGAAAATGCATTGCGTTGTAAATATAATATTTACCGCGCGATAACAGCCATTTTCATTAGTCGCTACTGAATCACAAATGTTTTCATAATAATTTTGGGCTAAATTCGAAGTTTGTTTTAATAAGTGAAATGAAATGGAACCGTGAATGAACAAAATTATATGGTCGGCGATAATCTAGCTAGATAGTACGACCTATATTATGGCTCCGATTGTTTACTTTGTCAATACAGATGAGCCAGTGAAATCGCTGTACTTTGCTAATATGGTAGGTACCAATAGAAAAGCACCAGATATAATATAAGGCGTATTTACATTACAAATAGCTCAGTCGACAACAAATAAGAGCAATTTTCACATTGCACTTTTTACATTTATTTTCATCTGGCTGGAGTTTTTTAACAGTTCGCGTCCAGCAAATTTATAGCCTGAAACCACGCCACGGGAGATAAATTGACAGAAACGAGTATGGTTGTTCCCTAAAGGAAGAGGTTGTGTGTGTAAGCTCCTTTAATTTTTTTTAATGCGGAAACTACAACATAGCAAAACCAAACTTGGTTAGGATTTTGAGATTCATTAAGTTCTATCTCTTTTAAGTATATTCATACCTCAAATTATTAAGTAATTTCATAGATTTTACTCCAATATAAAGTTACCCATTACGGCTAAATACCCACGCCCGACTCCCGAGCGCGGTTTGCGCTGAGCATACATCACCGCGCCGCACACGGCATTTAATTTGACAATATTTATTCAAGTGCCGACTGTGTTCCACAGAACGTATCGGCTAAAATAATTCAAAAGTTTTTCAATATTATGTAACGTAAGTATTTGAAGTCAAATAATAAAACTTATCTTAATAAAATCTAATGAAATGGGTAGACGTCTGGACATAAGTGGGTATATCGGTTTGATGACTTGTAAAGAAAAAAGTTGGAATGTTTTTATCGTTTTATCGGAGCTCATATTGTATCTTAAGTAATCTATTTTAACCGACTTCAACAAAAGGAGGAGGTTCTCAATTCGGTTGTTAATTCGGCTAACGAATCCTAATGATGTAGATCACATATTATGAGTTGACATGACTAACTTATGAGTTATGTCCAAACTTCAAAAAAATAAATCGACCAAAAACTACATAATAACATTTATAAGTTCAACAGTCAATAACTATAGTTGTCACAATAGCTATCCTCAACTTTTCAAATAAACCTCAGAAACAGTTCAACTGTCCATTTAATACGAAAACTTGGTTATTGCCTGTGAAGCTCATGGCTCTTTGATTATATTATTACCTACAAAGAACTTATATTTTTGAGCACCTTTTGTATAAAGTTGTTGGCTGATAATATGAATCAAGTTATATTTTAATAAGAATAATATATTCTTAATCTACTTGGATGAAAAGTCCAAATACCACGACAAGATAATATCATCTCCCTATAATATCCACTAGAAAATTCATCATGGCGGCACAAAACACCATTATGCTTCCAAACAATGGCGGCACTAAGCCCAAATGGATTTCTTTCAACTTTACAACTTCTCTAATTGCTGTCCTCTTTGTATGTTGGGCGGGATTTACACGCAGCGACTACGACTACAATGCCCATTGACCAGTCAATATACTTTAAAATGAAAAGAAAATTAATTACAGTGTATTAATAAATGTTTGGAATTAACTAAAAAAACGAAGGCTACTTACTGAATGAAGAAAATTATGAATTTATACGAAAAATCCGACTACGAAAATCCTTGTATCAAACCCCTACACGTGTTTTTAGGATACACATAGGTACATCTTGCTCTACTTTTAGAAAAAGAAATAGGTAAACAACGCCCCTTGAAAGACTTATAAAACAGGGGAAATGATGCGACCATAAATTTAAAGTGGCTCTTCAAAGAAGCAAATTGAGACTCGGAGGATTATCGCTGCATGAAAATGTAGAGTCATTTAAATATTCCATGCAGCCAACACTTAGCCCAGGTTTGGATGTTTCGAACAAGAGCGTCCGTGTTACGTAACGGCGAGCGCATATGTACCATAAGGTAAGCGAAAACGCCTGCTCACTTTAAAAGAAAATATTTAAAAATCTTAATTTACATGATAAAAATAATAGGGCAAATTTATAGACTGAAAACACTAGGTTAAAAATATATATTACTTACAAGTAAAAAGTCTAACTATAAAAATGTTACATATTTGTTAATACTATTAACAAATATATTTATATTTAAATATATTAATATTTAAAGGTTCACATTATGACCTCTACATTATGCCATCTAATGTGTAGAGGCACTAATATTTGTAAGCTATGATGTGACAATGTGAAAAAATGACGATGTGAAAAAATATTTCAATTTATTTAAACATCAAATTCGGGAAGTGAAAATCCCTGAAATCCTTTCCAGATAAATTAGTAAATTGATCTATGCCCTTTAGATAATATAACGTGTTGAAAAAATCCTAAAATAACTTGCTGTAACTGTAACCAACTCACTGTTCTGAGAAATATTGCTGTAATTTTTTGAGTTGGCTCTTACAAATCAGACTGTGGGCGCCGGTACACGGTGCCGCGGAACTAAGCGCCGCAATCCACTCGACTAGACAAAACTTCGCAGTTTTAGTTTCACCTACAGCCGAGATCGTTGGATTTTGCCTCTCGGATATTTCGAACTGACACAAGTAGCTGTGCTGTGAGTTAGAGCCTAGGTACTACAGGTGTATTATGTAGGTATTGGAAGTAAAAGTTAGGTACCACTGATACGGACAGAATTTCATCATGCAACTGAGTAAGTCAACTATAAACCTCTTCTAAAGTTAAACTTCAAAATGTGGGTTAGTAGTGGTGGAGAAATTCTCATCCCTATATTATCAATTCCAAGGTGACAATAGAACCTACAGTAGAAATCGAGATCCGAGAAACGCTGGTTCAAATCTCGCCGCCGCGCTGGACTATTGTGGTGAATCCACTCGCACAATAGCTTAGCATGACTAATTTATTAATTTATGTAACACAAATGACGAATATTCTTTAAAAACTATCCTTTAAGAGTAGGCGCACACCGTTGATTTTTCGTCGGCCGATAGTTTAGTCGGGCAGTTGATCAGTATGGGCATGTATGGGAGTGCGCACACTACACCGATTCGATTTGGCCGATTCTTCATACAATTTAAAATCGGGTACAACTATCGGCCAACTAAAAATCAACGGTGTGCGCGCCTACTAACTGTCAATAGCCAACCGCCATGGTCCCGCCAATAGCGATCTGAAGAACACGAAAAGGTTTAGTAGTCCAGTCATTTAAGCTTAAATTAGGTAAGAATCTCGGAATTAGAGATACCCAGCTGTAAGTCTGTAAATACTTGTATATTGACACCCTAAAAGTTGTCTCAAAACCTACATATGGTAGGGTGTACTAAGCAACTATTAAATTTTAAGGTCAAAGGTCACAAAAATCGGTTTTTTGCGCTTTTTTTGGAAATATCTCATTTCCTATGGGTTTTTTGCTATTTATATTTATTATCAATATTGTAGAATACTAAATTCTCTACAAATTTTGTTTAAAAAATTTTTTTATACGGTGAACCGTTTTCGAGATAGAGGGCGGAGAGCGCGCGGTCACTGCATCACTTCAGGTCAACTTAAGCGGTTTAGGTTTTTCATACAAAAGGATTTTCCCGCTAATTCCCGTGGGAATTTCGGTAATTACTTGTTGTAAATAAGCTTTAAGTTTACTAAGGTACCTACATGCCAAATTTCAAGCGTCTAACTTCCGTTAAGCGTTTAGATTTTTCATACAAAAGGATTTTCCCGCTAATTCCTGTTCCCGTGGGAATTCCTAAGTAAACTATAACCTGCCCAGGTGTATGAAGAATAATTGTACCAAGTTTCGTTAAAATCCGTCGAGTAGTTTTTGTTTCTATAAGGAACATACAGACGGACAGACAGACAGACAAAAATTTTACTGATTGCATTTTTGGCATCAGTATCGATCACTAATCACCCCCTGATAGTTATTTTGAAAATATATTTCATGTATAGAACTCTGTCCGTCTGTATGTTCCTTATAGAAACAAAAACTACTCGACGGATTTTAACGAAACTTGGTACAATTATTCTTCATACACCTGGGCAGGTTATAGTATACTTAGGAATTCCCACGGGAACAGGAATTAGCGGGAAAATCCTTTTGTATGAAAAATCTAAACGCTTAACAGAAGTTAGACGCTTGAAATTTGGCATGTAGGTACAGTAAACTTAAAGCTTATTTACAACAAGTAATTACCGAAATCCCCACGGGAATTAGCGGGAAAATCCTTTTGTATGAAAAATCTAAACCGCTTAAGTAGACCTGAAGTGATGCAGTGACCGCGCGCTCTCCGCCCTCTATCTCGAAAACGGTTCACCGTATAAAAAAAGTTTTTAAACAAAATTTGTAGAGAATTTAGTATTCTACAATATTGATAATAAATACAAATAGCAAAAAACCCACAGGAAATGAGATATTTCTAAAAAAAGCGCAAAAAACCGATTTTTGCGACCGTTGACCTTGAAATTTAATAGTTGCTTACACCCTACCATATGTAGGTTTTGAGACAACTTTTAGGGTGTCAATATACACGTATTTACAGACTTACAGCTGGGTATCTCGAATTCCGAGGTGAACTTACTATAATGACTGGACTATAGCGAGCTTACTAAGCAAGCTTGGCGGCTGGCCAGCGCCATTCGTCAAGGACATAAGCTGCTGCGGCCCCAACTGCAGCAGGAATGCGTAACGCATTTGTTTTGCGCTTTTGTGATCACAATTTCCGTTAATTGTAGGTATTTTCGACCTGACTACGTAGTTTTTCTGATACCTACCAGACTGCCCACTTTAACTACGAGTACATATTTGAATATTTCGGCTGAAACCTATTTTTAATTAACATGGAAACCACTTTTTTGTACACTAAACTGTTTGGCATGTTATTTGCAATGTGAGTAAAAGTTTGTAATCTGCAGTGAAATTACAAAAAGAGTCATGACAAATTACATCCAACGTCACAGTTTGTGTCTCCGCCATCGTGACATGGACGGATTTGGAATTATCAGACAACACACTTGTCGGAGTTGGACAACTCGTGTTGGGGATATTAGTTTTTGCCAACTTTCTTTATTTCCTGCTTCTAACTTTTTCTTTACTGCGGCTTGCGTAGACGTAGCCAGTGACTTTTAATTTCCTCCCATGGCTACGTACCACCCTGTGTCTAATTTGGCTGTTATGTATTTAGTGATCAATGTTTTATAGACAGCGATATTACTATAACTACACGTCTTGGAGATTCTGTACAAATAAACTTTTTCGTTAATGGAATTGTCCTGCCACCTGAACTTTTGTCTTACAGTCAGCGTCAAATAGTTCGTGACACCCAAAGTAGCCAATAAGTTTGCACCACGTCTCTGTTACAATTGAAATAAGGTTGTGTTATCAACTTTTTGGCCACTTTGGGTGTCACGAATTTTTTGACGCTGACTGTACCTACGAGGGTTTTCGCGAATGAAAAATCCGCACGATGGCAATACGTAGACGCGAGGTCCAAATGCTGCACGATTGGTTATTTTTGACATGACATTGACAGATATGTCAAAATCCACCAATCACGCAGCAGTCAGACCCCACATCCACGTCCCGCCATCTAGCGGATCTTTCATTCGCGAAAGGTTGTATTGTCAACTTTTTGGCCACTTTCAGTATACGAACTATTTGGTGCTGACTGTACATCAAAATATAGTAAGTATTAAAGCACTATATCTCATTGGTGGATAAAAAGACTTATCTGAACCGCATTCAGCTTAAATACATTACATAAACAAAACATAATTTCATCGCACAATTTTCAACAAGATATCAAATTCGGATGTTAATTACCTCGTACATCATTAAACTGGCGAATTACTCGAAAATGCATTGCGTTGTAAATATAAATATTTACCGCGCGATAACAGCCATTTTCATTAGTCGCTACTGAATCACAAATGCTTTCATAATCATTTTGGGCTAAATACGAAGTTTATTTTAATAAGTGAAATGAAATGGAACCGTGAATGAACAAAATTATATAGTCGGCGATAATCTAGCTAGATAGTACCTATATTATGTCTCCGATTGTTTACTTTGTCAATACAGATAAGCCAGTGAAATTGCTGTACTTTGCTAATATGGTAGGTAAATAGAAGAGCACCAGCTATAATAAGGCATATTTACATTACAAATAGCTCAGTCGACAACAAATAAGAGCAATATTCATATTGCACTTTTTACATTTAACCTGACTGGAGTTTTTTAACAGTTCGCGTCCAGCAAATTTATAGCCTGAAACCACGCCACGGGAGATAAATTGACAGGAACGAGTATGGTTGTTCCCTAAAGGAAGAGGTTGTGTGTGTAAGCTCCTTTATTTTTTTTAATGCGGAAACTACAACATTATAGCAAAACCAAACTTGGTTAGGATTTTGAGATTTATTAAGTTCTATCTCTTTTAAGTATATTCATACCTCAAATTATTAAGTAATTTCATACATTTTACTCCAATATAAAGTTACCCATTACGGCTAAATACCCACGCCCGACTTCCGAGCGCGGTTTGCGCTGAGCATACATCACCGCGCCGCACACGGCATTTAATTTGACAATATTTATTCAAGTGCCGACTGTGTTCCACAGAACGTATCGGAAAAACGTCGGTGGGCGGAACAACGCAATAAAGATATCCATAGTGAAAGAACAGCAAATGGGGATAGGATTTACCACTAACGAGGACCAAGTCGTTTGACAAGTTAAATAATGGCATATAACTACTTAAAGATATGGAAGTAGGTATTTACCCACATATTTGTATAATCTAACTCACAGCGTGAGGAAACACATGGATGCATCCCATAAGAAAATCCCGAGAAAAACTGAAAACTACTGACCTAAGTGGTTTTTAATCAAACTGAAATGAAACTGTATTTATATGTTGTAACATGAATAAATAACTAACACATCGTAATACGGCATTATATCATTTCGTGGTATTAACAACACATATAAACAAGACAAATGTACCAAAAAGCAAAACAAGAACCTACACACCAATTGGACGTAGTTATGCTACAACGTTCCAACCCACACGCAAGTCGAACTGAGAAAATCGCGTTTTTGTAAATTTGTGGTACGCTTTTTTTTGGTAGCGAGTAGAACTGAGTAGTATGTATCACTTCAACTAAATAAATAAACGTTATTTTATTACATACTTGTCATTAAAATTGACTAATATTTCTCATACAAATTTAAAAAAAAATGTACTTGGAACGTTTTTGCAAAAAGGCTTTTTGTATGAAATTAGTTTTTACCTTATTTTGCAAAAACGTTCCAAGTAATTTTTTTTCAAAATTTGTATGAGAAATATTTGTAAATTTTAATTACAAGTATGTAATAAAATAACGTTTATTTATTTACTTGAAGTGATACATACTACTCAGTTCTACTCGCTACCAAAAAAAAAGCATACCACTTTTTTTCCCGCTAACTAGTGGTACGCTTTTTTCCGCTAACTCCCGTTCCCGTGGGAACTTTGCAATATCCTGTTGTAACTAAGCTTTAAGTTTACTAAGGTACTTGCATGCCAAATTTCAAGCGTCTAACTTTAGCGGTTTAGATTTTTCATACAAAAGGATTTTCCCGCTAATTCCCGTTCCCGTGGGAATTTCGGGAATTCCTTTCTTAGTGCACCTCTACGATACCTAAGCTACGTCCCTTCCAAATTTCAAGTGCCTACGTTTAGCCGTTTAGGCTGTGCGTTGATATGTCAGTCAGTCAGTCAGTTTCTCCTTTTACATATTTAGATTTACAATGGCATAGGTACTTTTAAACTAGCAGAATTTCTTTTGGCAAAATTTCATTCAGAATTATATCGATTAGCATAACGTTTAATTAGTAGCACGATTATTTGGTACCATTCCACTTGGAATACTATGCAGATGGCAGAATTTAGTTTGAAATATTTAAAATATTCTGCATAATATCGATTAGAATAACTTTTATTTAGTACCACGATTATTTAGTACCATTCCACTTGGCATACTATGCAGATGGCAGAATTTCTGCAATATTGAAAATATTCTGCATAATATCGATTTCATTACGTTTATTTAGTATATCCTGTCCAGGAATGTTGCGGAAAACTAATTGTACTAAGTGTACTGTAACTGAAAACATCATTGATAGAANGGAAAAACGTCGGTGGGCGGAACAACGCAATAAAGATATCCATAGTGAAAGAACAGCAAATGGGGATTGGATTTACCACTAACGAGGACCAAGTCGTTTGACAAGTTCAATAATGGCATTTATTATAACTAGGTACCTACATAAAGATATGGAAGTAGGTACTCATTACCCACATCTTTAATCTTCTATTATATCTAACCCACAGCGTGCCTAGCTTAGAATACAAGACATGGATGGATCTCATAAGAAAATCCCGAGACCTACTGAACACCTACTGACCAAAGTGACTTTTAATCAAACTGTATTTATTTATGTTGTAACATCAATAAATAAGTAACACATCAAACAGCAATATAATAAGTATCATTTCGTCGAATTAACAACACATAACAATACAAAATGAACCAAAAAGCAAAACAAGAACCTACACACCAATTGACGTTATCCTCCAAAGAGCAGGCCCCGACGTAACTTGGGCGTTTAATTTTGATTCACGGCACTTCGCGGCGTTCGCCGACAATACAAATGCAACCGCCAAAACTTCAAACTGCGCGTTAAACAATGAATGGCTGAGCCATTAAATGGTTTCCTTTCAACTTCGCCACCCCGGCTCTAGCTCAGGGAAAACCGAAAGTAGAGTCAAATAATGTAATGTAGGTTAATTGAATTGCCTTGTTTTCAATAAAGAGCCTACCTGCTCCTGTAACATCTGTTGTCAGGCATTAAAATACTAAAGTATATTGAAAAAAATCTCAGGTTTATTTTCCTGATTTCCATCCATATTTTCGATATGCAAAACAATACTGAGTTACGGAGGATCGAAAAATAAACATAAGAAAAGAGAGTTGAAAGTTTAAGTCTTGCAAATGGACTCCACCAAAGTCTACTGAATTAAAATGGGCTGTCTGACTATTCCAGGCTGTGTCGAGGGAGGTTCTAATTGTCCCCTGCGACCCGGATTCCTTCGCGAAATTAGACACAGCTTAAGGTGCTTTTTCCTGTTTGAACTGCTTCCTCGGCATTTAGGTAATCACAGCTTTTATTTTGCAGCAGGCGCTGGGATGTGGAGGTCTTTGTGCTGGGATGTAAGGACGTGAGAATTGTTTCCCGCGTGTATTTCGGTAACAAGATGTCTTTGGATGAACGTACCTATCTTAAACGAGGCGCGATTGTGGGTCGGTGGAGGTCGATATCTTATGTCTGGAAACTTAGGCATGTTAATTACGATTTATTATTCACTTAGTACTCTAATAGTGTTTGAAGTAAGAATTGATTTTACTCAATTACTTTTTACTGATATGATAGGACAAAGAGAAGCCTTTTTGTAAGAAGTAGGTATTTCGATTGCGACAGGAATTTTTATTTCTTCGTATCTTTTAAAAAGTAAAACGTATTTTTTACATACTTACGTTATTAAAATGTTCTGTAGAACATAAACCCTTTTTATCCTTTTGTAACTAAATACAGAAAATAATGAGGTTCAACTAGTAATTATGTTTGTTGGGTTTTGCGTCATTAAAATATAAATTAACCACGGCATTTTCCTTCTCCATTTCTTAAATAATGTCTCGGATTTAGACGTAGAATAAAATTATTGTCTTCTCTTAATTAACTTATTCTTTTTCTCGGTTCTTTTGCGCAAAGAAATCGCTAATTAACTCGGACCGGAGCAATCGTAATTAACACGGGACAAACAATCCGGTCGAGTTTCAACACAAAGATTCTATTTGTGCCCCCAGTTCTGTCCGCCATCGGCAGATATCTCGGAGGTGGAGGCCGATGTAGAGCTACGGCCTGACAACAGCGATATGTCACGTCCCACAAGGGAGTTTTAAGGTCAATAATGAAACAAAGAGTATTTCGTAAAACAAAACGTAGCAACTCTAGATTAAACAGGAAGAGTTCCTTTCCTAACCTAGTTTTAGAAGGTATGAGGTCATTATAACCTTTAAGTTTGGCTTATTCTTGGTTTATTCTGTTTAATAAGAAAGATAATAAAAGACTTAACTACATAGTCTATAGTCCTGATAATATGAGTACCTAAATTATTATGTCGCTGTAACATGACCACAGCCCTACTGGGCTTTTCCAAGCTACTAACAAGATTTTATCTTTATTTTAGTTAGGGAGGGGTGTTATTTCATTTGTGTCGGATAAATTGAAACAGCCTTATCAGGGCTCCGGCGGCGGGTCTCTCGTAATAGATTAGTGCTAATAATCTGGAGGTCCATGAGTGGAGGAAACTAGTCAATTTTCTTGAACAGAAGTGCTTATCACAAACTTAATTAGAACATAACTATTTCACCAGATCGTCGGTTCACCTAGTAAGAGGCCTACCCAGCACTCGAGAACTTTTCTGCCCCAGGAGATCCTCAGGGAAACCAAACTGATCGCCAAAGCCAGAAGAATTTCTAAACTCAAGCGGCATGCCTGGCACATCATATTTGGTGAGCGTCATTTGGCTAAAAATATAGCCTGTAGGCTGAAAAAAGAAAAGAAAGATAGCCTGTAGAGAAATTTGCACGTAGAAAAATCTTATTTGCACGATATCTTTACATTTTTACCGAGAAACAACATCTTTCATAACGGTTTGAAGTTATCATAAACATGGCGGCGTCGAAGCAACTCCAAGAGTAATAGATTTTCTGCTACAACATTCAATTCCACTATTAGCGTGTTCAGGCTCAGACGTGCTCGTGATCCAGCGGGAATACCTATCCTCGTTCCAGGAACCGGGAATCTTGTTTATTCTAATTCCCGTAACTCGAGATCCATTAGCAGAGAAAGGGGTGTTCGAAAATAAACATTGTAAGAAAGCATTGAATAAGCTTGGAAATTCGTTGATTGAAGTAAGTTATTTATTCGCGTTTTCTTGGGACATTCGAATAAAGAGGCAGATTTTGTTTTATGGAAGTGGATTTAGTAATTTCCAGAAATAAGGTTACAACTAGAGCTTTGTTTCTGAATCTATTGTTCAAGATTTCAAATAATAAAATAGGTGAGAAGTAGTTTCAAGATTTATTATTTGGGCAACAAGAAAAGAATAAGTGACTACGCAAACTTATATACCTGACTACATCACATTTTAATAACCAACTAGAATGAAATTGTTCAAACCGGGAATAATTGACAATCTAAACTGAAAAATCCCCATTTTCGAGACAAAATTCACTGAAATCTACTTCATTTTCACTCTTCAATTTCCTCTGGCGATTATTTGATCCATAAAACACACAGCCAAAGCATCCAATCATTCAATCAACATTCCCAAAATAGCTGCTCTTAATACAGACTTGGGCCGAGAATAAAGAACGTGCAGCTTCAGTAATTTAGAGGATAATCCTTAGTGAAAAGAAAATACTTTTTGCCGAATTACGAAGCACGAAGCACCGATCCAATAATAGGTTAGGCACTTTAACCCCCTGTGAGATGAATATTCATCCCTCTTCCCGATGCGACGAATCTCTTCCATTTCAGGTTGAATAATACAGGGCGAGCGAATTAATGCTGCAGAAAGTTACGTATTGTCTATGACGGATCGGAAGCGCGGCTATAGTGAATAAAACTCTATTACTGACGAGTAATACATTGTCTATTGATGAAACAAATGCTAGTCATGTAATAAATCATAAATCAATTATTATAACCTAGAATTTTAGGCCAATAGTAAACTAAGTAACCAGGCTAGAATAAGCTTTTAGGGTCGGTAATCTAATATTTTACCTGAGTTTCAGTCTGACTGACCTCAATCTCTCATGACGATACCTAAGTGATCGTGAGGTCACTCATAAAACACGCTTACCCAGATATAATTTGTAGAGATAATAATTTGTTGATGTAGGCATCTGTTTATCATGTCAGCCTAACATAACATTTTGGATAAATAAATAATCTCTGATCGCTTCGCGATACACGCTGCCATCAACGTACGTAAAAGTGTGTTTATATTAACAATGATTTAAATAAAATATAATTTGAAACATGGTGCAGAGAGACGTAGTCTTTAAATCTAGGTACCTATATAAAATATGTATTAAAATCTATACAAATAAAGAAGTATAGAGAGGCTTTTGAAAAAACTAAAAGCTCTATTTAAATCCGTGACAATTTTTCGGCCACAAGGTCTTTGTGCGCCCCGATCGAACCGGATTAATTAAATCTGAATATTGCTTCACACACGCGTATGGACAAACAAAACACACCTCTAATATAAGTAGATATAGTAGGCTTTTTCACGTGACCCTAAAGTGTACCGTTATATACGGTGTGGTGTATGCTTGTATTCAACGATTTGAGGTCGGTTTTGAAATCGTACTTATAGCACGAACAGTACCTAAGTAAAACATACGACTTATCTATAGATAAGTGGTAGGTATATGATGCACTAGACTGTATTAAGTGAAATCGCATTGTTTTAACGGAGCGATAAATGATACAACGCTTACTGCTTGTATTTATACTGTACTTACGTACACCAACGCAAGCGCCGAACACACAGATCGAATTTTTGGAAAAGCTATCATGTATAGGATTTCATCATGATTTCGGGCGCACGATGTGCAACAATTCCAAAAAGAAGCGTATTTTTTATTACCTACTACGTACTATATCATGTTTCACTCATCTTTATTTGGAACATCTATCTAATTACTGAGATACTTATTGGATAAAAATACGAAATGCTGCTTTAAGTTTGATGCAATTAAACTCATATTGATTTGTTAAAAACAAATTTTCTCGTTATCACAACGAGAACATCTACATATCCTGGCGAATAGATGTCTGAGCTAAAACCACCAATACCAACATGGCCGAAAACCAGACCCGTTGTGAGCACAAACACCTGAATACAAAGCAAATATCAGTTACTTCGGCAAATATTGGTCTGAGCGCACACGAGATATTTGCAGTCTATTTACTTGGAAGTTTGGACAATGATCTGATATAAAAGCTAAATGTTTTGAAAGTTTTCAGTCCAGCTCGTTTGCAGTCTTTATATGTATTCAAAAGGCAAGTTTAAACTTAAAAACGTATTCCTGGGCCCATAGAAAGCTGCTGGGCTTTGAACGACCCATACATTAGTAATTGTCATATAAAATCGATATATCATGTACTCGTAGGTATGTTACTTGTAGGTATATCGTATCAGTCACAGGACTTCTACCAACTGGATCGATAACGTTGTTTCAGTCTACTTAATTGAAAACATCGGTATTTACTACTTATGTTATCAATATCATGTATAATCTTGTCTTTTTCCTTTCTGAAAATAAGTTTCAGTAAAGAATTACGCGATAACATGTTTCTTAGGTTACTCGTGGTGAAAATATTTTATGAAGAAATAGGTTTAATTAGCTTAATAATAAAAAATATTGTGCTCTGTATTTTTTGCTTGTATCATGAAACCTAAATGAAACTTTAAAACTGATACATTGAGGATCAGTACTGTTGTAGAAAATTCAATAAAAGTAGTATCTACGTTAATCTTTAAGACATAAGAAAGATATATCTTTTTGAATTATCCAAATCGGACCATTACTTACGAAGATATTAAGAGCCATTTCACAAAAATATTCCGCGCGAATTTAGGTAAAAGCTGTCAACGCAACGTCAAAAGAGTAAAAAGAACGCTGAAATGGACAAAAAAATCTTGAGCCGTGACCGTATTAAGACTTGATTTAAGTTATTAATTTTAAGGTAACATAGTACTTTTAGGAAACCAGTTACGTAGAAGTATAAAAAAAGCCTTTTAGGAAACCAGTTACGTAGAAGTATAAAAAAAGGCTTTTAGGAAACTAGTTTCCTAACTTCGGTTTCCTTAACGGCCGAAGGGAGAATGAGGTATTCAAACTTGATAAATTAATTTAACTTTTTAATAGAGTTTATTAAGTCTTTTATATTTATGCTCTATGCAACCACACTATTTTAAACCATGGTCCCTAAGCATGAGATGGGAAACTGCACTCTCTTGAATTCTCTTGAATTTGATGGTGTTAGGGGAATCCTAGGAATGAATACATACTTTCCAATGGAATCTCCTCATCAATATTGCGAAATTGCGAGTTGCAATGCAATGTTACGTTTTCACTTGTTATTTTATTGTAATCTGACCTTGATTTTTCAAACACGTGTCAAAATAAAAAAAATATTAAATCAAAAGTACTAAGGAATATTTCATTGATATCAACTTAGAAACAAGCACAGATCACAGAAACTAAAGGGAAATGTGACAAGGAATAAATTGGAACATATTGCTTGTGAAAGCAATGATGACAGTAGCGACGTCATTATGTAAACAGTTTATATTGCTTGCATAGTACTAAAGATTATTCGAACGTTGAATACTGATACCGCAAAAATTTCCACGAAAATCGATTTTTCGCGTGTCTAACGTCACGAGGGTGTTTACTAAAAATATTACGCACAATTTGATGTATAACACGTGGGGGTGCGTTTAAATTTTGAAGAAAATTTGAGTTGGTTCGTATATGTTGGGGGCTACCCTCTGATAACACCGGTCAACAAAAAAAATTTTTTTTTTGCGCATGGATTTTACTTATTATATTCTGATTATATAAGCAAATTTATATAAAAAAGTTCGATTACAAATCGAAAATATTTGCTTTTTAAGAAGTTATAGGGATTTGAATTTTCCATCTTCATAGTAGAATGTCTCTAAAGATGCACGTCCCATTCTCATTGGGATATATTTATAAATAATTATAGGGGCTTATTCGCAAGAACAAGGGGCACGCTTTCATCAAAATATAGTGAGATTTGAGAGACGACGTTACCAAGGCCAGTATACTGAAAACATGATAGGGTTAGATTTTTATGCGAAAAATCTTCTATGGAACGTGACAGGAAATTAGAACTCTATTTTAAATTTTCTCTTGTGAGAATGAATCTTAAATGGATGTTTGGTACGTTTTAATAATTATAAAGAATGAATGAAAGAAAGAAAAAAATATGTTTGGCAACAAATTGAATCATCTCTATGTTCATGTTTCATACATTCATTGATATGAATTTTTCTATTTTTTACACATAAAAGCAAATTCAGAACAATTTTTTGTTATTATTCTTAATTCTAGGTCATAAAGCAATAAAAATAAGCTATGCATAACCCGTGCGCAAAAATGCTGTAGACAGTTGTAATTAATACGCACGCAGGTGCTCGTGCATTACCTTAAATTAATAGGCGTGATCCTGTTTTATCGAAATCGTCCCGTTAAGTGTATTTTTTCTCAAAATGTACTAATTCTAGTAAAAAAGTAATTAACTTAATCTTCAGAAAACTATTTCTAAGACAATGGTCTTTAAAAAGTCCTAAGTAAATCTACGAATACTTTATTTACTTTGCAACACTTAAATAATACTTTATCTATACTATTTAGTATTAAGTGAGCATACAAAAAAACTTAATTTAGTAAAATAAGATTTTTTTAACTTAAGCTTAGAATAACTTAAGACCAAATTATCTAAAGAATACTTAACTTGGTTTTGGGTATTCTTAATTTGCTTAAGTAGCGCTCGATGAAGAATATAAAGTCTTAAAGAAAAAAATCTCTATTCTAAGTTAATTTGGTTTTAGCTTAAGTGTAAATTTAGATAGAGTTAAGACAAGTAAGATTTTGCCATTAATACCAATTGCTACTTGGGTTCTGTACTCGCCACTCTGCCCGGTGAAGCTGGAAAAGCTCCTCAGGCTACCAGCGCGCGTCCCTTTAAAAAAAAGTTTTGCGTATTTGCTAATATAATCTATCTCTAGTTGGAAGATGTCTTTGTTCCCAAAGGTAGACTGATTTTTTTCACACAATGTTCAATAATGTTCATCTCTCTAAAAATATAAGATTTTCACTCTTGAACCTCGCTAAACATTGGCCGCCCCCAATGATTTCCACATCGATTTTTACATATTTATTAATTTATTACTCAATTTATATTGTTCAACTTATATTACTCAATTTAGTTTGTTTATAAACAGTCAACTTTCAGAGCACACCGATTATACGCATCAAAATTGATCAATTGACCAGTTAAGTAAATCAACACCGTCACACGAGAGCACTCATTACGCCGAGTGTGGTCACACTCGCCCGATCGATGTGCCATAATGAGGAAGATGTAAATCAAAATTTATTCCCCTTTTTCAGCCCTAACAAAAACTTTAAGCTAAAATAAGACTAACTGTGAAAAATTTTTGTTGATATCATGAAAATTGAATATTTTATAAGCAAATCAATATGGGAACGCGCGAAAACTGATAGCACCCCNTCATTGAAATTAATGAGCAACTATGAAATTGTGATACTAGAACAATGTAGCTTTGCTAAAATATTGCTAGAATATTTATTATGAGCTGGACATAATTATCATTGTGACTGAGAAATAATTTATATTGTAGCTCAAGATATCTATAACAAGTTATATGGCAAATAAAAGACGAGGACCGTTGCCGAGGGACGTAACGTGGTAATTAAACGATAATTACTGTATCGATAAGAGTAATTATTATTATGTATATCGATAACGATAGTTTTGTTGATTGAAAAGCGCGTTTGAACCTTGAAAGTGAAATCAATAGCGCGGAATATTTAATGTAGCTGTAATTAGATACAGGAAAATATTTACTTTGTTCACGTTAACTTTTATTACAAGAAATCTGTAGTATACTCTACTAAGGCACATGTTATAAAACGGCTCTTAAAACCCAATTAAAAACCAGGCTTATGCAAGAATGATTTTAAATAGCATCTGGTAATTCGACCCAAATCTTTCTATTATAGAGCTCTATTTTGTTTTAACCTGGAGCTTCTTTTTACTCCATGTTCCATGGAATATTATAAACTGAAAAGAGCAATCGGTATGTCAAATATTTTCCAACTCTCTACGGAATTTTGTTGTGCCCGGGGGCATCCCAACCTTTGTGCGAGTTTTGCGCCCCCAGCAAATAATCACTCGATTATTGATTCGCAACTTTAGCAATTAACGATTGTGACGATATTTCGCGTTATCGGCGTAGAGGTGACGACGTGGAATGTATTTTGTTTATACAAGTTACAAGTCTAACTTGGAGCACGGAGATATATCTCTGAAAGTTGTTACAGTTGCGTTACCTACCTATTATAACTTTCAACATTTAATCAAATTTTAGTCAATAGGTAATGTAGGTAAGTTGAAATTAATACCTATATTTGTTCCAAGTTACGCTACATCTGTATCATTTTTGTATAATTTTTATACATACATAATTATTTTTAGAAAGAAGATAAGGCAAGGTACTCAGATCCAGAATATGGCAATGAAATGACTATTTTATTTATCAAAAGGAGCCTGCTTAGCGCTTTGCTTTATAAGAACATCATCATTCTCGCGATGTGCTGAAGAATTTAATTAAATAATTTTAATAGTATGTTTCATCATAACTATAACCTGACCTAATGGCTATTATAGCATGCAAAACTACAACTCGGAGTTATAGCCGTTATATTAATTTCATTTTTATCACTATAGTACCAGCCCTGCACGGTTTGGGTGATTATTCGAACAATTTATTATTATCATAATAATAAAATAGTGCACTTCCCAATATTGCTAACAATGCAAGCATTATTAAAATACTGCAGTGCAAAATCGCAATATTGTTCCGGATACATACAATTAACCTTTTAAAACAGACGTTGTCAATTCGTTTTATTTCGCACCTCATTTGGCCAAAATACCTCGGAATGAATCTGCACATGCAAATATTACTGATAATTTGCGAGTAATTTTAATTAATGTAATTGATTCGCCGGCGTCAGAGCAACACTGGACCATAACACAAATATGGACACAAGAGCCACTCAGATATTGGGTGATATACTTAATAATATGTAAATTGTGGCACAACAGTCTACAGCAATTAATATTACACGCTTTCCCAAATTATTTGCTTCTTAACCTCTGATACTAAATCAAGGAATGAAAATGAAATGCTTAGATATCCTTCAACATTAATGTGATGGCCTTCTGTGTCTATTTGTGTTGTGGACCAACTGAAGTAGTAATTACTCGTTTTTGTATCTAATGCTGTTAATTTGGTTTGTCTCTCTCTTTTGTTGTCTCTTTTGTTGATTCATACCATTGTCATACAAATTGGCGGTTGGTTTTCATGGCACATCTAGAGTTCTGTTAAATGTATTCAGTTCATCTTAAAATATTTAGGAATGGATTTGAACTTTCCTATGATGAATTTTGTCACATGATTCAAGTTTTTGTAAGTCTATAAAGGGTTTTACGAAATGTTAAAAAGCAAATGGATCAATTTTGTAGTATTCCAAATAAAGACAGTAATCTTTATCTTTAGTGGTTCATATTTTATATTTAGTAGCCTCCGCCCTCAAATAGAAGCGTCATTTTAAATGATATTCCGTTTGATATAATTATAAAAACTGAAATATACGTTTGTAATAAAAGGTAAAAGAAGACATGAATATTTAGACTCGAGGGAAATTCCATTCCTGATAGGCTCTCTGTCTTATTACAAGACATATCGTTTGGGCCACATGTCATCTAATATTAATAACCCAATATTTCTGAGACCGCCAAAACTCGGACGTTTTCCAGGGCAGTGGTTCCGAGACAGCCTTGGACTATTGTATCTAATAATAACGATATTCTTATTCATATTATTTATTATTGAATTTCATAAATAGCACAATAACATTGGTGTAATTGAAATCGGTGTTTTAGTTTATGAATAGTTAATGTAAAGACTTTTATATTTTTTTCTACTTATTGCCCCTTTGAATTGAAAAGTAGGGTTACAATTTCATTGAAAATGTATGGATCTATAACTTACAAAGCCACGCAAAATACATAGTTACAACGTTATAAAAGTCAGTACAGTTTTTACATACGGTATTCTGCTTCGTGATGCTTACTCCTTCTACGCATTTTTACTGCAACAAAATGTACAATCACACACAAGTGTAGCATTTCAATAACGATAAAAATACAAGAGTTTCTGCCTGCACGTTCTACTATATTACATGTAATACACAAAGTACGGAGCATCCAAGTCGTTGGGGCAGCCGCAATCTAACTTGCCTTGCACTAACGAAAGAACTCAATTTAACTTGCCGTCCGAGGATTTTTATTGCCCACAACTCAATTACAAACTATCATACGTTTTGTACAACGACCCGCAACAAGCAAGTTTTGGGCAAAGGAAAAGTCCGGGTCACGATCCGCGAGAGTTTTATTTGGAGCTCGATACTACATCGGTATATCTGGGGATATCTGACTGTACAGAGGGTGGGCGTAGTGTTTAGGGTGTTATTTTTAGAAGAAGCAAAAGTCACGTCGCCTAGTCTTGTATGGAATTAAATAATAAGTGATATCTTTATCGCATTCTAATGATAGATATCAATTCTTAATTCTCATAATATGTGTTTATGCTTATGTAAGCAATATGAGTAAGTGCTAAACTTTTCTTTTTGTGTGATTTGACTACGATGGAAAACATGATTCATCGTTTCATTGTTACCAATAGTTTTAAAGATAATCCTAATCAACAAGGTAACATTCTTTTAAATTGCTTAGCTATAATACAAACTTCACTGGGATTTCGTAACACGATAAATACTTTTCGCATTTATTATCTTTTCAAGAAAGATTGTTGAGAAGTGTACAACCTTCGACTTCAAAAAAGCCATTGAAAGAGACCCCACTAAAGCTGAAAACAAAGTTGATGCTTGGACATAATAAACATCGCAATCTTCATGAAAAACCAACAAAATGGCCGCCATAAGCCCGCAACAAGTGGGATTGTGACCGCAATAGAATGCAACTCAGCATTTTGTTTGACTTGCAGCGAGCGGGTTGAACTAGTTAACCCTGCAAATAAAAACTGGGCAAAATACTCCGAGTTTTTATGTATTTTTTTGAAGTTGAAACCGCTATGAAAATAGAAAATTATGAATGTCTATTTTTATACACATGTTTTTTAGTAAAATTTACATACTCATATTACTTTATACAAGGGTGCTCTATTAAAATTCTGACTGCTTTTAAATGTTAACAAGCTTATAAATTATGCTAAAAATATGTTAATAGCATTTGAGCCTACAGGAGTAGGCAAAAACAGTAGCCTAGTTGGTAAACGATTTATTAATGATGAAAATAAGAAGCCTTGAGACATTTACAGCTCGTTTAGCATTCTTGCAGGAGCCAGGCGTTAGCTTTTCCATGATACCTACTACTTAACACCTAAGACTCGCTGGAGTCATGTCCCAGCATAATCAGATCAACACAATTAAAGTTCTCTGTCGCCTTTTATCCTTGCAATTAGAGCACGTAGCTCGCAACCAATTATCTTTCAACGAAATATTATTTTCCATTTACTTAATACGCCTTTTAAAAATCCAGCTACTTTTAAAAGCACGAAACTTTACAACATGACCTTTTAAAAGTCCAATTCTATTTAACTTGCCCATTTTTCCGAGCATCACAATCACAGCAGAGTAGATTCCAGTAGTACTGAAGTGGTACTGATGAACTATGCCTGTTGTCAAGAAAATCTGAGCATCATAATACCAAGAGTGATAAATTGATAGCTCAACCTCCTGCGCAATAAAATCCCTAATTATGCCAAAATGTTAGCAAAGAAGATTGCTTTACTCTGCAAAATAAGCCACTTAATATGCGAGCGCATTATTGACAGCCAAGGAAGAATGAAGTGGTCGACTACCTACATGTGGTAGGAGCACTAATGTATGGAACATATTTAATGTATTTATTAACAAAAGCTTACTAATATCTTTAAATATGCATTGGTACCTAAACATAGAAAAAGAGCTTCTGTGTCCACTTGGATTATGTCACAAAATCATAAAATTGTTTAAGTAACATTGGATGGAGAAGTTATTAGGCTTTTAGTATAATGACTAGCTGTATTTCAATCAAAAAGCGATTCAGATTACTGGTTTATTGTCATTGTCTTGGTCATTATCTAGATTGCGTCCAGCCGCCCAAGAGGTCAATTGTGATATTTCATAACGCGGTCGTCAAACTTTTATGTGTCGAAATGAGACTGAGACAAGCGATAATCCTGCTACAACTCATAAAGCGCTTTAGTGGCTTTTTCTCATAGTAGTAGCTATCATAATGGAAGTGGATGTAGTGAGTTTTGTAATAATGTGAAAATAAGGACACGCTCACGAAAACGCGATAATATATTATTACATTGAATTATGTAGACTAATCCCTAAAGTGTCCGTTTGTTCGTTTCAGACAAAAGACGCCGACTGCTGGACAAAGGCCTCCCCTAAGAATTTTCATCACGACCGGTCCTGCGCTGACCGTATTCAGGGTCTTCTCGCGACTTTCACCAGATCGTCCGTCCACCTAGTGGGGAACCTGCCCATCTACGTCTTCCGGCACGTGGTCGCCACTCGAGAACTTTTCTGCTCCAACGGCCATCAGCTCTACGAGTTATGTGCCCTGCCCACTGCCACTTGCTTACCAATACCCTAATGTGACTGGACTTTTATTACGCTTGATAGTCAATGTTTTTTTTTGTTTATGCGGTGTAGAATCAAAGTTATACCACTGTCAACTTTCACTGTGTACAGCTTCTGTTACTGCTTTGTCATTATTATTTTACTTCAGCCCGGACATTAACAGCGTCGACAAAGTGAAATGAACTAATTAAGATGAATGCGACTTACGTTTTAATAAAACTAGGTAGCTTTGTCTGCTTATTAGTGTTAGTTGTGATTTGTTGTTTGTAGCTCAGTAACAGTAATTGTCAGTAATGATTATTGAAATTTAGTGAACCATGCCGCTCGGTGCGGGTCTAGCAACAGTTATCAAAGGGACATCTACCTTGAAATGTAGTTTTGTTCGAGGCCAAGTTGTAGTCTGTCTAAACAGGAGCAGCAATAGTGAGATTGTAAAATAATTGCTTAAATAATTGCCACTCGATCCTTCGTCAGCTTTGGTTGCGCCATCGAACTTTAACCGTGACTATAAAGATAACCAGTGATTTTTGTATGAAATTTGACAGATTTTTGATGTTTGTTAAGTTAAAATAAGATGGCGCAACCCACTTAAGACATCAAGAAATAAAGTTCACCCTTCTTTTGACTTCCAGAATTCATAGATATGACAATCAAATTATAGTTATCTTTATGTAAATCCATACTAGCAATAAGTACCTAGGTTAAAATCTTATAGGTGGAATATTGCCTTATTACCCCATACAACTTAACTGTAGCGGAACGTAATGTGGGCTGACTCTACTTTTTAGTTTTACGGTCCATTGCTTAAGGTAATTTGGTGTACTTTGTTAAGTTTACAACGCGTAGGAACCTAACTCGAAGAGTGTGGGCGGCGACAGCCATTTTCCTTCAGATTGATCGTCGGCTCGCGTGGGGTTTATGTATGAAATTAAAACGAAATGGGAATCAACTTGGTGTTGAAATATTGTCCACATTTTAAAAGTAAAAAGATATTATCGTCCATTNTCAATTGTGATATTTCATAACGCGGTCGTCAAACTTTTATGTGTCGAAATGAGACTGAGACAAGCGATAATCCTGCTACAACTCATAAAGCGCTTTAGTGGCTTTTTCTCATATACGAGTAGCTATCATAATGGAAGTTGATGTAGTGAGTTTTGTAATAATGTGAAAATAAGGACACGCTCACGAAAACGCGATAATATATTATTACATTGAGTTATGTAGACTAATCCCTAAAGTGTCCGTTTGTTCGTTTCAGACAAAAGACGCCGACTGCTGGACAAAGGCCTCCCCTAAGAATTTTCATCACGACCGGTCCTGCGCTGCCCGTATCCAGGGTCTTCCCGCGACCTTCACCAGATCGTCCGTCCACCTAGTGGGGAACCTGCCCATCTACGTCTTCCGGCACGTGGTCGCCACTCGAGAACTTTTCTGCTCCAACGGCCATCAGCTCTACGAGCTATGTGCCTCGCCCACTGCCACTTGATTTGCCAATACTCTAAAGTGACTGGACTTTTATTTCGCTTGATAGTCAATGATTTTTTGTTTATACGGTGTAGAATCAAAATTACATATACCACTGTCAACTTTCACTGTGTACAGCTTCTGTTACTGCTTTGTCATTATTATTTTACTTCAGCCCGGACATTAACAGCGTCGACAAAGTGAAACGAACTAATTAAGATGAATGCGACTTACGTTTTAATAAAACTAGGTAGCTTTGTCTGCTTATTAGCGTTAGTTGTGATTTGTTGTTTGTAGCTCAGTAACAGTAATTTTCAGTAATGATTATTGAAAGTCTACAACGTCGACCGACGACATCGTAAAAGTAGTAGGAAGGCGCTGGACGCAGACCGCTACCAAATAGTACTAACCGGGCAACATGGAAAACTGAGAGATCTGAGACGATGATGATGATATTGAAATTTAGTAAACCACAGTGTGGGTCCAGCAACAGGTATCCATGGGATATCTCTGATATCTCTACCTTAAAATGTAGTTTTATTCGTGGCCAAGTTGTAGCCTGTCTAAACAGGAGTAGCAATGGTGAGCAAAATAATTGCGCCATGGTCCTTCGTCAGAGGTCAAAGGGTGATGCCTAACTGCAAAACAATTTAGAACATTAAGGCTGAGTTGCACCACCAAATTTTGACCGTAACTATAACGATAACCGGCGTATTTTGTATGGAGTTTGGCAGATTTTTGACGTTTGTTAAAGTCAAAGTAAGGTCTAGGTCCCTCGAGAGGATCGCGACCACATATAGTGTTCCTCCACAGACTGCAGTCATGAGCTGTGGTGGTCCGCACGATGCTCAAATTATAGTTATCTTTATGTAAATCCATACTACGCTAAGTAGGTTAAAATCTTATTGGTGGAATATTGCCTAATTATCCAATACAACTTAACTGCAGCGTAACGTAATGTGGGCTGACTCTACTTTTTAGTTTTACGGTCCATTGCTTAAGGTAATTTGGTGTACTTTGTTAAGTTTACAACGCGTAGGAACCTAACTCGAAGAGTGTGGGCGGCGACAGCCACTTTCCTTCAGATTGATCGTCGGCTCGCGTGGGGCTTATGTATGAAATTAAAACCAAATGGGAATCAACTTGGTGTTGAAATATTGTCAACATTTTAAAGTAAAAAGATATTATTATCCGCTTTCTAATGCCTTTACCTGCCATTTGATGAGCTGGTCATATCTATCGAAGAACTATTAACTATTGGGGTACATAAAAGAGGTTTTTCAGTGGAAACTACGTCTCAAGCAAAGTGTCTCTTTCAGTTTCGTGACGATGTTCGAAAGGTAGAAGCTGGATACCACTAGCCGAAAACTGAAACTCATAATCAACTTTATGTACTAAAAATAGTTCTATATAATATTGATTTACGCTGAGTTGCACCACCTAACTTTAACCGTGGCTATAACATAATTGGCGTATTTTATATGGAGTTTGGTAGATTGTTTACGTTTATTAAAGTCAAAGTAAGATGGTGCAACCCAGCTTTAGTTTCCTAGTAAAATAATCTGCGTATCTAATGTGTACGTGCACGTTGCGAGCAATATTACAGGCGAATCCTCAGCTCAGCACTCACCTCTAAGCACTCGCCGGAGCAAGATAAAGCACCGCCCGAGCCAGTGCATCAAGTGGATATATCGCAGCTAACCAAATAACGCTGCTACTGCTAGTATTTTCCTAAATACAGCCTCTTATGTTGGGAGGTGCAAGCAGTTAAAATAGAAAGTCACGAGTCTTTAGGAGACTTTTATTATAGCATTCACTTATGTGTAGCACAAGTCACAAGCTTGTACGTAGGTATAGCAACACAGTCAAATGACGTCCACTGCTGGACAAAGGCCGTCCCCAAAGATTTCCACAAGATTGCATGCGGGCAGCGTAAGACCGATCGTTGTGGAAGTATAAAAGTACTACAAAATAAATCGTTCGTTCGTTTCAGACGAAAGACGTCCACTGCTGGACAAAGGCCTCACCCAGGATCTCCACAAAGAGGTGAAGAAGATCCCGGTGAGAAGGTCCCGCGACCTTCACCAGATCCTCGGTCCACCTAGTGGGAGGCCTGCCCACGCACAAAATAAATGTCGCGTTGAAACCCGTGACTCTTTTTTTAATTGTAAAGAAACGCAAGAGAAACTAGCATATTTTAACCTCTCGATTATAATACATCTAATGTTAAAGCACAAAAATAGAATCTGAAACGCTACTACCTTAATCATAACGCCACAATACCTAAACCTCAGCATTTACTGACGTCAACGCAGCAACAGTCAACATTCAAATGACAACAATAGGGTCCAAAACGCCTGGAACATAACCGTTTATTTCAGTTACGCGGCCTTACAGGCGAACGCTCAAGTCAGCACTCGCCTTAAGCGCCACCGGAGCAAGACAGAGCGTCCACTGCATCAAGCGGGATATATCGCAGCTAACCCAATAAAGTTGCAGCATCTCTCGGCATTAGGTGCTTTATTTTTGTTAGGCACCCCTCGTTATGAACGAGGTATTGTAAAAGTACACAAGACAAAACTAAATGCCAAAACATTAATAGAGCACAGATGGGTTTAAGAAAGGTTAATGATAAAAGTAATAAAAACTTTACTAAAAGATGATGCTGAAAATTTTAAGTTGAATTATAAATAGGTGTTGTCGATAAGACGAAGTTTTTTTTATTGGTTTAAGGTATTCTGACAAGACAATGCTGCAATATTGTTAATATGTGAAAAAATTGCAACCATTTATAGAGAGATTTTCATTTATCACTCTCCCTTTCTCTCTTTTCAATATCGCAAAAAAAAAACGCTCATCCATTTACATACCCTTTTATTTACTAGAAAAGAAGTGTTACAAAATGCCTGCCGTGNCTAAATGCCAAAACATTAATAGAGCACAGATGGGTTTAAGAAAGGTTAATGATAAAAGTAATAAAAACTTTACTAAAAGATGATGCTGAAAAATTTAACTTGAATTATAAATAGGTGTTGTCGATAAGACAAAGTTATTTTTATTGGTTTAAGGTATTCTGACAAGGCAATGCTGCAATATTGTTAATATATGTGAAAGAATTGCAACCATTTAGGTAGAGAGATTTTCATTTAATTTTATCACTCTCCCTTTCTCTCTTTTCAATATCGCAAAATAAACGCTCATCCATTTACATACCCTTTTATTTACTAGAAAAGAAGTTAGATAACCTGTTTAAGACAGTGGAAATCTTCTACGGACTAAACTATAAATAATATATGAATGGAGTGCATCAAGCCTGCAATATATTGCAACTAACCTAATAACATTGGAGCATCTCTCTCAACACGAGGGCCTTATTTTGCACGATGCTGCTGCCATTTTTCTTCACTGAGCATGTTAGTGCCACTTATCTCAATATACTTCAAAAATTGCAGTGCAAAAAAATACAACGTTTTAACAAGATTTTGTGTGAAGCGGTATTTCGCTCTTAACTTACAAGAGTACAATTTGACGATCTTATTGCTAGCTAGAAAATGAAAAATGTGTTTATTTCGTTAACAAACAATTAAATAGAATTTGAGGTGGACTCTTTCTTGTAAGTGCAATGGCACCTTGTGACAGAAGGACTCGCTCTCCCTTAACAAAATAATTCATAAACTAAGTAACACTTTTTAACATAACAAAAGAAGAGTAAGAGATTAGACTACGAGCTTGACATTAAATTAAATTTAAAGTAGGTAACATTTAAACTGACAATTGAATACTAAAGGCATTATTTCCAAGATACAGTCAACACCAGAAACTTCAGCGAAAGAAACTCGTGTAAGATATAAAATGCAAGTTTTACATTTTTAATTGCACCACTCGAGAGCTCGCGAGTACGGCAAACTTCGTTTCGACATCTTGAACAGAATTGAATCTTGTTTTCGAGAGCGCTTGTAACTTTCTGCGACTGAGTCGAGATGTTTGTGTTGGTAACGAAGAAGGACGTGGCACTCCATCGCGTTTGAAACGGAGAAGGTGGAAGCTTGCCGCCTAATACACTTGTCAAGTAAACTAGAATCTATTTCAGGTTATTTTAGTCTCCTTAAATTATAGAGACGGTATTTTAGATGAGCTCAAATTAGGTGTGATTATAATTATTATTAGCGTTTGCGCTAGTAATTTGATACTCTATATTTAGCTCCCACATCTGCGTGACGATAGTAAGATAATTATTTCATGTGACTAACTTATTTATAAATATTGAAATAGATAACATGTAAATGGTAAGTACAGAAAGGTACTGAGTCTGAAGGACGATTTTAATTGAACTTATTAATTACATAAACTCTCACAAGCTTATTTTTGATTACTCATATTATGTAAACAAGTACATGACATAGGTATATTTTTGCCATTGAAAAATTGTTGTTTTAACCCTTTCCCTCCCCACAAAAAGTTAAATATGGAAATGTAATTTTAAACTAGTGTTCAACGTGCGTTTAAACGTTTTGTGGTAAGGTCCCTTAAGTTTTAAAAATATTCCTCCAGGTGTTAATTAAAAACACTGCTCGAAACCAAACAACTTATCTCAAATTACACGAACACGACAAACAATAAACGTTACACGTTTAAACGCGCGCTTCTGATTGGTCCGGCCGTGATCGCGCTCGCTCAGCCAATCCGAACGCCGTGTTTGAACAACGCCATTTTAATTATCTTCTGTTTGAATTTGGAACGAATTGCGAGCGTTAATCAAGGTCTTTGCTTCGGCAAATGAGTGTGCCCTGCTCAGATGAATTCGTAATAATATGAACGGATGGCATTGTCATTTGGTTGTTTGCATTGGGCGCTGAACGTTGTGTAGTTGCCATTCAGTATTTAACTTTTGTAATGTGTTTTATTTAAGATATTATTATGCTGTTTGATATTATTCATACTCATAGTCGAGTTGAAATAGTTTGGCATTTATCGGTAGAAACTACTCTCTCTGAATTTGCTCGTCTCGAACACTATGTTAATGTCCACCTGTCGTAAATAATGCATTACAAAATGAAAGGATTGTTATTTTAGATGATTCTGTTTATGAGATTACACATTACCATTTCATAATAAACATAGACATAATTATACCTATAGGTATCTTATGATATTTTCTGGTTCCATTCTTCCATTTGCTTATTTCCCCAAATACACAATGGTTTTCACGGAGCCCACAAACTCCGCCATAATTTCCCTCGAATTTATTGTATAACAGCGACATTAACGGTTATCTAACTCGTTAACACTTACCTGTCCGGCCGTAACTCAGCGCATAACGGCGCGAATTAGCGTCTCCGCGGACCCGCCTGATAATTGTACATTATCTGCCAGATTAGCGGAGATTCATTGCAGTTGGGAAGCTATGATAATTATTTGACAGTTGCGAGCAAAGAAACGCAAATCAAACTGTGTTTGTGCGCGCCAGTTATCATAGAGTTACTAAACAATATGAAACTCGGCAAACTACAAAGGGAATAACTTGGTGAGGTTTATTCTATTGTCACGATATAAAATTATCTTTTAATTTAAAATAGAATAAAAATTGAATGATATGTACGGATGACCGTACATGACTGTCCGTCAAGATAAACATTGGGATGTCTTGGTTTGTTATATTTTAATCTGATGTGCTGTGAAGACATCATAAAGGTAGCAGGGAAGCGCTGCGCGCTGGATGCAGGCCGCTACCAATCGATCAATATGGAAAGCACTGAGGGTAGCCTATAATATGTTCAGCAGTGGACGTCCTATGGCTGAAATGGTGATGATGATGATGTGCTTTGGACTATAATGTTGTAGCTTAATAAAATATTGACCTAATTTTAATATTAGTTGAACTATCCTTTAACTAATTAATCCGAAAAAAAATTATATGTCGAAAAGTCGTGAAGCTCACGAGTGATGTTAACGAGTCGGAAGCGGCGTCGATAAACAACGCCGATAATGACGCGGCGCCTTTGTGCGCGTAATTCGCGATGTGCGGCACTTTGGGCAGAAGCTCAAACGGAAGTGGGCCGGTCACACTTCCCGTTGAGCCCGAAACAAATAAGTTTCAATGGAAAACGTGTCATCCTTGTGTGCAGCATTCACTTGAGTTAAGTAAAAAATATACTGAAAAGTTTGTAAAAAGCTACCTATGTAAATCTATATAAATAAAAATGAATTGATGTTCGTTAGTCTGATTAAAACTCGAGAACGGCTGGGCCGATGGAGCTGATTTTGGTTTTAAAATGTTTGTCGTAGTCCAAGGTAGGTCTAAACGGTGAGCAAATACGCGCGCGATGTTGTTTTTCTGTGACAGACAAAATTCCACGCGGGCGAAGCCGCGGGCGGAAAGCTATTAGGAAATAAAACATAACTCTCCATCTGGCTTAGTCGAGTAGGTATAAAGCAGCAATTTTTAATAAAAATACAATTTTACCAAACAGAGCTACTCGTATCTATGCTCAATCTCAATATATGTGGCACACATTATGTGCCTGTATCTATGAACGAATTAAATGATAGTTTAATCGCAGAACTCTTACTTATACCACAGCTTATACTTTAAGAAAGAAGTGTTTAATCCTCTCAAGAAAGCTATGTTTGGTTATAAATTCGGAAGGAAGTGATGTAGGTGTGCATCAAAGTTCATTAATAAAAACTGTAGCTTTTATAAAACAATCTTGTTTTATAAAAGCTACAGTTTTTATTAGTAGGCATATTCATTGGCAGTTATTTACCGCACTGCATGCGGTTTAACCGCCCAGGCGCTTTCCGGAAAATGGAGGAACAACTAATTCTAAGCGCGCTAGTTTGCGGGCTTTAGGCGATGCCTTCGTCTATTAATGAACTTTGATGCACACCTACATCACTTCCTTCCGAATTTATAACCAAACATAGCTTTCTTGAATTATTTTGTATATAGAATTTAGTACTGGCCATATATTATTTCAACCATTGCAGAAATAACTAAGGTAAACTTTATCGAGCATGCACGATTAAAATATAAATGATTTTTAAATAAATTTGACCTTGGTGGTAAATCGTACTACTGTTGCTATAAAAATAAGAATACCTACTTAATAAAATACACTTTAAGAATATTACCGACCTTACACTTTTGTAATCTACAGAAACTTCTGAAAATACACTTTATCAAAATGAAACTAGCTAGATTGATTTATTACACCTGTAAGTAATAAATCATCTTTTGAAATAGAAAGGGCTTCATAAATGTTTTATTTATAAGAAACCACAATCTTGCTTAAACCTTCTATTTATATAAAGTGTTTTATAATGAAATTTTAGTTACTTATTGCCATTATTATTTTCGTATTGTATAGTAGTTCACTGCCATTAAAATATACCAACTTTTTAAACTAATATTATTTGATAATATGAAACGAACAGACGTAAAGTAGCGTACAGACAGACACACATTTGTCGTATTCCCACACACGTGTTAAATTCATGTTATTCTATCGTACCGCGAAGCAAACGCGAATTAAATTTGTTTACGGCGGTTGTTGGGCAAATACAAATATTGTTATTCTTCTAATATAACAAGCTCAACAGTTTACAACTCGGAAATAAGAGAAACATTTATCAAGTTTGAATGCTTTAATAAAATTATTTGCGTAATAAACATGGGAAATTTACAGTAGATCATAAAAGTAGGTATTTACCCTTACAGAGTGATACGAAAATGTACAAATATGTGGGCAAAGCCCGTCACACTGAAATATAATTTACCTTCCCGGTGGAAATTAACAAGACCTCCTCATTTGATTGATAAAGGTAGACCAAAGGTTTGATTGAATATCAAAGGCAAGAACTTAGGCGAAGGACGTGTCTGAAATGAGGAGTATGAATGTGTTACACAGAATTGATCTTCAAAGACACGCAGCCTTACGTGATAATTTTTGGCAATTAAGATAAAATAATTATAATTACACATCAAACAGAGAACGGGAAGCAGCGCTTTCTGAAAAACGTCAATCTTTTAAACTGCGATCTCCAACCCGCCTTCCAAGCGTAGGGATTATGGCAAAATCCTCCACTATAGTGAAGGAGGCTCATAGTCCAGCAGTGGACTACAAAGGGCTGTTGATGATGAAGATGATGAATTATAATTACAGAAAATTCATGTTTAATTTATACTTTTTTTAGGCCTTTGTCCAGCAGTGACGTCATTTAACTGAAACGACAAACATAAAATAAAAAAATAAAATAAAATAAAATCTTTTTTTTACTTTTACAAGCAGGTAGGTATTTACATTAATTTGAGGCTGGGGCCTACCTAGTAAGTATATGGATATACCTGTGGCAGGAGGCCCCGCTCTTCTTACACTGGTTACGATAATTTAAGTACATAGGTAATCTTTAACACTAGTATGCAAAATAAAATCATCTTTTTAGATTTCAGTAAAAGTTTTTTACAGAAGCAAATTCTTACAATTTTTAAACAACGGTTGTAAAAGTCATTTAAAAGCCAGCACAGTTTTTCAGGCATGTTACTCTACTCTATGCAAACTGTTGGTTGGCAAATAATCCTAATCATTACAATCACTATAGAAACGATGAATAGTAAGACACTTTAGCAAAGGCTTGCCTTTAACAATATAAGTGAAATTAATTACTGAAATCTCCAAAGCCATTATGTTCAAATCCGTGCGGTAGTGTGACGTCAAAATATGAAGCCCCACGGAATGGACGAGGGTAGCGGAGTTAATTGCGTAAGTAAATTAAAGTGATGTAATCCAAGCCTCTGGATAGAACTGCTTAAACCTTTATTGTCCTGTGGTGTTGGTTTTGAAAGCCATTGAACAATTGTTCCAGACAGATTTACCACTAAAGTATTGTACTTACATTATTCTAGACTTATTAAAAGAGTCNGAAGGGACTTTATAAAATAACTTCAATAAACTAATAGGTAACAGATTTCTCTGTAATTAACCCTTAGGAATATAAGGTTTAAACCTACTTTTGGAATCTGTGACATAACAAATTCACTTCTAACTCTCCAGTGTACCTCCCCTCACCAAACAGAACAACTAGTTACGAAGTTAGCTGAACATACCACTTAGAACCTTTGATCTTGGTCTTGACTGAATACAAAATCGACTTATTCGTACAAGCCACAGAAACAGCTCCGGACAGAGCAAAGGAAGGTGGCTAAGTGCTTCCGTATCGGACCTGCATGCTTATTTATAGAGTGCTTTCAGGGCGCGGCCAGGAAGCTCGTCTCCGGCAAATGAAACCGGAAATGACGAAAGCAGACGAGACGAGCTTTGGGGAACGTGAGAAGACTCTGACAAAAGCGCCTTACTTTGTATATGTAAGTAATCTCTTTGGAATATTTTGCGCAAATCTTGACAGGAACTTAATTGATTTGGTTTGACCAGATATTCAACAACAACTGTCTGTGGGTAAAGATCAATCGTTGATTAATACATGAACTAATACTGAACCGTTAAAATACTATTTTACCTTTTTGTTAAATATTATAACGTATGTAAGTGAAAATATGTACAAAGTTGTATGTTTTTAATTAACATTATGTATAATTAATTTAATCCTGACTTAATGAGCCATGCCAAAACAAACTTTTGTGAAGAAATTTATATTGGGGACCAAGTTAGCAAGAATTTGAAAGGTTTAAGAAAGATTTCCTGAAGCTTGAATATGCTGACGTTGACTAAAACCAACTTCCGGACAACACAACACTAAAACGCTTTTCCATAACTTTATTATTCGCCATAAAAGTTATCGGCATTTTCCAATCCGTATAGTTGCACGCAAATGTAGACGTGACGCCATAAATCTCCCATTTCACTTTTTTAATGCCACTCAGAGTTCTTTGGGGTGCCGTAAAAATTGATAGCAGTTTGAAGATAGGTAGCAAAATGTACATAAATGCAGTAGACCCACTAATTGGGTGTGTGCCATTTAAATTCCAAAACATTTATTTTGAGGTAATATTCCTACTTTTTTATGTGACAGGATGCAAACGAACAGACGGATCACCTGATGGTAAGTTGGTTATTTGCTTGATTAATCACGTAACGTCAAAGTTTTAGAATTTTTAACTGAAAGGCTCGCTTCATTTTTCGTAATTATGTATTACACTACTTTATTATGAAGGAAAATTTTGAATGTATTGTTTGTTATAATTTAATTTAAACTTAATCATTAGGTATTGTTTAACTGCCACAGCAAGGTTACCGCATGGCACTGCTGTAGGCACGCAGGCTATACTCACCTTATTATTCGCAAAGTTTCCAATCGATACGGATTTATTGGTTCTTCAGCGTCGGCGACAGGTAAGAGCAAAGTTGTGTCCCGACTAGAAATTCGTCTAATGAACAAATCTCTGATATTCCTTTCATAGGATTCAATTTCCTTGAAAATGATCTCCGCCGTCTCTTTGCTTCGAATTTACTTTAATTTTTGTTTGCTGAATTCCGCGTAAAAGAGCAATGATTATGAATCTCGCAAAAAATTAAAAGGAAAGGTAAATCCTAAGGTCTCACTTTGAGATAAAAATACGCAGAAATGGGTCGAGCGCTATTAGTTGTTGTTGAAATAAAATTCTAAATATAAATGGCGTTGTGTGAAAAGTGTCCAAAGATTTATAAAAAAAAAAAAAAAAAAGTGAGCTTCATTTACTGAAAGTATTTTCTTATGTTCATATTAATAAATGAAATTTTCTGCAACATTTTAAAAAACCGACAATGTATACTTTTGAGATTAAAGAGTTTTTATAAAATATTTTTTTTGTTTTCATTATAATTTTATAACTTAATGATTATATATTTTACTATTTCATTATAATATTATATTATGAGTATATTTTAATGAACAGTGTTTTGTTGAACTTAATAGCTAAAGACTGTGACTCATGATATTTTCTTTTGAACCTTATTGCCAAACAAAAACCAATTGTTAAACGCGGGTCTTGCCTGTAGTCAGTCACAGTCTTGTACCAAAATATTAAGCTAATGGGATGGCCATTGTGCGTACGAGTCATCAAATATAATAAGTCTTTCAGTCTCTCTTCTTACGCAAATCAAATTAAGGAGAGTCGCGTCAAGGGCGAGTCACAGCTGCTTTATATTTATTTACCTATGCTTTTACGTCTAAATCAGCTGAGTTCGGAGAACGTCTCTCCATTCGGTGGCTAATGCACTTAGTAGGTCGGATTTCGATTTCGGCAGAGAATAGCAAATTTAATCAAAAGCTTTTGGGGCCGGCGGCAACGCTCGGCTTTTGTTAATTATGACTAGTTCGAATTTGCGGCCAACAACCAAGTCGTCCAAAATCCTGTTACAATCGCTCGCGTCACGCCACGTCCACGCGTTAGATTATGAGTTACAACCACAATTGGAAATAAGCTTAGCTCTATTTGAATAGTCTGATCCTATCAATCAAAATGTGTCACCAAACATTGTCCCCAATACGAGTTTCTTTCTCATGCATACGTGACTTCTTTTCATCGTACACCATATTTTCCCTTCATTTTTCTTGCCTTTAATCGTATCACTAAAACCAAGGCCAGGTTTTTCTCAAAAAGGAGAACTTTCACTGTATTAAATCTTATTTTCTAATCTTATTTCTGAGTTTTATATTTGTGTAGGTGTCGTATCTCCGCGGCACAAGAATGACGTAGGCGTACATTGTTCTTTATTAGATACAAATGTTATTTTCGGTACAAAACCTGTACTAAAAAGTAGTGTAGGTAATCAAATATACTTTCCACACTGAACAAACTTATTTCAGGTTTTGTGTTACTTGAATTACGCGTTGTGTGGGCGGCTCGAAGTCTATTATATTAGTGTAACTATTATATGTATCTAACCAATGTTTGGACATGGTATTAAACTTTGCAAGGTGGTTACACCGTTTTCGCAAAGTAGGCAGTGACGGTTAATACCTTTTGTGTTCGCGCAGCCAGCGACATTCTATTGTTTTTGCTAACTTATAACAACAGCTAGATATTATGTAGGTATGTAGTGAAATGGAAATATGGTTTCTTTTTCAAGTCAACTTACCGAATATTTGATTTAAAATAAAAAAAAACGAATAGAGTAAATTAACAAACATGAAGATTTCATACATAAATTAAAATCTTTGTTTTTATGGTTACTTCATACGATTTCGTTTTACATCTTAGTACTCGTATTGTTTTAGAATCCATGTACTCGTATATCGTCTGACGAGGAACTTGTATCTTACCTAATATTGGTTGAAATAAAGAAAAATGTTGCCAGGGCCCCATGTCACGTAAATATTACCTATACTTGCCTACCCTCATTATTGTATGTTCTCCGTTAAACTTTGTTTGAAGTTAAACTGGAGCATGTCAACGGCGCTATTTACACTAAGTTCAAATAAGTCAAAATTAATGGCGGCAAAGTAGTATGTTTCAGTAGGGACGGAAGTAGAGGGCGTGCTTGCCCTTCAACAACGAGGCTCGGGTTTGATGGGCTTTTTATGGAAATATTCAATATTATAGGTGGAGCGTAAACATTCCCTATTGCCGTTATTTATGTCTTTTTATGACATCATTCCGTGTGAAACGCATATTTTATATACGGTCATGTGTTTGATCAAATTTTTATTAAATTAGGCTCCATGAGCGTTTCAATGTGGCACGGACGGACCATATAATGGCTATATACATTTGTGTGAATGTATTTTGGATGGAGGAGCGTTTTACGGCTCGCCGCACCGGCAGTACCGGCAATTACCCATTCGTTTTCACAAACAGTGTTCCGTAGCCTAACATGGTCTAAATGTGTCTTTTCTAATCAGACTTATTCTAACTGTGCCTATACTAGAAGACCTTTTTTCATGGAAACCAATAATAACCATAATCCAAAGTAGAATTACTTTGGATTATGGTTATAATGCTTCGTATATGACTTCATTACTTTTCCCTCACTTAGAATCTCTGCACTCTAAGCGAGGTATTCTTCGAAGCGCACCTATGTTTACTTTTACAAAGATTTTGAACTTTAGTCTACTAAGATGAATAAAAAGTACCAGGGCAACATAACATACTCGTAGGTGCGCTTCAAGGAACAGTTTAGATGCGCTTTATAAGGTGCGCCTCAAAATTGATGCGCTTCGAGGAATACCTCGTCGAAGCTAACAGCTAACAGGAAGGGTTATTATGGCGTCATATGTTTAAAAAGTCTCATGTTTCCACATTCAATCCTCTAACAGTGGCTCCTGTCGCCAGCACCACAAAGGCGGCGCCTCGAACAAAGCGCAATAGATGCATTGCGCTATCGCTGTCGGCCGATATTGGAGACGTCGTTTGCACATATCTGACTTTTGCTCTCGCGGAATAAGCGCCGCTTTGGATGAGAATTCTTCAAATACCAATGTAGAGAGCGCTGAACTAACGGCAGTAAGACTTAGGCGGCGTCAGTTCTGTCACAAAGATGTATGTTTTCGTTAAGTGTAACGCCCCTGGGTCTGCGGGTGTCTATGGGCGACGGTAATCATTTACCATCAGGTGATCCGTCTGCTCGTTAGCCTCCTGTCACATAAAAAAAAAGTTTTACCTTTATTGCAGATTCGGTTATGCCGCGATGAAACGTTGTAATTGATCATTAAACTTACGGGTTAAATTTCATAACAGATCTTCTCAGATTTTACTAGTGTTTAGGTTTTTTAAATTTCAAAATTTCAGTTTGCGTGCGTACTCTTCTAATGTCCAGTCCAAATTATTTATTGAAGTAGCTTCTGGAATGGGGTCTTCTTGATTCCATAATATCTACAATCACATTACGCTCATTGCTTCTGAGAAACTACGGCTAAAAATAACTTACGGAACACATTTGACGTGTACTCAAATTATTTTAAACATCGGTTCGATAGTTTTAGTGTTTACCAAATAGCAAATAATTACACTCACTTAAGTTTATTTGCTAACCATTTTTTCCTGTATACCTACTGTATATTGGCTACTACTTCCTACTTTAGTACATATCACTATTGATTAATGGCTGGAGATTACTTTACTGATCAGAAATTCTCGGAAGTCTCTGTACATTCGGTTCGAGAATATTTCACCCGGCGTTTTAGAGATGTGTACACATTTCCCATTTCAATTCGGCCGACGTGTAGAAGAAGTTCCGTGCCGAACCCCTTTAGGTGTTCTTTTTGAGGTAGAACTTCAACGTCTCTAAAATATTTTAAGCCTAGTCTATTTCTTGGATTGAATTTTAGTATCTGCTATTGGACCATAATACTTTAATATTTGAGTTAGGATAATCCTAAGTAGATGGTTAAAAATACTTTTAGTAGGTACCTAACTGGTTTTTTTTTCCATCGAAATGCAAACAAACTACGACCAAATTACACACAATAAACTCATAAAATATCGAAAAACAAAAAAGAAGGTTAAAACACGCTATTTTAAGTAATAAATGTGAGAAAGGTGAATGAATACCTCTGCTTATTTCCTTTGCTCTTTACGTAAAGGCGGCATGGCGTATTTTTATTAACCGCTTCAAAAAAAGGAGGAGGTGCTATGTTCAACTGAATGCATTTTTTCTTCAGCTCAAAGTCATGAATTGTCGTTTCTTTTGTGCAAATAGAATTTAAAAGCTCCTTTGCACGTCCCAAAATATTAGTATGTCCTACCACAGTTCGGCGGCGCGTGTACAGAAGTTGGAATTTCCCGCCTCCCTTTGGCTATTCACTTGAGCTTGAGCGCAATGCGGCCGCACCGCACTTCAGATGCAGCAGTAACGTCTGAGAATTGGAAATTTTAAGATGGAAACTTTGAAACTCTTAATACTTGGATGTTTTAGGTAGATACTCACACATCTGTAGGTAGTGTCTATAAATCTATGACTAATACGTATGTTTATAGGAGTGTGAAGCCTAAAATTGAGCCACTTTGCACTTTTGTATCTACGATGGACTTTGTCAGTTACTCGCCTTTTGTAACTTTAAGAATTTTTCTAGAACAATTTTTTATACTTAATGATTTAAAAATTACCAATCAAAATTCAGCGTCCCTTTACTGAGAACATGATTTAAACATCCCAAACGCAAATGTTTAATTCCACGAAATTAAAATGGTGTTTACAAAAGCCTCGGCAATATTTTAGTGGGACTTACATTCCATTTGCGCGGCTAAAGTTTATCTATTCGGCTGAACATGGCTTACCGATAATGGCCCTGATAAAACGTTCGCAAACCTCCAGTATATAAACACGGCTTTATGCCTAAAAACTTGCTGAACATTGGATTCACACTGAGATTTATGTAGTCAATTATTTCGCTATTGAATCTCATTTGATAAATTCAAAGTACAATGAATGAAATAAAATGTTGTTCTTCGTCTGTCGCAAAAACAAATTACCGATGATAATATGACACCACAGATAAAAAGGTATTTTGGCAAGCAAAATTAAGCGTAACGTGCTTAAAGGACCATTGAAGGGAGTAAAATTGGCGATTATCAACAATGGTACGCGAGCCAAACATTCCCGTACGTTGACTAACATTTACTACTCATTCAGTACATCTTAACTCATATAAAATAGAGTTAAACTCATGTTTGGAGTTTTAACCCCAATTTGAATCTAGCTACTCTGGTAAAGTATAAAATAAAGTATTACGAGTCCAACCTACAGTAAGCAGGTATGCAATCACCATCGTCCATTGAAAACTACTTGTTTATTTAGTACACAACAAACACGAGCCGTTTTATTTTACCAAGCGAAATTGTTTCCTGTCATTAGCCTTCAGTTTAAAGACTAGGTCATATAATAGTATCAGGAAGAGCCACTAGTGTTGCAAAGCTCCTGACCGTTTAACATGCGAGCCAGCGCTTTACATGGTAAGCGACGTTCATTACCCCGCTTTAGTAGTAAGTGGCCTTTGGGTTCTCTTTGTAGCGGAATTAGGTATTCTGCGAGCAAAATTCATGAGCTTACCTGTGCTCTGCAGAGTATATTACGAGGTATAGGTATTAATCATATTTAGTGTTTAAATATTCAAATACAAGAAGGCAGAGAATCCCGATTTTTAAAGATAACCAAGAATGTTTTTATCATGTTAAGAATGATAAGTGAAGCCACGTAAAGAATTTAAGCCTTCATCTAACAGCAAGCGTGAGTGACGTGACGTGAGCACTGCGCGATATTTTCATACGTCTATCAAAAAAATGCCTAAATAACACTTGCTCCTGACATCTTTTTGACTACATCTTTATAGTTTTATTATTAACTATATATATATAAATAATATATATAAATAGTAAAATAACATTAATTTACTCAACTTGATGATTATTTTACTGCATAATGCATACAATTGAACCAGTAACATTTTTATTGATTGTCCATCAGATTAATACTACTCATTGGGTACGTAGCGTCAAATAATTGCAGTGGATACCAAAATGTTCTGTAAAACTAGTGTATGAAAGCTGTATTGAATTACACTGGAATCAGCTTAGTTGCGGTTTGCTATTGTTTGGTCGCTTGTTACGTGCATTTTAATACCGTTCGCCGAGCACTTTCATGCTATTTAGGCTATGCCAAATATTGGCTTTTATGTGGTTAAATTACCACTAAATATTTTAAGCCCATAAAGTTTTAGTGGGTTAGGTTTACTAAGCTTTTGTTTTGTTTTATTCAATTTAGAATTACGGGAAAAGCGAAAAGGAAAAAGCAGCTTGCTTATTGGTTATGATACGAGCATTATAAATTCGATGATGTTGATCCTTTTTGACAACGTACTACGTAGTTAAAGGCCAAAATTTTCTCACTTATTCTGCGAATATCAGCTTTAAATAGCATATCACAGCCGTATCATTTGATTTACACGATTCCCGGAACACATTTCCCCGCCCGTCACCGAGCCATCCAGGTTGTCGCTAAATCAATCATTCAACGCTGAGCGAGTTATATCAAATAACATTACTCCAATTACGCGTCTATATCATTAGCTTATACTCGATTGACAGAAGAGTCGTTAATAATCAACGCCGGCGCGGATTCCGCGCGAGTCGGCGATATTCCGGAGAATTTGCAAGAACAGTATTATTTTCGGTAATTACCAGCACACACGCCAGCTCGACAGAAGCCAACTGGATCTATTACGAATCCCAAAAGAGTCGGTAGACTAACAAAATCTTCCAATTAAGCAAAGTCTAGAAACTTTTGTCTTTATACTAATGTAGAGAATGTATATTGTAAATTATTTTGTGTAATTTGGGCTGAAAATAGGTTTTCACGCTTCATCGTTTTCGTTTGTTAGAAACTTAGATGAAAACACAATACTAAATAGTCCAGTCATTTGTGTCACTCCACAACACTACAGTTCCAGTATTCTAGTGCGTGTAAGAGGAACAAACACTTTAATATAAATAGCTACGAATTTATGATAGCATTAACATCACCATTCTTGTACGGTAATAAACAAAACAATTCACCGCCGCAAAACAATTAAAGAAAACTCAAACTCAAATAGAATTCACTTACCGCTCGTGCCACAACGCTTGCTCTTTTCAGACGGACGCCATCAAACAACAGTAAACGCTATGCTAACTCCATTTGACCGTCCAAAGCGGCACTAATACGTCCCCTGTTAAATAATTCAGTTCGCAAACTGCTTGCCGGCAACGCAAACTTTTACTCGCGAAATTTAAAATATTTAAACCGGCAGCTCGCGTCTTAACGTTAGCGCCTGAATCTGGTTTACTACCGAATCCGCGGATTATGGAAGTTAGAGCTATTAAAAGTATGTTAACTTTTATTAGTGGCACTCGCCGTGCATAAAGAGATATTTTTGGACGCTTATCGCCTTTTAATGATCTCGTTCCTTAAGTTTTTAAAGAGTGTTGATCCATGAGTTTACGAAACTATATTTTGAGTAGGATGATTATTTATGGATGCAGACCTCTCTCTCTCCAAGTTCCTGATTAAATAAATAAACAGGGTATTTGACATTGTTTTTGGTCCTAAGTTATTATATTATAAACCTTCAAAGATGCTGAACCTATAATAATTTAATACTACTTAAAGTAAGCAAAACAAGTTCATAAAAATTACAATAAGATCTGTTTCAGATAAAAGGATAAAATATCCAATCCCATTGACGTCATTTGAAAATAAAATACAATTTCAAAACTCTATTAAAAGCTTGAAAATTGTTTTGTTAAAATTGAAGACTCTGAGACACAAAATTATTAAAGACAAAAAGATCAACGCGAAAGTTTCGGGATAATAATTGTCTATAAGACTAGAAGGAGCCAGTGTTTCAAAGGTATTCTAATTGGCAGTTAGCTCGGGTTCTTATTTCTAAGTTAAATTAAAGATTCGCATATTAATGCTGTCTCGCCGAGCGGCAATTCGTCCATCGAGGCATGCCTAAAATTGCCTAGATTAAAAATGTCATGTCTGGAAAAATATTTGTAATAAAAAAAAAGTTCAATATGATTTATTAAAATTATTTCATGTAATACGAATCAATGAACTGATTGGCCGAAAAAAGTTAGTACAGGTATAATAATACAAAGTTAATATTAAGCTGTCGATGTGATTGGCCCCTGTTAGATGTCATTCATTATCAGTTGAGTCTGACACCAAATTGTAATTAAAAGACGAAGTTTAATTTCACAAAACTGATTACACCAAGACATGACATGTTGTTTGAGAAAATCCCCGACGTCGTGGCTTAAATAAATCAAGCCACCTGCAACCAAGCATAAATAAGTCTCACACACCGTCAACTCAAATAACGAAACTAATTTAGCAAGTGTATTAAACGCAAACAGAGAATACATTATGAAATATAAACGAGACACATAAATTAAACGTAATGAGTGTCGCGAGAAAAATGAGGCAGACGTTCACGTCGCCGTAATTAAGGCGTTTGTGATAAAACTTGAAGTTAATTAAAGCGAGAATTACTTACAGTCAAATAGTCAATATTACGGTAGGTACACAAAGTCTAATTAATTGTTTAACTTAGCTATGTATTTTATAGACTAAAATAAAATAAGGAGACTTGACAGTCGCCCGAGCCAATTTATCTCCTTCTCCCATCCCTTTAGCCTATGCCAGTCTACTAAAGGGCGTAAGCCTCATCCAAAGAGTGTACAAAAGCAAGATTTTTTCATCCAGCCGCTACCTTATTTCGTAGGTTATCTAGAATATCAGGAAAAGCTGTTCTAATTGCCAGTTTATCCAGCCCCTGTACATGCCGCTCGTTCTCAAGTCGTAAATCAGCGGCTGTAATCTCGCCGCTGTCTATCGGGCGGCGACGTCTGATTACATATCACTTGGCGCTGCGCTGCGCTTCGAAATTGAATGCTATATTGCTTCGCAGAGGTTGAGGTGATTAAACAAGATGCCATCCGACGCTAAGTAACCTAAGTTTATTCGGCTGTTTGCGGTCTCAGCCAATATACGAGCATTGCTCGAAACGTAGGTGCGGCTTGAAACAGAATATCTTATAATGTGTTCTGATAGAGTGCGTACAGGTATTGTATAGGTAGATTACCTGATGATAGTTCATTTCTAATTAAAATTCATACTTCGAGTTATGAGAAGAAAGACGAAAAAATAATTTTATTTAGATCAAACGATTGAATGATAAAAATTATTGACTGTGCATTGTGTGTGAAAAATAATATTCTAATCNTTTGCATTGCACTGATGATGGGATAGAAAAATAAACAAGCAAAACCTTATTCGTTAGCAAACGTCATATTTATTTAAATGTTAGCAGCACTGTTTCTTGCACTGTTATGTTGGCAGGTTTGACTCTTACAGTACCTAGTGCATGCGAAAACTGACACTAAGGTGACGAACCTTTTCATTCCGCGACTGTACTTGGGAACGTGATTTGACGTTTCCTTCTCATTCTACGTAAATATTTTTATTGATTTAGACAAATAGGCCCGTAGGTGGTCGGTAGGTCAGAGGTCACGTGACGTATTATTGGCACGTGTAAATAATGAGGTATGATATGTGTTGTTACGTTTTTCAGGCATATCATTAATGATAGGTTAGTGCTTGTGCTCGTTTTCAGGCTTTACACGTACCGTAGAGCTCGTTATTGTTAATGGGAACTGACTAACAAACAGAACTTCTAACGAAGGTTATGGTTAGGTTAAAATTGTAAGACCTAATGTGAATGTGCTAATGTGGTTGGTTATGCAATAAACGATTGAGTATAGGTGGATTTAGCATTGTCCATTATTAGTATAAAATGATACTGACATGGAGCATCTAAGATCCATGATAAGCATGGTTTCTTTGCTACATTTTACTGACAATGATAACACGATGAGCTTACAGAAGCTTGAAATTATTAAACAGTATTTAGTTTTATGCTTACAAAACCGATGTTATCTTTGACTTAGCCATTAACTACGATTGTGTTTATTTAATTCTAATGAAGCATGAGATAAGGATCATTAATTGTATTCGAAATGTTTTAGCTTAACCTTCCATTATGCTTTTATTCCAGCTTTAATAGCTTTAGTGGCATGGCAGATAACCAATTTAGTAGGTCTTTTGAATTTTCACTTATTTAGTGGGCATAGAAAGTATTTTTTATCTTTTTTCATAGAGTAATTCTGGCAAAACTGTCGAAACTAGATCTTTTCACGGAAGAAAATACGAAAAATAATGTAATTTCTCCTTAGAAGGAACCGCAACCGGCGCAAGACGAACGCTCTTAGCATTATAATGAAAAGCCGTAAACGGAGCAACTGAGGATCCAAATATACAGGATTCTATTTTGCACGAGATTAAGCACAATTTATTAACTTTATAAAATTAAATTGTTTCAAACAACACAATAAGTGGCTAATTATATTGATGGGCCTTGATTCTTATGAACTAACTAAAGAAATACTGTGCTTTCTATAGTAACTGTCACATCATACTGGCTTTTATTTTAAATTAAGTATTTTATTTAGTTTAGGGCATTTTAACTACGACAAAACTTACACCCGTGTCTTCTTCACCCAGTAACCACTAAAACGCTAAATCTTGTACAGTTTCTTCCCGTATGTTCCCACTTACATTAGTTATTGTCCAGTTAACCCGTCGCACAGACAACTGAGCATCGGCTCTCCTTAATGAGGGCTATCGTTTTTATACTTAACAGTTGGCACCCCTGGCGATTGACAGGACCTTACTCTACAGTGGCGCCATCTTGATGAGCGCAAATGCGATAGTCCTCCTACCACTTTCGCACTCACCAGCCGGCGCCACTGTCTTCGCTACTAGCAAGTGACAGGACCTTACTCTACAGTGGCGCCAACTGGTGAGCGCTAAAACGATAGCCCTCATTGGAATGTAAATAGGCAGTGCTTCTTTCCCGATGCCACTAAATCCCGCGGGATTTATCCCTCACTTGCGAAGGGGCTTGTTTGCGGCCGGCGCGGGGAGTTATGGTATGGTAGTTTGAATGTTCGAATTCAGGCCATTAAGAGCGGCCATTTCCGATTCTGGTTGAATTTGGCGAAAAGTTGTTGATGAAAAAAACTTACTACAAGTCGAGAGTTGGAGACAGTCAAATCTTTCTGGCGCAGTCAGATAAAAAACCACGTTACCGACAGTAGGTTATTTCAAGTGTGTGTTTCACCACCTATTCATAAATTGATACCATTTAAGCGTGTTTGTCTAAGTCAAAGTCAAAGTCAAAATTTCTTTATTTGTTTAGACTAATAAATAGTTCTTACAAATCGTCATTTTGCTCTTAAGGAGCCTCTACATGTCTCATAATCTTTTTACCCTACCAGCGCTTCGAGACCAACATTTGGCAAGTGCTGAGAAGAAGCGCCGCAACAAACTCAGTCACCACTGTCTGCCGGTTAATATAAATAAATAGAAATAGCAGTAGTAGGTACATTTGATTCAGGAGCAGTTCACTGAATTTACCATGCATTCTTGTATAGTGTAATAATGGGTATACAAAATTGCGTGGTATATTAAACAAGGTAGTGACGTGCTAATATCTAGACTTACAGATTACATACTTAAATACTAGTCTTGTTGGTTGTCCTAATAAATAAAATAAATAAATAAATTGATTCTTTACAGGAAACACTGAGTCTGTTGGTTATCTTTTATTGCTAGACGTAATATCGTGAATGTCAAGATAGCTATTAACTACCTATTCAATATTCATATACCCAGATATCAAAATGGTCAGTGGTCACGTTTACTGCAAATTCACNTTCTAATCATGTAAAGCTCTCAAAACTGAATCTTTGCATGCACTAGTTCCGAATAAAATTCAGCGCAGATTTGAATACTGAATTTATTTATTGATTTTCTATAATTCCACTTCGCTTAAACCACATTGACCGCGCCACACAAATCGCACCGAACGAGCCATACAAATAATATTTCTATGTCACGAGTGCTCGAAATGGTTTACAAAAAATATTTGCATGTACTCGTTGCGAGCGAACACTTGAACTATTTACGGATAAAAGGGTTTTCGTGTTGCCGTAATACGTGCCCGAAAAATTGTTAAGAGCCGGGCGAAGTTTATTTATGTACTTGGGAACGTGATTTGACGTTTCCTTCTCATTCTACGTAAATATTTTTATTGATTTAGACAAATAGGCCCGTAGGTGGTCGTTAGGTCAGAGGTCACGTGACGTATTATTGGCACGTGTAAAATAATGAGGTATGATATGTGTTGTTACGTTTTTCAGGCATATCATTAATGGTAGGTTAGTGCTTGTGCTCGTTTTCTGGCTTTACACGTGCCGTAGAGCTCGTTATTGTTAATGGGAACTGACTAACAAATATAACTTCTAACGAAGGTTATGGTTAGGTTAAAATTGTAAGACCTAATGTGAATGTGCTAATGTGGTTGGTTATGCAATAAACGATTGAGTATTGAGTATAGGTGGATTTAGCATTGCCCATTATTAGTATAAAATGATACTGACATGGAGCATCTAAGATCCATGATAAGCGTAGTTTCTTTGCTACCTCTCACTGACAACGATAACACGAAGAGCTTACAGAAGCTTGGAATTATTAAACAGTATTTAGTTTTATGCTTACAAAACCGATGTTATCTTTGACTAAGCCATTAACTACGATTGCGTTTATTTAATTCTAATGAAGCATGAGATAAGGATCATTTGTATACGAAATGTTTTAGCTTAAGCTTCCATTATGCTTTTAGTCCAGCTTTAATAGCTTTAGTGGCATGACAGATAACCAATTTAGTAGGTCTTTTGAATTTTTACTTATTTAGTGGGCATAGAAAGTATTTTTTATCTTTTTTCATAGATTAATTCTGGCAAAACTGTCGAAACTAGATCTTTTCACGGAACAAAATACGAAAAATAATGTAATTTCTCCTTAGAAGGAACCGCAACCGGCGCAAGACGAACGCTCTTAGCATTATAATGAAAAGCCGTAAACGGAGCAACTGAGGATCCAAATATACAGGATTCTATTTTGCACGAGATTAAGCACAATTTATTAACTTTATAAAATTAAATTGTTTCAAACAACACAATAAACGGCTAATTATATTGATGGGATTTGATTCTTATGAACTAACTAAAGAAATACTGTGCTTTCTATACTAACTTTCACATCATACTGGCTTTTATTTTAAATTAAGAATTTTATTTAGCTTATAAGAAAAACTACGACCAAACTTACACCCGATTCTTCTTCACCCAGTAACCACTAAAACGCTAAATCTTGTGCAGTTTCTTCCCGTATGTTCCCGCTTACATTACTTACTGGACAGTTAACCCGTCGCACAGACAACTGAGCATCGGCTCTCCTTAATTGGAATGTAAATAGGCAGTGCTTCTTTCCCGATGCCACTAAATCCCGCGGGATTTATCCCTCACTTGCGAAGGGGCTTGTTTGCGGCCGGCGCGGGGAGTTATGGTATGGTAGTTTGAATGTTCGAATACAGGCCATTAAGAGCGGCTATTTCCGATTCTGGTTGAATTTGGCGAACAGTTGTTGCTTTATTAGAAAAAGAAAAACTTACTACAAGTCAGAGTTGGAGACAGTCAAGTAAATCTTCTTTCTGGCGCAGTCATATAAAAAACCACGTTACCGACAGTAGGTTTTTTCAAGTGTGTATTTCACCACCTATTCATAAATTGATACCATGTACCTAAGCGTGTTTGTCTTGTTGGTTGTCCTAATAAATAAAATATATAAATAAATTGATTCTTTAGAGGAAACACTGAGTCTGTTGGTTATCTTTTATTGCTAGACGTAATATCGTGAATGTCAAGATAGCTCTTAACTATCTATTCAATATTCATATACCCAGATATGGCTAATCAAAATGGTCAGTGGTCACGTTTACGAATTCACATTGATTTATTCCGTCGACTTTTATAACTCCTTTAGGCAACGATGTCTCCTGAAGCCGTGATTGAAACCGGCACGGCAGTTTTATCGCCGGCCGGAGTCCGGACGAGAAGAAATCTATAAAGTTGTTTTATCGGCGCGACCCGATATTGAATCTGATATTGTGAGCCTCCAGATTTTGTTTTTGGGCAGTAAAATGTTTTAGTGGGGACCAAGCCTGAATGTACAGTGCCTACTTTATTTGTCATGTAACAATGAAAACGGATTTTCACGTCCTTAATGCGGAGTGGAGCAATAATTCTGACGGCGAGTGTGGAGTTACAAGATATAGGTATGCTTAAACGACAGTCAAGTTGTAAAAGACAAAGGCTAATCTAACTTTGAAGAAAGAACAGCTCGCCTATTCAGTATATCCCTATTCTAGCAGTCAGAAAGTGGAAATTTTCTTAGTAATCACTCCACCAATTTGAATCTTAGATCACGTCCTGCGCATGTTTATATCAAAAATTGATAACAACCCTTATAAATCTGTGACCTGTAAGATGCAGGCAACACTCGGTACAATAGCAACCTCGTTATTTGAAAGACCTGTCCGGCGCAGGCAGCCTCGGCGCTGAATAGCCAACGAGCGGCAGAAGCACAATGTCCCGCAGGTTCACAACATCTGCGTCTTCCGACCAACTTGTTAGGCTAGAGGCTAACAATATCCTACGCTTTCTCCTGCTCGGATGGTTTCCTATTAAACCGGTGTTATGGGTCGAACATCTTTTGTTAATGAGGCTTGGGATAGTACATCAAACAGCNACCTTCAGACTTGCGTGTAAATATTTTATTTATACAAAAGTAATGTTTCATAGCGAAAAACGGTAAACCAACAAAAAGTGTTCGTTTGTTTTCAATGTAAATAAATTCTGGATGAAAACAAAAACAAAACAAAACTTCATGTTAGAAAATAATGCTAAAATATTTTTCGCAAATACAGACATTTATAAATCATAATGACAATGGAGAATTTTAGTTCTCCGTTCAAAACGTTCACGTGATAACTTATTTATAAGTAAAAGTGTGTTTTAAGGAGTAAATTAGAGAGTTATTTTTGATTCATTAGCATTGTGTGCACACGTAGTAGGTACGTTGTGTTACATTTACTAGATTCTTGTTCATTTTTCACTGACCAGCATTACTAATGAAAATGCGCATTACGTGAGCTCCCATAAAACAAAACAACACTGCGGTGTCATTGTAAATGTATAGTCGGCCTCACACATGCGGTAACAGTTCTAGATCAATCTTATGCATAGATTCATAAACGTAGTCTAATATTGTTATGCTCATATTAGGTTTATGAATAACTATATTTTTTGTAGCTGGTTATACCAAAAAATCAAAGATCCAAATGTATACTGCAGAATCTTGACGGGCGCTGCCAGAACAGTGTGAAGAGCGCGATCGAACCAATTTGCTTGCGGCTTACGTGCCAGTTTGACTTGAGATGCGACCTAAAGTGTACGTTTCGTAGTGTCGTCTTGAATTTGGCACTGACTTACGTATTCATTCTGGTAGACACACAAATCTATAATAATATTATAAAGAGTTAAAGTTTGTGTGATTGTATATTTGTTAAATTGTAAGGGGTAATCTCGGGATCTACTGAACCGATTTTAAAAAATCTTTCACCAATAGAAATCCACATTATTGCTGAGTATCATAGGTTATACAAAAAACCGAAACGCGGGCGAAGCCGCGGGCGGAAAGCTAGTTATGAATAAAATGTTAAGGCTTACAAAAGATAAAAATAGATTTTTATAAATAAATAATAAAAAGGTTCTTTAATACGGAGTCAAGTTATCATTATTGTGAAACAACTTGCAACATTCGCTTTAACAAGGAAATGCGTGTAATTTCTGAGACTGGCTGTACGTGCTAGTGCATTCCAGAAGGCGTTCCATAAATCACATAAATGCAGTCGTATGCGGCTGCTTTGTCCGCATACATAATATTTCTTACTTTGTATTATGTCTAGAACTCCGGTTTTTAATACCTATTTATCAAAGTATTACAACAAAAGTTCGAACTCGTTTTTCGTTTCGTTATTTTTTAGTAACGTACCTTAGCTACGAAATCTTTGAAAAGCTTTAAAAAGTATAAGTTTAAAATACACACAAAATTTACCTATGTCGGTTCGGTCCACTATGGTAAACTTCCAGCTCGTACTTTAAATTGATTTTTTGATAAATGTCGAAATTTGAATTGCTTGGTAGAAGCTTTTTTTATTAATCCCGCCTGTGACTAGCATTGCATATCGACCTATTCGAGTATTCACTTTTTTAATCCCCGGCCTGGCAGCTGTATGCTCACTAAAGGATCATCTAAACTAAACCGCGGGTGTTTCGATCGAAAGCGGCCGCCATTGACGGCCGTGAGTGCGCGTTATTTCCACCGCGGAAATTGCTCCCGTGTCCGCGGTTCTGTCAAAATACGCGGTTTTCAGCTGGTTTCAGGGTTCCAAACAAAAAAGTTTATTATTGGATTAGAGTTTTAATGCAGAATGTGAATTTATGACGCTCTAGTAAACGAATTTGACATGACTTTGTTTATATTTTCTGCTATGATAGTATATTTAAAATCGGTAAATCAACACACACACGTTTCGAGCAATCGTTATATATCCTCCTAAAATCATCCAGCAAATTTTGACTTAAAGAAAATACAAAATATTTAAAAAGGGTTAGCACCAATGGTCATCAGTACCGAACCATGGATATGTTATTTTGTCGGACTTGACCAATTTTTTTCTTTTATTAGACAACCATTTTACTGGGAACGGAATTCCGTTTGTTGTTTCTAAACTATTCAGTTGTTTTGTAATCCTGCGCCAGTTTTTGCAACGTACATTTTCATGGGCATAGTTTCGTTCATTGACTTTGTATAACTATCACATCTGTACGCAATAGTTTGGTAGATATACTTTTAAATAGTAAAATTGTAAATGAATGTTTCTGATTTTACAAAATGTTTCTGATTTTACAAGTAGGTACGTGACATAATTTGTGAGTGGCGCTTACTGTTGTGACTGTTGTTGTTTTCATAAAGCCTTTTTTCTTCATTTACGTCTGTCTGCAACACATGTCGTATTAATGTTTTGTACATGCCATGCATTTGCAGAACACTATCACGCGAATGACCGAATTTGCTTATTTACGAGTATTACTTTCGGCCGTTCTCTTCAATAAAATCCTGCTTGCTAAAGAAGCACTAGCTAATTTTCTATATACATCGCATGACTCTCGGTAGCTATGTCATGATGACTTATTAATATACCAGATCATTGCTACATCACGTAGGTAAGGCACACCAATGCCCATTTTAGAGTTTTATTGAAATAAAACTTTGATTTTCGTCAAATGTTTCTCAATATGAAGAAATACATATTCTAGTCGTTGTTTGAGTTCAAACTAAAGGAAATCAATAAACTATTAATACGGGAACAGTTTACCCGTGTCATGTGACAATTCAGGCGCGCTAGAGTGGTGCTATTTTAAGAAATTGTGCCCGAGGCATCTTCCTATTTGAATAAATGACATATCAGGCGTCTACTGTGATTATTTTATGACAAAGAAGTTTTCTAACTGCCAGTTAAAAAATGCTTTTGGAGAGATTCTCTTGCCGTGTATTAATGAGATTTCAAGACAGCTGTTAGTTTACAACGATCACTTAAAGTAATTTCAAACGAAGTATACGCGCGAGCTATCTTGATTCCAGTGCCATCTAGTACAAGCAAAATAAAACTCACCGCCTCCGTATGAACAGGGTGGACCGCAAACAGTAGCGCCGCTAGTGCCGCGAAGGGGCGCTGCAGTCGCGCTACGACCACGCCTGTGCGCGCGACGAGCGCACAGCACGCCGCGTGCAGTGCCACGTTGCACGCGTGCCACCACCACGGCGAGAACCCGCAGAGAGCGTGGTTTAGTCTGTAACAAGGAGATAGTGTACATGAGAAATTGTAATACTCAACCGTACCATGAATAAATAATAAATACAATTACATTTTTCATATTAATCTTGGACGGCACACTAGGCAAGCCTGTCTCGTTGAGGCCAGGAGATAACTTTACAATATTTTAGGTATTTAAAATTATTCGAGCAAATAGACACTGGCTTTGTGCAAACAATAGAGCCGATTAATATTGACACTGAAACCTCCATAGCCTTAGTATTTTGAACAAGTATAGTCTTTAGTGAAATATTTTTTAATTATGCAACAATACGGTCTCTATTTCATTAGCTATATTTTTATCACAATAGTCAAACTCTATTTATCTAGGGTAAAAAACGTTAAAATTTAAATTAACTGTCGATGTTTCTCGTAGCATAAAAGACCAAAAATTACCTTATTTGATTTTTTTTTTATTAATTTTACCTACAATTATCAAGGATCGCGTCGGCTCAGTGCCGAATAAAAGTATAAAAAGATTAAATATCCAAAAGGCTGATTGAAATTCTGCCTGAATGTAATTACTGCTGTGAAAATATGAAATTCATTGTTTCGACTTTACAAATAGCTCGGATAAGTTTACTGAATTTTGACCTCAAAATACGAGTAATTAACCAAAGTCTTGAAATTGAACATTTAATAAATAATTTGTACTTTAATTACGAATATTTATTTTTACACCGTTATTTTAAGTATCATACTTATTAAACTAAATTGAAAAGAAACAAGAAAAAGAAACAAAGAAAAATTCTTGTATAGAAACTACTTTTAAGAAGAGATCGCTAAGAAGAAGATAATAGATAAAACCGTAAATAATTTCTAACGGCCGAAACCACGCACTGTTGGCAAACTTTTAATATAAACTCCGCATCCAGTTCAACATAATTGGCATATCGCCAACACGCTGGGTCAATAACCTACAAGGGATATTATGCTGCGATATTAACATTCTAGCATAAAAGCCGTTTCATTTAAGGTCACACCTAAGGTCACACATTCTTGTCCAATATACTACACAGTACACACGTAGACCGTAGCAGCTCGTAACGCGTAAGCTCACATCGTAGCAAGCAGCCGCGTAGCCGTAGCGAGTCATATGTGCTACGCGCTACGAGTCACTAACACGTACTACGAAATCTCCTACATGCTACGCGTTACAAGTCTACAGCACGCGCTACGAAATCTCTCCGCCTACATTTTGCATTCTGATGCAATTCGCGCAGTACTTTGAATACGATTGGAACAAGATGTGGAATAAAAATTAAATGATCCTCTTGTTTCCACCGAGAAATTGTAAGGATATATCAACTTCACTGTTGCGTTCAAAATAAACCCTAGTCATTTTGAGAATATTTAAGAGATGAGCAAATTTTACTGTTGATAATAGGCCTAGGGTGTGACTTCAACTAATTTGAAAGCAGGGAGGGAACAAGAACAAGAATTATGATAATCATGTGAAACAAATGTTTTCAGTAATGGTGACCGCTTCAACTCCGCTGTCACTAGGGTTCTGTGCGGTTTAACTAATTATTTTTAAATTACAAAATATAAATAAAAGGAACGGCCGATTCCAAAATAATTGAGCTAACAACATTTTCAAAACAGATGGCAACCAAATTAGCGTATTATCGGTCATATCCTGTTTTCGTGTCATTTATCATTAATTCACAGTACCGGAATCCAGCCACTAAAATCACAAACGCGTCGGACAAGTAACAAGAGCAATAATTACGAGAGGCAGGCTTGGGCGCCTGACGGACTGACGGACGCGATACGACGTGACGCCTGACGCCGGTTTCAAAGTTGCTTGAAGGATTCCCGCGAAATGTGCCCGACTGATGTAAATTCAATTCGTTTTGCTATCGCTATCTGTTTTTCTTTCGAATTTTGCAAAAGTATTTTTATGATGTGGAGATGAGAATAAGAATCTTGTTTATGAAAAGTAAGATTGGTAGATAAAATGAAACGCTGGTTTGCTATAAATTATTGTATCGTACAAAATACCTACCAATACCATAATTTAAGTTTTTTTTTAATTAACCTAGTTAACATCGGCAACAGTGTTAACTATCCATTGCCTATCATGTCGTCTCGTTCTATCGCAAAGAATCACCACTTGATTAGAGCGAGAACAAAAACGGAAATGGATAGTTAACAGTGTGGCCGTGTATACATACGTAAAAGTTAGAAAAATATATACTTCATGTTATTATTTAGCAGTTATGAAATGAGAAAAATAAATAGATAATGACATTCTATTTTAATGATATTTCAAGTGCTCAGAGTTTTAAAAGTCAGAATATATAAACGTAAACAAAACAACGCACAAGATTTCACAAATGGAAAGTGACATTCTCGCACGAAACAGTTCTCATTTCCCGTCTAAAGCTTTGAGCTTTCAAAGTTCGGTGTAGGCAGCGCTGCGGGCACCCGCGTGACATCTGGCGGCGTGAGAGGCATCCCTGTCCCGGAAGCCTTTGAGCCGGGACATCAAAAAATACAGGGACATCGACATGCCACCGTCACAAAGGACACCCGGCGTATGTCGTCCTGCTAAAATAATAACATTTGGCGGCTTTCGGACGGAATGACCAGTTTTTGTAAGTTTCGAAACAATCTTAATGTGGCTTAATTTTGCGCGGGTGAGTCATGTTATCGCAAATCTAGTTTGTAGCAAGTTGACATGAGACAGCTTAAATATTTAAGTAAACTAAGAAGAATAATAAATATCTATGTATCTTTAATAGGTACCTAGTACCTACTAAAATAAATTATATTAACTTTACTAGAATTACTATGATGAAGACTGAGAAATTTCATGGTTTAAATTATAACTCATAAAAAACTCATAAAACTCATTTATTTTTGCAAATAGGCTTTTAAAAAGCACTTTTACTTTTATTTACGTTACTACATCTTCTTTCTTCTTTGCCTGGCTCATTCCCATTTTATTTTGGGTCGGCCCTCAGTATCATGCGTCTCCAAGCGTTTGAATTACTCGTACATTTAATTTAATGTCTGTCTCAAATATCATCTTACGTTATTCTCTAGGAACTTCCATAGTAATACTAATGTATGCATTTCTAAAGCTTCTTAGTGGCGGGCTCTACGCGGAGTATTCTTGGAATGTTCACGGACGCATATAATTGTTCCGTCTTCTGCCGCGAGCGTTCGGATACAGCAGTATTATGTTATTGGGAAATGCAGCCGACGGGGCAATCATTTTGCTGCTTTGTCTATTGTACTCTACAGCTCTAATATTGCTGAGGATCTATTTTGACGATAACATTTCTGAGTCTGAAATATACCTAATTAAAATAATATGTTACATCATAATATTTCACTGAGGGCAGTGGGCGTGGCAGTAAAGTTCTCGAGTGGCGACCACGAACCGGAAGACGTAGTGTGGGCAGGCCTCCCAATAGGTGGACCGACGATCTGGTGAAGGTCGCGGGAGGTGCCTGGATGCGGGCGGCATAGGACCGGCCTTTGTGAAAAATCTTGGGTAAGGCCTTTGTCCAGCAGTGTCGTCTTTCAGATGAAACTAATGAACGAACGAACGAATATTTCACAAATTAAAATAAAACAAAGCAAGAATTTACTAACCATGTAATACGTCTTATAAAATCTCGTCTTGGTAACGTTCAAGTTTATATCTGTAGGCTTACCATGAGTTTACGTTAGGTGAGCTCGCTAGCGATTGCGTAAAAAAATGACATTAATTGTATGACATATTGTGCAGCGCCCCTAGCGGCTACTTTCAAGAAACAAAATCTTTAAAGAGATTTTTGACGTACTCGCTAGCGAGCATACCTAACGTAAACTCATGGTAGGTACACAGGAGCTCAATTTTTTTTCCATTAGTTGTTAATGATAGCAGTCGTGTATCCAACCAACGTTTACATGTACAATGTGTTCTAAATAACAGTGGACCCTTTGAGATGCAAGACGTTTAAAACGGCCCCATTCCGCAGCCTCCAGCCACGGATCAAAAGGAGTGCGGGCTGCATGACAACATGTACTTTGTCTAAAATGTATATCATTCCACAATAGACTTTGTGTAGTTTAACTTAAAAATATTAATTTTGTCTAAAAACGCATTTGAAAAAAATACTTTCTAAACTATAATAATATTGAGTGAATACTTATAGGACAGGAGATTTGAAAGTCGATTCATTCCTATTTCAGAAACTTCTGTATTTGATATTTTAAAAGATTTTAAACTTTCGCGTTCCATTTCAACTAAAATAGTAAGACACGGGTCTTAACACGACGTTTATTATTGAGTTACATTATGTACTCACGATTTGACGTTTCGGCTGCAAATAAATATGAGGGTAGTTGAAAATTTTCAAGCCCGCCCGAACAGACGACGCCGCGACGCCGCGAGCCGTCAGTCTGCTTGTGACCACGGCTGCAGCATCGTAGCCGAAACGTAAATCCGTGAGTACATAATGTAACTCAATAATAAAGTCGCGTTAAGATCCATGTCTTACTATTTTAGTTGATAATTTATAACACAAACTCAACACAGAACCCACGAATATCCGGTTCACACAAGATAAACCGTAACTACTGCCAAAAATAAGATTATTTACATAAAACATTATAGGAAAAGCATCGCCATCCGTTATACTTAGGTTCGGATAGAACGTATCGTCGAAACGCGGGCATAACAAATTTTCATACGCCGCGAATGTATTCGGCTAGAACACGAATTCTGGCAATAAAATTTTATTTGCGAGCGCTGTGGGGGGTATCTGGGAGTCGCTCGTAATGTAGTATTTGTTTTGAGGCAATTTTTGCGAATAAATAGGGTAATGTGGCGTTATGTTGCGTGCGATTTGTATTCGTTACTGGGTAAACGAGGGCGATTGTCACTTATTTTGCATTGTGTGGATACAAGCCATTGTTTTTATGTTCCTTTTCGCTTAAAAATGGTATTTCGGTTTGAATAAAATTGCGGAGGCGTTTTTAACACCGGTTTAGGTGACGATCACATTAAGCAATAAAGGTGGCTTAAGTTACAAAGCTTTTTTAGTATTCTATTACTTATTTAGTGCTTACATAAAGAGACGACAAAATATAACATTAAGAAATAAGATTTAAATACAAGTATTATAGTTCATCGAATTGAAAATGAATAATTTGCTTTCAATACGTGCTCGGGGCACTCTATGTTCGATTTCTAAACAAAAAAGTTTTGAAATGTCACTGAAAGACAGATACAAAGGAGAAACAAAAAGAAACATATCAAATAAATCGTCTCCTTTACAGTTCACAGCACAGCAGTGGCCAATATAAACGAATAAAAAGATTCACCGGCGAGCCATTTAAACTACTGACAAGTTGTTATGAAACTTCTCCCACGCCACTTCAGACCAGCCGACGCAGAATAACGCCCCAGAGATTAACATCCCGCTCTCAATGTTCTGGGAATACTAGAAAATATTTCTGCCCAAATGTTCCCGCCGATTCCAGTAAAAACGGTTACACGTAAAATATCGCATAGTGTCAGAATTGGTATAATTTATGAAACGGCCTTTTAGGTAAATAAGCTGTTAGCTCGTATCAGATCTGAGATAAATTTTAAGCGAACACGAGGTAAATGGAGCGTAGGAATAATAATATTTTGTTCGCAGCATACAATTGAAATATTGTATTTCATGTGGTACACCACATAAAAACAAATTGCTAAGCCTAAATGTAGTACACCGCCAAGTTTTGGCGTGATTTGTGCTAGGAACTTGTTTTGATAGATACAAGAGTCCTGGGTATCTTTATGTTTATTTTATTTATTTGAGGCACCATTACATAAAATTTTTACATTTAATACATTTCACTAAACAAGGATCGGGCGGATTTCTGTCTGTCACAGAAAGTTAACTGGACCAACTACACATTCTTAAGAATTTCACTTTTTCATACCAAAAGTATTTGAATGTACCTAATTATGAATTTTAATTACCCTAACCTCAAACAATGCATGTCCCCTATGACGAGACTATCTTACCCTTTAGTATGATGAGAATGACCATTTATTTTCAGAATACTTTGATTGCAGATAAAAAATAAAGTAGACACAGTAGACTTTACAAAGTTAGTTGTCCAAGAAAAAAATGAACAAAAGCACTATACCTACGAGTACGTGTGTCGTATCCGTCAAAACGTGTTTAATATGAATAGGCACTATTATATCATCCAAAACGCAAGTGCCGTTTAAACTTGAACTTGTCGCTTTTTCCTCCTCTCGTTCACGCATATAATTTGCTCGGAAAACAATGGATGTGCTTTTCATACATAATGCATGTTATCATACACACGTGGGTGCAAATCGAATTACCGACGTGGCCTTACAGGGTTTGACACAATTCAGCTTCATGTAGTGGCCTACACTTAAGTCAACAGATTGATTTTAGAAAATCTAAATGAGCAGTATTTTTATAATTTTCACTTTGAATTTGCTAAGTAGACTTCAATGAAATTACGGTTTCTTAGCATAAAACGACAGTTCTTCAAGCTAAACATTATCAAGCAATCATGTGCTGGATAATACCCAAGACAAGGCAATGTAAGTAAGTTCTTAAAACTACTGACTGTAAAATCGATATGTTATAGTCAAACCTCGAAGTTCCGGCTCTCCTAGGTTTGACTAGTCAATCCTCAGGTCTGACTATAAGTCTTAGTCAAAGCCCAAACATTTCGGCCTTTGACTAAATAATGTTAGTCAAACCTAGGAGTAACTAATTTGGTCAGGCAAAGGTCGAAACTCAATTTAATGAAATCGGGGTTTGACTAGTCAAACCTCAATTAAGACTTTAAACTAAACTATACTTAATTCTGATCTCGAACTTATTGCATAGGCGTTACGACGGTCGGTTTTCACGCGCACGCGCAGCTATCTCTTTAGGTGAAGGTACAAGTAACTAAACTTATACAGTACTGAGGTTGGTTGTCAGTGTTTCTAGATCAATCTTGATTAATTACTAATTTTTAGGGTTCTGTTACCTTAAAGGATAAAGAGTTTAGACCCTATTATTATGACTTCGCTAAATGTTGTCTGTCACCAGGCTCGTATCTCATGAATCATTCACTTAACTCAATAAAATACTTAAATATTTATGTATAGAGCCCCCCTGGCTCTCATACAGCAAACGTGACTTGTTGCAGTTTTTTACTTGATATTAATTAAAACGTAAACAGGTGAACCCTTGAAATATTCACATAATTTTAGTTGCATTTTAAAAATAAATCANTTTATTTCAGGTAATTTTAGTCTCCTTAAAATATAGTTTAGAGACGGTATTTTAGATGAGCTCAAATTAGATGTGATTATAGCGTTTTCACTAATAATTTGATACTCTATATTTAGGTCTCAACCTCTGCGTAACGATAGTAAGATAGAACTTATTTCATGTGCCTAACTATTACAGAAAGGTACTGACTGTAAAGGATCATTTTAAATTGAACTTATCCCAACTNCCTTTGACTATGACAGATAGATAGCTTTATCATCATAATCATGCTTTCAAAATAAGTAGATTGATTTCTGACCAGAATGGCTTTAGGTGGCCTTAAGATTTCGGAAGAACATAAACCTTTAATTAAATCCTAAATACCTTTAAGACATACATAGCGAGTCTTCTACACTTTCTCCGATTGTCCAACAAGATGAAGGCGCGGCAGTCGAGATAATCTATTATTACGACTTCTGCCATAATGTAGTTCGGAGATTAATGTCACGCTAGTGACTAAATGGACAGATTATGTTGTTTGTCATAACAGACGCTGAGCATTTCGGTATTTACTTACGAAGTGGTGTAGCTAAAATCGGTGCTTCTTTTGTCTTTTGTGATTCTTATTCCAAAAAATANGAAGAAACAATCTTAATGTGGCTTAATTTTGCGCGGGTGAGTCATGTTATCGCAATCCTAGTTTGTAGCAAGTTGACATGAGACAGCTTAAATATTTTAGGTAAACTAAGGAGGAAAATAAATATTTCTATATTTACTACCTACTTTATTTATTACCTACTGAAATGAAATGATATTAATTACTATAATTACTATGATGAGAACTAGAACTTTCATGGTTTCAATCACGTTACTACTTCTTCTTCTTTGCCTGGCTTATTCCCATTTTATTTTGGGTCGGCTCTCAGTATCATGCGTCTCCAGGCGTTTGAATTATTCGTACATTTAATTTAATGCCTGTCTCAAATATCATTTTACGTTATTCTCTAGGAACTTCCATAGTAGTAGTATGTATGCATTTCTAAAGCTTCTTAGTTGGCGGGCTCTACGCGGAGTCGTCTTGGAGCGTTCACGGACGCATATAATTGTTCTGTCTTCTGCCGCGAGCGTTCGGATACAGCAGTATTATGTTACTGGGAAATGCAGCCAACGGGGCAATCATTTTGCTGCTTTGTCTATTGTACTCTACAGCTCTAATATTGCTGAGGATCTATTTTGACGATAAAATTTCTGATTCTGAAATGTACCTAATTAAAATAATATGTTACATCATAATATTTCACTGAGGGCAGTGGGCGTGGCAATAAAGTTCTCGAGTGGCGACCACGAACCGGAAGACGTAGTGTGGGCAGGCCTCCCAATAGGTGGACCGACGATCTGGCGAAGGTCGCGGGAGGTGCCTGGATGCTGGCGGCACAGGACCGGTCTTTGTGATAAATCTTGGGGGAGGCCTTTGTCCAGCAGTGTCGTCTTTCAGATGAAACTAATGAACGAACGAACGAATATTTCACAAATTAAAATAAAACAAAGCAAGAATTTACTAACCATGTAATACGTCTTATAAAATCTCGTCATGGGAAAGTTCAAGTTTTACATCAGGAGCTCTACCTTTTTTTTTTCATTAGTTGTTACTGATAGTAGTCGTGTATCCGACCAACGTTTACATGTACAATGTGTTCTAAATAACAGTGGACCCTTTGAGATGCAAGACGTTTAAAACGGCCCCATTCCGCAGCCTCCAGACACGGATCAAAAGGAGTGCGGGCTGCATGACAAGACGTACTTTGTCTAAAATGTATATCATCCCACAATAGACTTTGTGCAGTTTATTTAATTTCAAAACATATTTTTTTCTAAAAACGCATTTTAAAATAATACATTCTAATTTAAAATGATATTGAGTGAATATAGGACAGGAGATTTGAAAGTTGACTCATTCCTTTTTCAGAAACTTCTGTATTCACAGAACCCACGAATATCCGGTTCACACAAGATAAACCGTAACTACTGCCAAAAATAAGATTATTTACATAAAACATTATAGGAAAGGCATCGCCATCCGTTATACTTAGGTTCGGATAGAACGTATCGTCGAAACGCGGGCATAACAAATTTTCATACGCCGCGAATGTATTCGGCTAGAACACGAATTCTGGCAATAAAATTTTATTTGCGAGCGCTGTGGGGGGTATCTGGGAGTCGCTCGTAATGTAGTATTTGTTTTGAGGCAATTTTTGCGAATAAACAGGGTAATGTGGCGTTATGTTGCGTGCGATTTGTATTCGTTACTGGGTAAACGAGGGCGATTGTCACTTATTTTGCATTGTGCGGATACAAGCCATTGTTTTTATGTTCCTTTTCGCTTAAAAATGGTATTTCGGTTTGAATAAAATTGCGAAGGCGTTTTTAACACCGGTTTAGGTGACGATCACATTAAGCAATAAAGGTGGCTTAAGTTACAAACAAAGATAGCTACTTATTTCTATTACTTATTTAGTGCTTACATAGAGACGACAAAATATAACAATAAATGTTGTGAAATGTCGCTGAAAGGCAGATACAAAAGAGAAACAAAAAGAAAAATATCAAATAAATCGTCTCCTTTACAGTTCACAGCACAGCGGTGGCCAATATAAACGAATAAAAAGATTCACCGGTGAGCCATTTAAACTACTGACAAGTTGTTATGAAACTTCTCCCACACCAGACCAGCCGACGCAGAATAACGCCCCAGAGATTAACATCCCGCTCTCAATGTTGTGGGAATACTAGAAAATATTTCTGCCCAAATGTTCCCGCCGATTCCAGTAAAAACGGTTACACGTAAAATATCGCATAGTGTCAGAATTGGTATAATTTATGAAACGGCCTTTTAGGTAAATAAGCTGTTAGCTCGTATCAGATCTGAGATAAATTTTAAGCGAACACGAGGTAAATGGAGCGTGGGAATATAATATTTTGTTCGCAGCATACAATTGAAATATTGTATTACATGTGGTACACCACATAAAAACAAATTGCTAAGTTAAGCCTAAATGTAGTAGGTACACCGCCAAGTTTTGGCGTGATTTGTGCTAGGAACTTGTTTTGATAGAAACAAGAGTCCTGGGTATCTTTATGTTTATTTTATTTATTTGAATCACCATTACATTATAATGTATTATCATTTACATTTCTAATGCATCTGCCCGCGGCTTCATTCGGGTGCATTAGTTTGCACAAAAAGTTAAGTAATATAATATCTGGATTAAGTAAAATATACATTCTTAAAAAGTATTAGAATTAGCTATGAATTTTAACCTTAGAAAATATAAGAAAAGAGTATCTCCTCGCCTATAATGTGACAAGAATGACCGTTTGTTTTCAGAGTAATTTGATTGCAGATAAAAAAAAGAAATTGAGACAAGTTAGCTGTCCAAATGAAAAAACGAACAAAAGCACTATACCTAGGTATCCATCAAAACATATTCAATATGAAAAGGTCCTTATATCACCCAAAACGCAAGTGCTGCTTAAACTTGAACTTGTCGCTTTTTCCTCCTCTCGTTCACGCATATAATTTTCTCGGAAAACAATGTGTGTGCTCTTCATACATAATGCATGTTATCATACACATACGTGGGTGCAAATCGAATTACTGACGTGGCCGTGCAGGGTTTGACACAATTCAGCTTCATGTAGTGGCCTGCACTTAAGTCAACAGATTGATATTTAGAAAATCTAAATGAGCAGTATTTTTATAATTTTCACTTTGAATTTGCTAAGTAAACTTAAATGAAATTAAGGTTTCTTAGCATAAAACGACAGCTTTAAGCTAAACATTATCAAGAAATCATTTGCTGGATAATACTCAAGACAAGACGATGTAAATAAGTTCTTAAAACTACTGACTGTAAAATAGATAGCTTTATCATCATAATCTTGCTTTCAAAATAAGTAGATTGATTTCTGATCAGAGTAGCTTAAGGTGAACCTTTAAGTACTTAATTAGACCCTAAGTAGCTTTGAGACATAAGGGAGATTCCGCTAATTTGGACCAGTTTTTTTGAATCCCATTTTACACATAGTTTTCTTTTGTTTTTGCTAATGTCCATGGTATATAATAAAAGATACATTATTCAACTTACTATTTCATAAGTATTAATTAACATGATTGTTGTATATTTAGCACAAATCAACAAAGTACGAGTTCAGAGCTTCGGTCCAATTTAGCCAACCGGTTCGATAATTTGTACCACAGGGTTACTAAATTGGATTCCAATAAATTTCAAGCCTATAAAAAAACAAAATATTATACGATACATTCTTAATAAATTAGGAAACGAAAAGGAACAGTAGTTATTAACATAGACAATCGATATTGTTTTACACTACTTTGCCAGTCTTTTGCTTTCATTTATTGTTAGTCAAACATAACTACGCTATTATAACTTCAAAATATGATTTACTAAAAAAAATTTCAAAATCCTTTGGTAAAGTTCCATACAACTTGATGTGGTACAATTTAGCCGACTAGGTGATAGTGCTTTTGTAGGGCAGCGGAGTTGTTGTAGGTGTTGTTGATTGAAAGGCCGTGTTTCAATAATTAAGTTTATTGCCAGGTCTGCACAGTTTAAGATAATACACACAATCACAAGTGTAATGGCCGGAGTACGCTAAACGCTACTGGGCGCGAAGGCGCTCAAAATACATACGTCACAAGATCGAACGAATGAAGGAATGAATGAGTTTTAGTGTTGGAACCCAACAGCTTTTAAAAAATCGGTAAAAAATATAGCTTATAAATATATATCCGCTATATAAATCCGCACTAATTTACGCTTCTAAATAATATATTAGAAACACCCTGTGATTAAATTTAACAAAATTACAAACTTAACATGTATTGTCAAAAGTTACTTGAAAACAATGAAAAAATACTTTTCAAAATAACACACACACACGTGTTTGTTGTCACGGCAAAATCCACATGGCCGATATTAATTGATTTTAGTTGTGTATCGCTGAGTGATGCAATTACAGACATTCAATAAATACTTTACGAAATATAAGGGTGGTACAATTTACCCGGCGGTACAATATACCGAACTCTCCCCTACATAGCGAGTCTTCTACACTTTCTTCGATTGTCCAACAAGATGAAGGCGCGGGAGTCGAGATAATCTATTATTACGACTTTCGCCATAATGTAGTTCGGAGATTAATGTCACGCTAGTGACTAAATGGACAGATTATGCTGTTTGTCATAACAGACGCTGAGCATTTCGGTATTTATTTACGAAGTGGTGAAGCAAAAATCGGTGCTCCTTTTGTCTTTTTGTGATTCTTATTGAAGAAAACACTTTTTGATACTCATTACATAAGTTATTTGATGAAAATCTTAAGTAACAAGTATTTTTCTTGAATCTTCTTTACGAATACGACGACCTAACTATAATAAATATGATATTTTACTAGAATTATTTTTCCACGCAGCCATTTTTATTTGTTTCGAAAGCTTTTAACCTACAAAGATCAACTGGTCGGAACTACAGCTCTACAGCAAAATTAATCTGAACCCAATGTATTTTTTGCATAAGAAATTAATTTAACTTCCAGGGTGGATCCGGAAGTAGTTTCAAGTTGTCAGTAGTTAGATGAGTTCGTTCCTCATTGCCCGAGACTGTAACTGAGGTAGTTAATGAGTATCAAACTTATGAACGTTCTAGTTTTCGAGTTATTTATTTTAAATTAAATGTTAGGAAGTCAAATTGGTTTGAGAAAAAAGGTCTGGAGAAATACAATTTCTACCGCAAAAGCGAGAAAGGAAAAAACGTAGATATTGTATTATTTTGTTAAACAATATTTTATAAAGGGAATCGGAACAAAAAATTAAGATTGTCCGTAGTTATTTAGATTTCCTTTTACTTTAATTCCTGGGAAAACTTAATTTCTCTATTCAAATTACTAATGCGAGTCTGATTCCTAATGTAGGTAAATAAATCTTGATTCAATCACTCATGATTTAAATAATTCTAAGAATCACACTAAAGGCCGACAAATTCTTTTAATGTATATTGGACGTCTTACAAGGAATAATGTCACTCCCTCAGCACATTATCACAGACACTCAGCACTTCCAAGGTAAGAATAGTTCACCCAAATCCCCATTAACAGTGGGCCTAATTCAATTGGCCGGTCATCTCGTTACGTGAGCCACCCTCATGAAATTTAATGTCGACCTTAATAGTAGTTCGACCCAGAATACACTTTGAACTGAACACTAATTCTCCCAAACATTTTTGAAGTTTTCCTCTTTATTGTGGACGAGCTCGCCCAATTTAGGTTTCTTACGGATGTTTTGGCCTGGCAACGCAATGTTAAACGTACCGAATTTAGCTCTCAAGTTAAATCGTTGAAATGTTTCCACTGGGAATTCTGACTTGATGTATGTACCTACCTATCTACGTTTGGATCCAGTGAGCGAGCGGATATACAGCTACATTTTCTTTGTGATGACCAAATCCTCATGCTATTCCACTAAAACAAAACTAAGTAGTACCTACCTACCACGTGCAAAACATCGTTATAATATGTGTCTAATCTAAGAGGACTTTTTAGCGTCCAACGCCATAGCTTATTGCGTTTATGAGCGATAGAGACGGGTGATTACAATCTCATAATCTAAAGACAAAATAAATACAAAGATACAATCATAAGAAATATTTGCTGTTCATATGCCGTCTCTGAGCTTCTGTATAAGGCCTATAGTGAGAGGCCACGTTTCCGAGCCATACCTAAGTTATCACTGGTAACACACATTTCTCACTATAGGCCTTATACAGAAGCTCAAAGTTGCACAGCGTGCTATGGAGAGGGCTATGCTTGGTGTTTCTTTGCGAGATCGAATCAGAAATGAGGAGATCCGTAAACGAACCAAAGTCGCTGACATAGCCCGACGTATTAGCAAGCTGAAGTGGCAATGGGCAGGGCACATAGTACGCAGAACTGACGGCCGATGGGGCAGAAAGGTTCTGGAATGGAGGCCGCGTACCGGAAAACGCAGCGTGGGACGTCCACCCACAAGGTGGACCGACGACATCGTAAAGTATTTATTTTTATGTGTGCAATAAAGATTTTAAATAAATAAATAAAGGTAGCAGGGAAGCGCTGGACGCAGGCCGCTACCAATCGATCAACATGGAAAGCATTGGGGAGGCCTATGTTCAGCAGTGGACGTCCTGTGGCTGAAATGATGACATGCCGTCTCTATGACAGGTAGCGTACAAACAGAGTAAATACCTACAAATGAGTAGGTCATCTTCATAGAAACGCAACGAGCGCGGTTTGTATGTGAGCGCGCGCCAATACGTATGCGGCGCGCACGCACGCACTGACAAAATTCAGCGCACCTCACCCCGCTCGGGCGTTTCTATGAAGATGACCTACTCATTTGTATTTACTCTGATACAAACAACATTCGTTGTCTAGTAGACACACGTGCCGACTCGCGTCCCTCGCTAACCGGCGTGATTAATGCCGTCACTCTCAAGGTAACCAACAGGCGCTGTACTAATTTAATCAGCGGACATCTTGTGCGCTCCCTCATGAAAATTAATGCGGGCCGAATAGTGGTCGGCCGCCTCAATAACCACGGGCAGATTATTTTCCCGCCAATTAGAGCTCTCGCGTCGGAATGGGCTGTATTAATTCGATGTCATATTAGTGAAAACATTTTCTGGTTGTTTTGTTAATTAGTTAGCTAGTGTTTTGGAGGGGCTTGTAAATGAAACCAAAATTGAATAGCTTCTGTTTTGAATGCTCCTATAGGGTTTCGGAGTTTATGAAACACATTATGTACGATAATTATGTTAGAATGTTTTGATCCTGTATTTTGTAGTCTGCTATGCAATTATTAATAACCATTTCTTAGTGCTTTATAACGTTTGAGCTCCGAGTCAGCGTTATTTTATGAATAAAATAAAGGTTAAAATTCTATACAAATATTCTATCTTANATCAAATTCAATTTAACCTCATCTTACGGTACGTCTAATCAAAGTATTATAGCGTTTCCAAGGCCTCCGTCCTTGCGCTAAACGGTCCTTTGAATTCAACTTGAAATAGGTATATCTTGTGCAATTTTTCAGAGGGCCCCGAGAGACAATAAATAAGACACTCCCCTGATAAGGCACCTCGGGAGGTCTTTAGTGCATTTACAGATATTTACTCCATTACTTGAGATGGCCATTGGTTGATCTACTAGTTATCTTTAACTAATAATATTATATTTAACTTGAACATGTAGCATACATTTTTGCCATGTAAAATATTTCAAATTATAGAAGTATTTTTATGAATTACCATAATACTAGAAGTCCTAATTTAAATTTTAATATATATCATGAGTAAGCCAATAATTGACCAAAAGTAACAGTATAATTATTACAGCAAAAGATTTTCTACCGCGGGTGAAGCCGCGGGCAAAAGCTAGTTCTAAATAATGTCAGCACTTTGGCAATAATTAATCAAGTTAAGCACTGTAAATGCGCAAATTGCGCAATAACAGAACTTACTAAAAGCCGCCATACTTCCTAATTACATCTAAGACAAAGCCTGTAGTTGGAACTCAGTAAAAGCTGTCGTGCTTCATAATTATGGCACCGGGAGAGGCCTAGCTCGGTATCCCGGGGAAATCGTGTCATTTCAAGCCTCCATGAATGTTTAATTTTGATACCCTTGACGCATTGCAGCTGCCACACTGTAGCTGAAGAAGACCAAAACGTGTACCTATTTTCAAAGCACTATATTCCAATTCGCACAATTGCATAAAGTTTTACACTTTTGTGAGATTCCGTATATCACATTCTAATGTTTCAAATATGGGTATGTAGATAAAGGTACGAGTAGGTACATTATCCACAATGAACTGAAAATAATAATAAATGTTTCGATTTTTTATCACTAAATAATAATACTGAGCCCAAAATAAGAAGTAATGAAGGAACAAAGCATTTACCCAGCTCAGGCTTTCTGTTTCAAAGTAATAAATGGTTAGGTATTTACTATTTTATTCAAAGGCCACCCGTTCGCTTTTCATGCCTCCTACAGACATTTATTGCTTTAAATTTATAGTTTGAGGGCACATAAAAGTGTGGACTAACGATGAGCATACAATAAGAATGGTATGTTATTATTTTTGGCCTAACAAGGCCTGTTTGAAACAAGTTAATTAATTTTTTGACATTATTACAAAGAGGACAATATTCAAAAGCTCAGTTGCTTTATCACAAAGGTAAAAATACTTAATTTAAAAATCACGTCGCAACCAAAAACAAAAAATACCTTTCATGTAAAAAATTGACCTTTCATATACAAACGGAACGATTCCGGAGGTAAAAAAGGCTTGCTCGCTCCCGAAAATCACTGAACTGGACACACCCGAGTATAAACGTGTAATGAATTCCGGAAAGAGTTGTCGCCACGTTTTGATCTGAGCAGCTCCTTTGAAATGTATTAAAAATTGTCTAAAAGGCCGGAAACAATTTCCTTTAAATTAAAAATGCGTGTAAAATCGTGACTTTTATTTTCTTAGGCTTAAAATTCCACACAATAAATGGGAAAAAAGTAATAAAATATCTAAAATATCACGTTTGGAAACGAAATTTCATGATTTTGAGATAAAGAATATTAGAGTTCATTTATATTCCATTCACGACTTGTAAACTAGAAAAGTTCCAGAACTACTAACAAGTACTCATAACACACGAATACATAATATAAATGACCCTCTTATTGATTGCATCGTAATCCCTAATCCAAATCGGAACACAAAAACAAAACACAATATAAATAAGCTCTGTCCGAAATTTCCAATTTCCAGTAGGCTTAAAAACGTCAGGCCAATACTTCATCAAACAACCCGAATCCAGTCGGGAGCTGGTAATAAACAGCTTATCAAAGCGCACCTGACGGCCCCCGATAAGCCCCCGGCCCGTCGATCCGATCAAATTACCATCAGCTGATAATATTTGGGTGAAACGTCCGATTCTCGTACATTTTTAATGTTTCCATACTACAGTGTGAGGAGGTCAGCCAGTTCATTATGGTATGTCAAAGTCAAAATTTCTTTATTTGTTTAGACTATATAGTTATTTAATTTTTAGCGTTAAGAGTCGCATCTCAAACTAATTTGAAAATTATAAATAACTTGAAAAAATCGAACTGCCTAAGGCGGGAATTGAACCCACGACCTTCCGCTTGCCGGGCGACTGCTCTTCCAACTGAGCTACTTAGACACTGGATGAACCCGTCGAAATTTTCAAGTGTAATACGCTGTTACGGCCAGCGTTTTTTTTCAAGTTATTTATAATTTTCAAATTGTTTAGACTAACCAACATTTGGCAAGTGCTGAGAAGAAGCGCCGCAACAAACTCAGTCACCACTGTATGGTTGCTGGAAATGCTGTTGTTGACAAATAATGTGTAACATTCCTAACACTTGTAGTCTCAATATGGGTTCAGAAAACGAACGAAAGAATATTGGAATCTCAAGAAGATATTCATGTCTTTATTTTTACAGAGATGAATTAATCCATAAGGATCGCAACGTTTCATTTGTGTTAATCTGTGTATAAACTTTAAATAATAATTTTATCAGGACTGCGCTTACTGAATTAAAGATAACTTATTTTTCTTAATAAACAGTTTTATTGTGTGCAATAGGGTATTTGACACCACCAATCAATTGACGTACTTTTTAAAACTGTCAAAACGACACTCACCCATAGATTTTGTACGGCGATACTAGCATGTGACGTCACAATTTTATCAACTCAATGAAACTACTTTTTACAATTTTAATGCAACCAAAAATCGTAATTTACAGGTAATTAAAAATTAATTAAGTTTTTAAGACCAGAAAGAAGTGTCTTTTTAAAAAAGTTGTGGTTTAGAATTATTGGTGAATGGTGTCAAATACCCAATTATGCTGTCTGCATCATACATATTTCTTCAGTCCTGGTTGTAGTACTTTTCCTACGTCCATAATCAGGGTAAAGCATTGAACCAACGCCGGCTAAATAATGATTAGGGCCGGGCTCCATTAATCCTTTCTGTTGAAATTTTCACGCTCTATTTGAGCGGTTTAAATGGATTTACCTCTTTGTTGTAACAAGTGGTGGAGCATCCTTAAAATCTGCCTGCTATTTTGTGGGCGCTCGCAAACGTAAGCCACGCACGAGATTAGAAAGGTCAGAATATAATAAGGATAAAATACATTGTAATAGCATGTTTAATTCGTTCCATGAATTCCGAAGTGTTTGAAACAATATTGTTCAGTCTATGTTGGAATTGTACATATGTCTATGTTGGAATTGTACATATTAAACACAGTCATTATCCCATGGACTAAGTGTACTTAGTTAAAAATTATTTTTTGATTAATAAACACAATGGCACCACCATTCAATCAAAAGTGTGTTTGTCTATGGACTGAAATAAAGCGTAGGAGTAGCGAGTATGTATTCGTAATTAGCTACCAGTACAGACGTTATTTTATTCAAAGGTCTTAAATCAAACGATATTTACGCTCGTATTAGCAAAAAACTCCACCAAAGGTAAATTTTTCCGAGAACCATATCAACTTACGAGGGTTGAATTGACTTACATTATACATATTTTTAGCTTCTCAAGACTCAATAATCCTTTCTGGCTGAATAACGTAATACGTGTACTCCCATCCTATAGACGTATTCGGTTTCATTATAGTCTTTCGCTAGACTATAATGAAACCGAATCGCTTCTTACATAGGATCAGGTTATGCAGTTGCCACCTTACCACTCAGCACAGACTTGCACACCTCACTCACTTACACACTGATAATTTCACTCACTCACTCTCACTCACTCACTCTTACACACTCACACTCACTCTCACACAATAACACGTTCATTCGTTTGTACTCTAATTGTTATGACTGTAACACTGTTTTAAACTAAATTTAAGACTTCTTTTTCTTGTCTTAAAAGTTTTGGTTTTGTTTTAAAAGACTAACCAATCGGACCAAGTCATTGTATTTAAATCTTAGTTGAGGAATCACTGGCTACTAAAATACAGGTTGTAACCTAGTTTAGTAGTCATGGGACCCCCGATTATCATGCCACTTTTTGTAACTTTTGCATAGTAATACATGCATAATGTAACTTTTGGTTTAAATAAACGTTTTTATTATTATTATTATTTATTATTATATACGAATATCCTCAGTTCCTAGAAATATTCGAGAACAATATTCGCCTCCCGCATGGCAGTCGGCACTCGCAGGTAAGTGTCCTAAACACTTCTACACGCCGTAATAAGGCACATCTTCCCGAAGGAGCCCGCGCCCGTGTTGTGAATATAAATGTACTGAAAATGTACTTACAGCTTTTACATTTGTAAGACAAAACTGATTTTGGGAATTGAAAGATTTTATAGCAGTTGCCGGACTTGAACGCGAGCTGTTTTTGGTTCGAATCCTGTCAAATCCTGGGTAAATGTAGCTCTAAAATGGTCAAGTACAAAAACCTGGTTATCATTAAACCACTCTATTTTTTTTAACACAATCTCGGCTAGGTATTAATTTAAGTCAAAATATTATGCATAGAGCTTAAATTACACGTACTCGTATGATTATAGAAAAGCAAAGTTTTATTTCTCACATTTATATTTTATTTACTGGAAACAGAAACTATCTTGTTTTCCCGGTAAATATGAGAAAATAATCAGTTGAAACGCCCTTAAGTGCAGCACACACGGCGCTTACGCTCATGGAGCTCTCAACACTCCTTACATTTAAAATTCCCTCTCGACGGAAAACTAAAATTTGTTTCGCGTTGACCTCATTTCATAATTATTTCCAGAGCTTTGCGAAATCTTATTAAAGTAAAAAGCATTTTTAATTTCAGGACAAGAGATGTTTAATAACGTACACAAGTTTATTTTGTGCTAAACTAATTTGCTTAATCATTACTCTGCTCTAGATTTTGCGATTATGGCGGTACGAAATTTCATTACGGTAGTTTGGAGTTATGAAATGAGTCGTACGTGCGCTTACGCCTGTTTTACGCCTGTTTGCTTAATGTCGGGACTCAAAACTGGGTTATAAACAAACATAGTATAATAAGCAATCCATAAGTAGTACTAATGCGTAAGCTAGCTTTCTTGGTTGATACTCTAAGGCCCAGAACACACGGTGAAACGCAACTGCAACGAAACTGCAACTTCTAGTAACTATTGAGCTGTATCTAAGTTTCTGCCATAGCGTCCGTTGAGAGACCACACATAACGCGACCAGTTTGAAACCGATTTGAACTGGTCAATCTGGTCGCGTCATGTGTGGTCTCTCAACAGACGCTATGGCAGAATATGTTCTGTGCCTAAGAATGCTTACTAGAAGAATCGAATTTTGGGCATGTGGGGTGGCTTTGTAAGTGTTTAAATAGTTTCGTTGCTCATGCCTAAACTTGGTAACCTATTTTTAAACTGCCTTCTCACAACATCAAACGTTTAACCACAGTACAATATCCGAACAATTTGAAAAGCCAGCGGCGGCAGTCCATAAGAATGCGGGTGCATGTATGCGCGGCGCGCGGTCACAAAGGCCGCTGCGCTTTGAGGCGGGCGCGGGGCCGCCCAGCTATGCTGCCCACATAACTTGGATCGCTTTGTTAGATACAAGCGTTTTTACAATGTTAATAAGTTTACCACATCACTAGTCGATGTACAGAGCTCTAACCAACTCGCGGCGCTTAAATTTCACAAGGTAAAGCGATGTTTTTGTGCTCATTCATTTACAACGTAGAGCGAAGAATGTGAAGGGTAAACTTAAAAAAATACAAGACAACACTGATCTTAAAATCCTGACTATATTTTTTCATTTTACGTACTTTTTATTAAAAAAAAGTCCGTAAAAATAATTACTAGTAGTATTAGATAGGTATTCTGTTGCTTTTTTAAAAGATTAAGTATCTTTTTCATTATTTTCGTTACTTTAGGCTTTTTCATTATTTTCGGAGAAAAGATTTTAAGTGAGCTTCTGATATTTATTTTAGGTATTTTGGCAATAAGCTCGTTCATTCCAGACAGAGGCAGTATCGCGGGGAATGTTGTTGAGTTATGTATCTCAAGTGCGCGGCCTCAACGCAAGGACTGGGCTGGGCACTGGCACGTCAGGCCTGCGAGTTATGTCGGCCAATAACACTGACCGATACAGGGTGAATCATTGATTATTGTTTAGGAATTACAATAAAAAGTTTACTTATTTCTTGTGACTTATGTCGCACTCTAATTATAAATTTTCCAAGCTTGAAAATATTATCTCCAATGTTCTTTTTTGTTTGTTCACTAATAAAGAATTACAAAATGACAAAAACAGTTTCGTTCTAAGAAACCCAAACCAAAACAGACTTACGAGAGATTATAGGCTCATAATAATTACGAAAGTAAGAAAATACTTTTTTCAGATATATTAAAGTAGGTTCTTACTATTAAAGAAATATTAAATTAAAATTGTTTATGTCTTCATTATAAGTAGATTATAGAATCTGTGTTTTTGTATCAACATTACTTCCCAGTATCCTTATTTGTTTAACTTTAATTAAAGTTTGTTACACGCGCCAACGAGACTCCCACGGTACAAGCAAATAAATATTAGGTACTCTACTATGGTACAAGTTTGTAAGCATAAACCGTAAGATTATTTTCAAATCATACAATCTAATAATGCCCTTTCACAAAAACGTAATAATGTTTTCTTTAATCTCCTTTATCCAACAATCCAGATCCCCATACCATATTCCCTATACTATTCCTTCCGCCGAATACGAGGTTATCAAAAACTCTTTATAAGATTTCATATTATATTCCCGGTCCGCACCAAATGGAATTATTCCTAGAACAAACTTTCGTGCGTCCATTCTCATTGTAACTTATAACAAATCCGGTGGTCCGTCGGGAGGTTAAAATAAATAAGCCCCACTAAAAGAGGGACGGTGGAACTTTTGGAGCCGGCAAGTTATTTACGTGCCCTTAAAGTCTGGGCGGTTTGTGGCGTTTGAGTCTCGTTGCGGTCACTGGGAGAACAAGGGGTTACTTTGGGGCCAACTGTTTTTTTTCTTGTAATAACTTTCAGTTACTTAGTTCATTTCAATATTGTTTTAGTAATACCATAGAACGCCGCAGAACATTAACTTTTTTCGTCCTACATTTCGAATCCCTTATTTGAATTGTCATCCTTTCCGATACTAGGTATATTAATAAGAACAAAAACTATCAATAAGCACCAATAAGATGCCAAATACTGCGCATGTCAATCAAGATGAATAACGAAACCTCGAGGCTAATAAAACAGACGTAAAGCTTTATTTTCTTTGCATCGTAGACAGTTTTATAACAAATACACCCAATATTATATTCCGGATCACCTGCGCCTTATCCTCCTTATCTATATCACTTCTGACCGAAATATTTTCCCTATCAGTCGTGGAAGGCAAAGGTGATGCCCTGTACGGTTTCTTGCATTGACTGCGGTTCGCAAAAAGGTTCATGTTGATCGACTGCCATAATACATTTTCTGTTGAAAGAGAATCGAACGATTTTGAGATAGGTTTTTGGTCTGAGTAAAGTGCTTGGCAAATGAAGACAGACAGTTTACCTGGCAAATATTATTACTATAAGATACATAACAGAATAATTAGTATTTGATATTTATAAGTACCCTCGCCCAGAACTTATGTTTTTCCATTTCCATTGTTTATTTTGCGACAACTTAGCAACAGCCACGTTGTCAAACTTTACGATAGGAATCTGATCTACGAGTAGCTTAATTGGCAACGTAGTGATTAGGTATTTGCTATAGAAACATGTTGTTTTCAACTACATAGTTATAACAAACTAGCTTTATTCAGTCTTTTTTTCGATAAAATAACGGATTTTCTCGAACAAAGCGAATAAAACTTTGCAAATTGCGTATAAACGAATAAGGAGAGACAGAAAAAGACTCTACTTTATCAAACGATCCATCTCCCGTTAAGCTGACAAACAGATGTTAACAACTAAAAAAGTGCTTCCCATGTTGAAATATGAAAATTGGAGCTATAATCCGGCTTTGCAGCCCTTCAGCATAATGGAAGCTCCTCCATTCCCGGCAAATATACTTATTCAATTGAAAATTGTCGAAAAATAATATTTGGCTAGACAAAATAATGGTTTAGTTATGTAATAGAATATGTTGAAGCCCACGGACTTGTAGCTTGTGTTGGCTATGTTCATTATTATCATAGGTGCATTAAGAATACATTATATGTCACACATCGTTTTTTTTTAATATGAGCTTTCGAAAAAGTGCTAACGTAACTAATTATGATCAATACTAGTAAAACAAAATGTATTTTAAGTACCTATTAAATTGCATTGCCATTGTTTTTTTTTAGACATTACATTAAACCCTACTTAGGAAAGCTTTTTAGTTAGTTACCGGTTAAGTTTCGCGACAAGCTGAAGTTAAGTTCGCGAACCACCAGACTAGACAGACATCATCAAATAAATACTGAACGTTAAATAAGGTTCAGTAAATATTACATACATTACCATAATCATTATGTTAATTAGGTAGGTACAATAAAATGTTGGCTATCCTCTTATTTTCTGTTCCGCTCGTGTAATTTGCGGTTTGTAAAGTAGGTACCTACTATATACATCTTGATCATCATGACAATAATATAAATCAGAAATGTGAGACGATCTGAAAAATTATTGTAATTAAAGTTTGAGGAATTGAAATATATCCATGCAGAGGAGAACAAATAAAAAGTCACGAAGAATAAGTCATCCGTTATGTATCTTGTCTAAACCAAAACCAGAAATGCAAACTGCACAGAACGAAATGCATGTTTAATTTCATTATCGTCTTACTCGCACAAGACATCACTAATGACGCGCAGATGCTTTTAATGGCTCGCTGTATCACCCCGGATGGAATCAAACCTCCAAACTGATGTTGAGATTTCATTTGTTATAGTTTTTCATTGTTTCGTGCTTTTGGATCAAGTCAGAATTCTTGGAATATTCCGTTTATTTCGGTACTCGTAAAAGCCTACGAATAATAAAAACATCAACTTTTGCTGATGAGGCATTAGATCAACAATAAAATTAGTCTTGTGACATTCATAATACTATATTCAAGTATTAATACCGAGGGTGTCATGAATTTATTGCTGGAGGAATTAAACAACAACAAAAAACAGTTTATATTATCGGAGGATTGATGGGAGACATTTATTTTTATTTCACATTTTTCGATTTCACGAATCTCATTTATTCCTTTCGATGTCCGTTTCATAAAGCGATCGACTCGGAATATACCTACTCGAATGCCTATATTGCGTACGCGATTGTATTTTGGCGAGCGGAAGAGACTGAAAAACGGGAAATATCAATGCCAACAGAAATACGTTATTGCGATCAGTTTCAATCTAAAATTGGCCGTATCTGAATATAAATTAGGAAAGAACTCGATTGGCACATCAAACAGTTATTCACGTCTTGTCATAAATGAAATAATTTTCGATACGATGTTATTTTGACGGAAATCGAACCGAGTATTTTTAATCTGCTCGTCCAGTGAATAAATATGCAACTCAAAAATGTTATTTACCTGTTGGAAAATCACTAGGTATCTGCATTTTATACAGTCTCATAGAATTATGATTAATAAACGCTCAGTTTAAATTTACGTCAGATTATAGCACAAAAAAACTAACATAGACCTACACTCAGATTGAAAGAACAATTAGAGCAGATTTTAGTTGTATTTAAGAATGACTTACTTGCTACCTAAAACGCTTTAGGCTTTTTAAGAGCTTTCTTAGAAACTTTTAAGTGATTATTGTAAGATTAGTGAGTGATAATAGCATTTAACAAGCCTACGCATTTCCATTGTGAAAAAAAAATCTAATTCCAATTTACAATTTATTAACAGCGACATCCATATGACTACGGAACCGTGCATCCTCGTGTCAATCTCTATATGTGTACATTTTTTATCTCTTAATTTACGGGTGAAGGAAATCAACACGCTTTTTCCACGGGGGCAGGTGGATGTCCGTTTGTATGAATAATTGAACGTCGGTCAAAGTCGGGCGGGGACTAAAATATAGGGTTTCTGACAGTCTTTATGTTCTAGGCTTTAGCTAAAGATAACGATAGTATTTAGTCGTGATGTGTCGGGAACAAACGTATCAATGTTCAGAAAGTTCGAAGCCTTTGGACTGATGTATTGCTTAGTCATCGAGCTTAATTACATGGCGAAGGCATGCAGGTTATTTTTCAAAGCTACTTATTTGTGATTGTGATTTTAGGTGTGTGGGTGTTTTTCATAAAAAAATCATTGAGATAGATAATTACGTGGGCGGGATGTAGGCGACGTTTCATGGTACAGTATGGTAAAATAAGAAATCAGATACACATATTTCATCTCAAAGGATTTGGATCCACACATGAAACGTGTCATAAATAAATTCANAAGCGGTTTAGATTTTACATACAAAAGGATTTTACCGCTAATTCCCGTTCCCGTGGGAATTCCTAAGTATCCTATAACCTGCCCAGGAGTATGAAGAATAATTGTACCAAGTTTCGTTAAAATCCGTTGAGTAGTTTTTGTTTCTATAAGGAACATACAGACAGACAGACAGACAGACAGACAGACAGACAGACAGACAGACAGACAGACAAAAATTTTACTGATTGCATTTTTGGCATCAGTATCGATCACTAATCACCCCCTGATAGTTATTTTGAAAATATATTTCATGTACAGAATTGACCTCTCTACAGATTTATTATAAGTATAGATTTTGAGTGTTCAAATAGTCAGTTGTTTAACGAGACGTGTAAAAGCTCACATTTTCGTCACGAATGGCGATTCGACTATGCTGGCCAGTTTCCCTAATTAAACTAAAGACTTTTGGAAAAAAAGTGGCTGTTTACTATTAAGAATTAACCATTCTACATTTCTCTAGTGACGTTTCTGTCATATAATCGGATATTTCGGAAAAATAGGCGACCGTAAGTTTCAAAGTGTTCCGAGCGCATGGGACTTTTGTTGGAATTGGTTCATCTTAAATCACCTCCATAGTCGATAGCTGTTTATTTTCAGGATCATTATGCATAGATCCTTAATTCGTCAACTGTCACAATTTTAAAAACGGCTTTTAAAGCTTTTTAAACGTATTTATCAAACATTTCCAAGGACTAAACGACACAAGCGTCCTATTGAGCGTTTGAAAAATTTTGTGACATCCAGCGAGAAAAAAACGTATTAACCATAATATGGTAATACAATATTTTATTACTGCTGGTGGAATTAATGCCTAGGATTATCTCAATCCTACGATATATCACATGACAAGGTTTCTCTTCCATTTTTCTGACAACATCAATGTTTTCCGCCACTATTAGTCATTTTGGACGACTTTCGCAAAGTTCACTGGTGAGACAATGACATACAATATTATACTTCTTAAACTAGCGTTTTACAATAGTAAAGGACAGATCTTTATCACCAAAAGTGAAATTTGGCTGACCGCTTCAGTTTTGTATTGATTAACCACGTCGAAAGTCATAATAAATCTTCGCGCGTAAATTTCCGCAAGTCAATTCCATGTTTTTGTAGTCAAGATAATTTTCAATTCAATGTTAATAATACAAAACGTGCTCAAATGATAAAAAGTTTTGAATAAGGTTGTAGTCAAAAATGTCAAACTTTTCATTAAAAGTATCAGTTATCGTCTAACAACACGTTATGTTGTCGAGGCTCACAACTTAAATAGTGCCCTAGTAAATAAATTCAAGCAAGAAGAAATTGTTTCGAGATAACTTATTATGTTGTATAAATACACTTTCTGGTAGTCAGATGTAAGATCCGCCTAGTCGGGAGTCTAATCTACTAACTGGATCTTAAATGCGTGACATTTTTACAGTTTAACAGCCAATTTACATACATACGAAAGCACACTAAATACTGTGATATTTTGTGACACTATACGGCCTAAGTATGTAGCAAAATTGCATAGCCTAATGTGCTGTCCACTGAATTATAATATTACATAATAATTTCTATGATTAAAATCATCATCATCATCATCATTTCAGCCATAGGAAGTCCACTGCTGAACATAGGCCTCCCCTAATGCTTTCCACGTTGATCGATTGGTATTGAAATATCTCAATTATATTATAGCAGCCCAACTATCGCCCTGCCACTGAAACGAGTGGATTCAATCCACATTTGGCACGCGGCAGGTGAGTGAGCAATTTAAAATGAATGATTGACGGACTATCAGTCACTGTCAATGTTTTATCTATCGGATAGAGTGGCACTCGTGATCAAAATATAATTATTCCAAATACACAGAATTTATATGAACAAATGCATATTTTTATTCTAAATTGTGGCAGATTTGCTTGCACATTTTTCAATCGTGTCAACACATATAAAATGCTAACAAACCAAAAATATTGCATAGGTACCTATTCTTTCCTTAAATCACTTAACTTTCTTTTCTACAGTGAATACTAAAGAGCTTTTTAAAATACACCAGCTTTTACTTGCTTTACCTACTTTTAAATGCCATAATTTTGCTATCAATCATAACTTTGCTAAAAGGCGAAAGTTTTTTCTATTATTAATGTGACTAAATTGAAATAATTATTGAAACATAAAGTTAATCGCTCAAATAATACCTCTACTTAAAAAATACTAACTTGGTCCACAGACAACAAAAAGAACCTCCTCAACATTTAATCAATAAAAAATGTGCAAAAGAAACAGTGCGGCTTTTAAATTAATTGAAAATAGGTACGAGTATGTCGAAAACAAAACGGCGAGTCACGTGATTGACGCTTGCGAGAGTAAAGGGGGGAGAAGGGTGGGTGATTAATTCGTTTAATTAAAAGTACGGCCATCGTGAATGTGTGCCGTATTTAGAATAAAAATGATTCTATCGTGGGTTCAATTCCCGCCTTAGGCAGTTCGATTTTTTCAAGTTATTTATAATTTTCAGATTCTATTGAACTTTCTGATGGGCGAGTTATATTTATGGTGAAAATTTTAAAGGAGACTAAAAAAGGTCCCTTACCTCTGTTTAAATTTAATTATGTATTTTAATTTCTTAATAAAAGTAACCAGTTTGGCTCTTGTTAAACTAAGAGTACACACACACATAATAACATAGGCATGTGGTATAACATTCGCGATACTAGAGTCTTCTAGATGTTGCCCGCAGCTTTGCATGCGCATCCATCTGTGTACTTATATCAGGATCTACATTAACTATAGCTATCTTTAGAGACTGCAATCATAATGATAATTTGTAATTCTTTTGGTCTGATTCTGGTAAATCTATTTCATCAATTTCACTGGAATGACAATTTCTGATGGTATGTACAAAATGTAGAATCCTCGCGTACACCCGTGTCCGCATACAGGGTTGAATGAATTGTAATTCTTCCTGAATCAGGCGCGAAAACTTCTCATTTCTTGTATCGACACCGTTATTGAATTTAACACAATCTGAACATTTCATCTTGATATCAGGGTCGGTCACTGTTTCAGCTTTTTTCTTGTTCTCACTTTGGTCTTCTTTTCTAATTCGATTCTGCGCTATATCTTGAGTTTGAGATTTTAGTGCCACGTCTATTTTTACTCGGTTTTCCCGTTTCTCTTTGCTATCAATTTCTGGTGACATACTCTGCATTGCTGAAATAATAGGATTGCGGAAATTAGCTCTAAAACAAACATTAATTTATTAATGTGCTTTATTAGTGTCGAATTAACAATTTCCTCTTTTCATCGTTTAAACATAACTCGCTGGGAGCACACAGATAATTTTAGAGTTACAAAATAATGCTATGTCCTTTGAACTTACCCCTTTTAAGATAACCAAGGAGCTTACAAAGTTTGAGCAAAACTTATAATAAATTTCCAAATTGTGAACGTAGAGTCAAATAGAGCTTTAATCAAATAGATGTTCATCACACAAACTTCATATTGCTCTAGTTGACAGTATAGACATTTACCTAGATTATGATATGCAGGCCACATGACACACCGCCACGACACTTAATTCAGATAATAGCGAGTCGCGCAGACGGCTACACAGTACACACGTCGTTTGTCACAATATGAGCGCTTGTCAATGCGAGTCAAACGCCGGCTCGTGAGTGCAGCCCGTGTTTACAGTGCCGAGCTGAAGCTGAAGGGTCGCGCGGATCACAGTTTTCCAGGATGACACTGTTCGATCAGAATGAGGATTTGGTTCTTGTATTCGAGCAGGCAACGAATGCTCGAATACAAGAACCAAATCAACATCGAAATCTGCAAAACTGCCTTCATACACAAGTAATGGTAACAACTGTCTACAGCATTTTTGCGCACGGGTTATGCATAGCTTATTTTTATTGCTTTAATACCTAGAAATAAGAATAACAACAAAAAAAATTTCTGAATTTGCTTTTATGTGTAAAAAATAGAAAAACTCATATCAATGAATGTATGAAACATGAACATAGAGATGATTTAATTTGTTGCCAAATATATTTTTTTCTTTCTTTCTTTCATTCTTTCTAATTATTAAAACATACCAAACATCCATTTAAGATTCATTCTCACAAGAGAAAATTTAAAATAGAGTCCAAATATTTATTAAAAATGAAAAGTTCTAGTTTCCTGTCATGTTCCATAGAAGATTTTTCTCATAAAAATTTAACCCTATCATGCTTACAGTTTACTGGCCTTGGTAACGTCGTCTCTTAAATCCCACTATATTTTGATGAAAGCGTGCCTCTTGTTCTTGCGAATAAGCCCCCATAATTATCTATAAATATATCCCAATTAGAATGTGATGTGCATCTTTAGAGACATTCTACTATGAAGATGGAAAATTCAAATCGCTATAACTCTTTAAAAAGCAAATATTTTCGATTTGTAATCGCACTTTTTTATATAAATTTGCTTATATAATCAGAATATAATAAGTAAAATCCAAGCGCAAAAAAAAATTTTTTTTTTGTTGACCGGTGTAATGGCTATGAGCATCCTCTTCTTTTTATTTATCAACTTTCGATTCAGACTAACGCCCGATTCCCATATTCAATCCTTGTCAAAATCCGGATTACAACTGTCAAATTGAATTCAGTTTTAGATTATATTTCCAAAATTTTCGATGCTTTTACACTTTAATATTGTTCAAATATGCTAATAAACAATATTAAAATGTAAAAACATCAAAAACCGCAGTTATTTTGGCCAAAAACATATTAAAATTTGACAGTTGACAATCCAAATCCGTATAATTTGGATTAGGATTGAATATTATAGAAATCCAGCATAAGTTGTTGATTCGCGTGGTCATACTTGAGCAATTTAGTCAATATCTATTAAATTTAAATAATAAATTAACATTTTAAACATAGATTGAACTGTTTTATTTACTAAACGCTTCAATAATGTCATAAATGAGCTTTATCTATTTGTATGCAAAATTCGCGGACTTCACCCCGCCCCGCCTATGCCCAAGCCAGCGCATCGCGTCGGTTGCGGTGACATGATTATTTTTCGCGTCACAACATTTACACAATACTTTGCATGTTATGAATAACAAGCGGCTCCGGGAACCCCTTATGAGGCTGTCATACTCACACGTCAGGAACACGTTTTCTTGCGAACATATTTACCCTTAGGGTAATATTTGTTTCATACGTTTATTTTAAAACGCATTTTGCGTGAGCGTAAAACAGCAGAGATACATGGCATACTTTATTATGTGGTGCCGTACGAACACAGAATGTATGATGAAAAATGTTGTGCAAAATTTTGCTGTCAGATGCGTCTTTGTGGGCCAAGACTACTCGTACTTCGCTGCTGTGGTTTTATGCAAAATATGAAACAAGGTTTTGACTTTTCATTATCCTATTCATTCTTGTTTTTGCCTGGTAACACCTTATTTATCTTTTTCTGCTTCTTTGAAACACAATAATGTATTTATTATATGGTCATAATAATAATTATATTCCTTGAAACAAAATTTTAAATTATTCAAAAGAATTTTATTCCCCCACACACTGTTTATAAACACAAAAAGATGGGGCAAAAAATGAGGGAAGTGAAAAATTGTCCGTAGCGAGCGTAAGGCACGATGATAATATTTTATGCTGAATAATTGTCGGAAACACAGAATTTTATTCATTCATACAGAAATTCTTCGAAGCCGGTTTGAAGGATGTGAAATAATAGATGTTGTTTTTGTTCATTTAAGCAATATTTTTCTACGTCTCGTTCTTTGTTATTCAATCACTGTGCAGCGGAAAAGATTTTTTTAAATGGATTTTACGCATTTTGATTATATTCTGTAATGATGTTAAAATTAAACGTGTTTTCAATTCGTTGTTAATTATGGTGATAACGATGTTTAAAATATTATTTTAATCATTTACTTATTATAAACCAGCCATATAGATAAAAGTATCTGTTTTGGACAAGCTTTCATGAAAATAAAATTTTCAATTAAGTAGAAAACGTGCGTGTTTTAAATTAATTAACCGAATGACTACCGCGTTAAAACAATACCAACACCGCGGTATACTTTCGACCCATGGACAAAGGCTTGCAAAACGCAGCCTGGCAACAAGATAGCGAGTCCAACCCTAAATCAATACTGAAACTTGGCAATCCGCGGAAGAGTTCGCGAATTATTCCGATGCAGTAATAACCCCGCGCACGCGATCCGCTTCCTTATTACATTTCCGGCGCAACCTGTCAGCGGCGAGGCGGCTAATAAATATCGTCGCTGCGGTCTTTTAGACCCCAAATATTTTTTGCTGTAAAAAATTAACCTGGCTTTTAAATTAAAGCTTTCGTTAATCCATTTTTATATGTAAATGTAAATTAAAACAGGAAGATAGAGCCACCGAAGAAAGATTTATGAAAAGCTTTAAATAGGTAGCGTTTTTTATCAACAATATGGAGATTCGCTATACTTAGCTGTATAATGAATTTGAGTCAATTTAAACAGATGTTAAAAATGAACTTTTATATAAAAGAGCTTCCGAATTTATAATGCAATAAATATATTTTTGATTCCAGACATTTATACGTTTTGCATTACATAAAATAAATGGTATTTATTGGACGAATTGTAATGCAAATTTGATCGGAACGTGTGGCAAGTTACTTTGTCATTTCGGCCGCGTCCTGACCGCAGGCGGGTAATGAATGCGTCGCTCGCCGCCATTGAAGCGATGCCTTATTTCCAGCTATTTGATCAGTCGCCACAACTCTTTGTGTGGCCGTATTAATGTCATGTCAATTCAAAATGAATACATTCCAGAAAATTATCAGCATAATATGACTAATAAAGTTAATACAGCTATTGAATGTTCAAAAATATTGTTTCACATTTTCATTGAAATGGTTTTCCATTGGTATTAAATATATATTTAGTACTACAATTTTAGACTTGTGTTTACTACAAATAATATATTTAGGTATTCATGAAAGTATAGAAACCCAATTATGTAGTGGTTCCTGAAATAGCAAAAAAGCTTTATTTATTTTAGTGCTTTGAACTTCTACTAGCTAAACAAATTAAATTTTAACAAGGATTAATGACACAAATATAAAATTGTGAAGCATGTGATGTAGTTGAGTTGATGGTGCTAGCTAATAACTTACAAGATTTTGTCAACTATTTATGAATCACTAAACTTTACAAAAAAGTTAAATAGAGGCCTTGCTACAAAAATAATTTGCTTTTGTTTTCTACCTAGTTTATGATGGCATTTTCATACTAAACGTCAATTAAGCAATTCAACGTGAATTCAACTTTTTGTGACAAGGCCCTATTGGTTAAAGCGTTAAGATAATATCTACTGCAGAAAATCTATTTAACTAGGCGTGTGTTATTTACATTTCTCGTAAACCCAACCTGAATATTTTCGTTCCGGTCTCTTAGACCCGGGTCCGCATTAAAATTGGATAAGGCACAGGTGGCGCTGCGGCCGATCGCGTCTGCGTAATAAGTTTAAAACTAATATGGGTCGGTACTGTATTCCCTTTTTGTTCATATTTTAGTTGGGCTGAAAGAAATTTAGTAATGTTTATACAATGAGTATTCGTAAAGAAAACTGCTTGATTAAAGCTTCACGTGCTGACTTAATTGATTTCTCTGAAGCCAGATATTATGTTTTCATAATATTTGGACAGAGTGGGCGATGTGGTTTCATTGGGTTAAGCCCATGTTCAGCAGTGGTCGTCCCGTGGCTGAAATGATAATGATGAGACAGAGTGCCTCAGACNCTTATAAAACAGGTGAATTGGTAACCCCATCTATAAATATCTTTATAGATATTTTCAAAATAATCTATTTGTCATGGCATTCAAAACAATGTCATGACTAGGTATGAACCTGAATATCGAAAGCTTTTGGAATTTTGGCCTATGTCACATGTGTACATTCTCTATTAAACAAAACTATTCCTGTTTTTTCAAAAGAGGTTTTTATACTTACAACACTCGTGTTTGAATATCCATATGAAACGAATTGGTTCAGACAAAAAGCAGCTAAACTTTTTAACAATCATGTTCAGCGTGTTTTTATTTGAATCGCTTTTACACTGTTGACACACGATCCAATCAACGGGCGGCTCTATTGCCTAGCACTGAACAAAAACAGTGTGTTTAGCCATTCACTTTTACTGAAAACGAAAATAATCGCTGTATAAATGCATGACATTTACTAAAAGTCGTGCATAGATTCCTCTGCTCGTTACAGTTTTAGACGCCTACCCTGGAACCCAACGAGAAACTATTTCAGCGTATTTTGATAGAATAATACCCTTTATTGTTCATCACACAAAACTGACAATCCCAAGAAACACAACAAGCAATAGTAATTTATATTGAAATTTCATCATTCCATCCAGTACTGCCTTGTACAACATGGAAATATTTCTAAAAATACTTATTTTGTTTCTATTTTCAGAAGCCTTGCCTTTAATTCGATAAATTTTCGTACTTTGAATCAACCTCTTCCTTCCCCTTAATTCGGTTCTGTAGCAAAATCCGTTCCTAGCTGACTTTACGACTAGACTTGTTAAGTTTATTGGTATTTATTATTGAATTTTCCTAAGACAAAATTACACAATCTAACAAAAAAACCACACGTTTCACACAAAATTACACACCTAGCTAGAATGGTTGCTTCCAAACGTGGACAAAAAAGAAAAAGGCTATTAGCGTTTGATATGTGCGCGTAAAAGTCGCAGTCACCTATCTCCGACATCAAAGTAACGACAAAGTAAATCTCCCCAAAAAATTGCGGCCTGGTTTCATCTTGTAGATTCCGGAAACTGCCATCCATCATGGCGGCCACCTTTTAATTTACACGGGGTATTTTTCAGCCACTCATCTCTGCGTCGTTTATCACGTCGCGGCCATTGTCTTGGGTCTCGGAGACCCATTTAGGTAGTGGCGGGTTGCCGCAATTCGTTTAGTTGGAATTACGCGTTTAATTCTTTGGACGAGTCATTTTTATGTTTTTAAGGGAATTAGGGACAGTGTTAAGAAACTTTGCTGGCCTAAATTAAGAAATCCGATAAGATGGATTCTCTGAAAATAAATAATGTTTAAATTACACATTAATTGCTACATTTTAAATGATACTGGTCCGCATTTTATTCTAAATACCTAACACAAAACACACCCTATTCGCAATATGAATGATTTCGAATTGCCGTTCACAATTTTATTGTTTAAATGTATTTTTCTGTTTACGAACAAGTTGACAGTTTGGATTTAACCGTCTATCGTTGAATACGGGCTTAAAAAACCAATAGCAAGTCTGCCAAGTTAACAATGGCGTGATTGGTGTCGGAACGCCGTGGAGTTTAACGGTTAAAATGATAATAATTTACTTTCCTATCCTTTTCACTTTACGCTGTAGACAGCCCTTCATTAGCCAGTTTGAAGGAAAACAACTCCAATTGTTTTACCGAGAATAACTGATACAATATTGGCGTTTGATTGGAACATTAAAGCCATAATTTTAAGAAACTATTATATAAAATTATATGCACAGAACAACAAGAATAAAAATAAAAAAGAAACACACGGAAAGGCATATTAGGCGATCTTATCGCTGAGCCGTGATCTCTTCATGACAACCTATAGAGAGGACATAGTCGCTGCGGTACATTCTCCTATTAATATGTCTCTAGCTACAGATATGACTGTCTCTAATAATATTCAAGCTGCCATGTTTTGCCTTATCTACTTTATATTCAAGAAATCTCATAAACTAAAGAGAAAGATATCAGAAAGAAAGAAAGAAAGAAAAAATATTTATTTGGTACTAAAATTATGATACAAAAAGGTTTCTCTTTTGGTATATTTTAATGAAGCTATCTTTCAAAACACATACTTATCTATTAGCACTGCACGCACAGTGCACAGTTCGCGGATACCAGGTGTAGAGATTCTTGCCCTGCCCATGGTACCGTGTAACGCGTCTATTGTGGTGTACAACCATTTATCCTTGTACTGCCAACGTGCTGTATTGTGCAGTTTTAATATTATATCTTTATCTTTATTACCGGCTACGTGAGAGAATTCCCCCTTCCAATTATGGCACTCGTATCGCAGAGGAAATACAGGTACTACGTGATTTAGCAATACGGTTCGGAGTTTTTGAGTTTTTCTAATCTACTTTAGACTGATCGATCGTGCAAAGGTACTACCGATTTCACATTTTACTTCGTAGTAAAACTGAGGAATGTGTCTTCATAATTATCACAATCAAAAGTAGGTATCATTTCGTTTTGCCTGATACATAGTTTTATCATGTAAATAATAAAGTCTATATTTATAATACAAAGATAGCGTTGTCTTCGCAATTATAAGTATATCTTCGTTCTCAAAGGTCTGACATTTCCAGTATGACCCGAAAAGAAAATACCAGCCCATTATGCGCGTCGTGTATTTAATCCACATGAGTGACAGCCCTTATCCTGCGGAACTCTTTGAAGTCCGGTAATCATAAGGCAGAAGGTAATCATAAAGAAGGGAGAGGTATGCGTGGAGATTTTGTAATTTTAAATGAGGCTCGAAACATAGCGCAAATGGATCAAGCAGCTCAATCAATCAAAATGCTTAAAATCTGACACTAGGATTGGGACTTCTTGCAAACACGATGAATGATAGAAAACTTTGATAATATGACTAACCTACTTAGGTCCATTGGTAAGTAAGCAATAAACAAGACTTTTTACTACCTACTCACCTATTACAGACACAACTGCCGACAGTTTCAAGATGCTTTTTACAAAAGGCCTCTTTGTTTTTTTTTTAATTCTCAAAATCAAAAAGCCGATTTAACAGAAAGTTCTTATTATCCCTATATCCATACAAATCTACAGTTCACACTCATTTATAAAACCCCTAAGCAGGTAATATCCATTAGCGTAATTTTAAAGCAGTTTCACGAGCTGGCTGTACTGTAAAGACTGTTAAAAACGAGGTCGTCGGCTTATTATACCCGCAGTAATCTTATGCCTACAATTACACAGAGACGGGCCAAGATTTCCTTTCTTAATGCCTAATGTTGTTTTCGTAATTATATCTGAGCTGGGTCTCTTTTCTTTAATTTTAAGCTGACTCTAAACAATGAATTGGATTTTAAAGGTCACTTAAAAGCCGCTTGTATCTAGTTGGGTCGACTGGAAAGAGGCAATTATGAAAAGTAATTAAATTTTACGTAACTAATATTTTGTCAGTTTTCATATAGCAGTTTAAAAAGCGACTGTCTGGCGGGGAAATTAATTGGACATCTTTTTGGAAACTGTCATAGCTGGGCACCGTTAATCAAATAGTTAACTTCGTTAATCGTTAAACCGTTAATAAAAAAATTAACTTCGTTAAACGTTAAAACGTTACATTTAGCAAGATTTAACGCAAGTTAACGTTAATCGTTAATCCGTTAACACATTATAATAAAACGAAAAAAATTATTGTATGCAAGGTTCAAATGATTTCGAAAGCTTGTATCGCGCATGGAATTTATTCCTCTTTTTAGCCAGACAGTTTTGACAGTTCCAACTCCTTGCCAGACAGTTTTTAGGGTTCCGTAGTCTTGACCAGGAATCCTTATAGTTTCGATATGTCTGTCTGTCTGTCTGTCCGAGGTTTTGCTTGGAAACTATTGGCACTAGAGAGCTGTAAGTTTGTAGAGGTATGTATATTGAAAAATTTTTTTTAGGGTAGCTAACATGTAAAGTGGGGATGAATTTTTTTTTTCATATTCTACCCCATCGTGTGGGGTATCGTTGGATAAGTCTTTTAAAATAGTTTAGAGGTTTCTAAGACCATTTTTCGATTTTAAGGGATCCGTTTGCAAAATGTCAAAATTTAGTGACCATTTTTGTCGGAGTAGGGCGTCCCCCCTCCCTTCCCCCCTCTAAAAACTAAACTGTTNCGTCAAATACCTACTATGAAAATAATATTTAAAATAATATTAAGAAACAGATTAAAAACAACAAGCCGTTTATTAGCGAATGCTGAAAACATATCTCCCAAGCCCGCTTATGACAGTTACTACAGAAAGGGGAGAAAAATGACAAATCGATTTGGCTCCATTATGGCACAAACGGGCACAATATAGAACCACCACAATAATATTCTGTAACCATCAAAAGACCTCTGGATCTACATATCACACGTTCCATTTCCTCTGCTATTCGCGCAACAAATTCTGTGCACTTTCAGAAAATCTTGCGAACGATTCTTTCGACGCTACAAGCAGTTTTTCTAGTCAATAAGGTCGAGAATTTGTTTGAAACGTCTTCGAGAAACGCAAATGTAAGCATGCCCCTAAACACGCCTTCCTCCTTTAATATTAGACATCATAGTAAAAAAGGAATATAGTCGTCGATACGAGTAATACCACGGAAACTAGCCCCATATTGAAATCCGTATATCAGCTTCTTTATGGCTTTGAAATGTGTAGCTTTTCAACATAAAGTTTTAATAGCAAGAAGATTTTCTGCACGACTGATTCGATGTCTTGAACAGCCGCAGCGTTTCTTTTAAGTTCTTGTGAAGAAATTGTGTGTTCAACCGCGAAAACCTTGTAATCAGTTGTTGTTCAGGGACTTGGAGCCTTGTAAGAACAGTTCTCGCTTTGTTCTTTTAGAACGTTAAGGACATAAATACCTCTCTAAAGGATATTTATCTTTTTTACTGGTTTTACCTAAGTACTTAAATAATATCAAAAGCATAATCTTGAAATCATAAATATTGTTTATCGGAATGGAAACAAGTTAATTTGCGATCTGTATCCTTACAAATTGGGTCCCTGTGGCGTGGTTGCAGGAAAACATCCGAATGTTTTTGACGAAGGCCAAGAGTTCACAATCCGCTGCGTTTGATCGCTGAGAAATCATGGAAATATTTGTGTTTTATTTTGTTACGAACTTGAATGAAATCAAGCTTAAAAAGAAAGTTTATTTTAGAATTAAAAAAAAGACACCTACATAATTATGTCATTAAATGTTATTTCAGGAGCGATCGGAAATCGGTGACGGTCAAAGTCGCTTTACACTGTGAAAATGGCTAATTTCACCATTTCTTTTTCACGATATTTTATTTCTTAGTGATGGTGGTTCAAACGCGTTGAATTTTAATATTCAAAGGAAAGGAGAAGCGTTGACGGCCGTCAATAAAATGATTGAGGAAAATACTATTACGAGTAAAGTGGCTATTATTTTATATTTTTTAGACTCACGGCAAATCGAAATTTTATGTCTTTCTTTCTCTTTCTCATAAATAGGCGTTTAAAAGTAAAAATTGGTTGATATGTCGTGAAAGTCCATAGCCATCTGACATCTAACATGCTGTCAATACCATGGATCAATTTCTTTAGGATCGAGCTTACTTTGTGGAAACTATTATTATTATTAAAAGGTATGTAATAGAAAAAAAAAATACAAAATTGTTTAATCAGAATCAGGTTTGAAAAAACAGGGTTTCGATTGGGGTTTTCTTTTAAGTATAAGTAGATACTTGTGTTAGAAAACCCCGCTCTCCATTTACAATAATTTACATTATGAAATTATACAACTAGGAAATAGGTGCCATGCATAAGCCTTGTTTGTTAATACTACTTACAAAGGACTAAATATGAGTACTTACAACCCAAAGTAAAACGGGCCTGGAAACGAGGTTCCTTATAATACAATAATGATGGAATTAGTCCTAGTTTTTGTTAAATATAAATTTGGTAAAGTGATTTCCCGGAATTCCCATTTTCTCTCTAAAATTTGAATTTGTCAGTAAATGTTATGCCATTTAACATTTTAAATGTACATTGTATTCCTGGTTCTTAGCTCACTTCTAAGAAAACCATTCTTAACAAATAGCCTTTCTTTCAAAAAACGTCGCTTACTTTCTTTTGAACATAGAGAAATATTGATCAAAGGAACAAAATCTTTTGGAACAATTATAAGCTCATTTCAGGTCGCAAAGCTCCGCAAAGCCCACGGTATGTTTTTGTAATAGGTACGGGGCCGGATATCAAATGATACTATGATGGATGGGACACTTAATAGAGCCCGCAGTCAAGGTCAGGGGTAGGCGTTTTGCTCCACGAGCGTGACAAAAAATCTATACTAACATTATAAATGGAAACTTGTCCGTCTAAAAGAATCAATTTAGAGAAATTTAGACAATGTGGACTTGAGAAAAGAACATTGTCTTATTGCAAAATTACTTGAATGAATGAAATAGAGGAATGTAAATTGACTTTTGGCACGAGATAAATAATGTACCTACTAGTTCGAATTTCCGAGTCATATCACAAAGATTTTCTGTCACAGATCAATTAAGAATCCGTGTATTTTCTGAAGTCCAATTTTAATCATGAAAGTGTGCTCCTAAAAATGTCAAAGCTTCACTAACGCTTTTACCATAAGAAAATCTCTGCTTAGAAACGCCATATCACAGAACCTCTCAGCTATATCGTACAGTAAAAATCTAGTTTCAAAATACCTACATAACACTGAACGTAAATTACGAGAAAGAATATTAGACGCGCAAGTTTCAGATGTCATAAATTCCTACAATATTACTAGGGCCGTATCATAATGTCGTATTATTTGCATACGCCGCACGGAGCGTATGTTCCGCACGTAATAAAAACTTTGCGCATTATTTCGTACAATAGCTGCTCTATCGGTAATAAAGGCAATAAAATGTACAATGATGTATGGGACACTGGTACGCTGGGTAACGTATAGCATGTATTCGGAACAATGGCCTTTTATTTTAAGAACCTGTGATAAAAATGTTGGATTGCAAATGAAAACATGAACTCGTCTAACGATCTGTCATTGAAATAAAAACCAAATTCCTACTCATTGGATGATAATAAAAAAACTTAATTCAAGGTTCAAAAACATGCTATGTAAGAATGAAGAAGACGCATCGTATTTAAGAAGTTTGTTATAAATATTTGGCAGTTGCGTGACTCTTACTCAATATTTAATACGTTTAACACGCGGTCTAACATAATACATCTTCACCTATTGTTTGTAGGCAGTAAAATACTACTACAACTAAACACCTGTTGAAAAAACTACAGACTTACCTAAAAGACAGCGTCGTCAGCGGCCGGTACGACTTGTGGCTATTGGGGTCCGACATGGGCGTCCCCCAGAAGTCGTTCTTGAACACTTTGAGCACATGGCTGCCACCGTTCACGTCACTGTTCGACACTATCGCGGGGATGTCGTCATGCACGAACTCTCCATCAAGACTATTCGCGTAAGTCAACGCACCCACGAGTGAGACGAGGGAATACACAGCCCAGTCGTTGTCACAAATGTTGCGCCAAGATTTCGCTTGCGACACTTCTTCACGCACAGGTGGTAACGAGCGACGCTTCATTGTGCTGTCTGAAGCTTAAAATCTTGAAAGTGTCTTAGAATATGAAATCCATTTGCTGGTAAAGTTCGTTATTCGAGACGGCATATTAATTTATTGTGATAATACTTTATATTAGAACTTTAAGGTACGTTAAAAGTCCACTATTTCAGAAAATCATTTGCAACATCACATTTTAAACACACGGTTCCCGACTCACTTGGCTACATCACTAACGTTAACTTGTTTAATCTTTCAACCACTCCGTTTGATAAATCGTTCCCTGCATACATCGGTATCTGCGACCGATGCTTAGCAAAAGTGCTTGTCTGGTTACCCTACTGCCGCTTGATGGATGGCGCGCGCGGCATAAATCAACATTTCGGGCGGCTACCCACTGGCGTCATATTCATGAGACCGACCAAGCGATGGACCGACGAAAAAGAAGCATTTTTCTTATTTCGTTTTTTGAAAAAGCCCCTTTTGTTCTTTCTTGATTTATGTTCGCGTAACCTGTAACAAAAGAAAGGTATTTATGAGCATTAGCGCCGAGCGTTTATGTAAAATAGTTGTGCGGACGCATTCTGTTGCGGGCCATTAGGTGTTTCGAATAATGTATGGTTCGGAATTGCATTAGTTTGTTGCAGCATTTATATCTAAATCCTTGCAAAAACATCGTTATTTCGTGATATAAATTGCAAATGAGTAACTAGTTGTGTGACTTATGCTATTAGTTTTGGTAGGATATAAAACGTTTTATTTTACTATGGCAAAAACGGTTCAAAGCTAATCTCATCAATCCGCTAAGAAATCACTATTAAAATCTATATCATGCCATCTATATAAAGCAAATAAATATTTCTGATTTCTGATTTCTGCGAAGTTTTATTGCATGCATTTTAAATCGCAATCTCTAGTAAAAACCCTATTGAATATCCTCGGATTATATCGCAAATGAATAATGAATGGCACTCAGTGGTGCACTGAATTCCAGAAATTGCAATTTCATCTCCCCGTCTTTACTCGGAGGAGGTCCCGTAACGACAGTTCGATTACGGCACCGATTCTAAGATATCCGGATTCACTAAGCGTCGCCCCGGACGGGCGTCCGGGCGTCCGGATCTCCGGACATGCATCCAACGTGTTGCATAATGATGTGGCGTGCTTAGCTAATAGATGTGCCCGCAGATAGCTTATGAATAAGCGTGGTGATTGTATGCAGAGCACTAGAGCGTGCTGATATGGTGTTAATTTATGCGTCATGCTCGGTTTGCTTGGAATGTTTGCTATTTGTTTCGTGTTGTGGTATCAAAATATTTCGTAACACATTCTAGTTCCTTTAACCATAAAACCTGATTAAATTATAAGCAATGAATTACTAATATGTATAAAATGAAGTGTTTGGGATAGGGCTAGCGATAATTTAAGGCGATGTTGCATGTGATGTCAATATTATCGACAAAAATGCCCCCATATGTGGCCCACCACACCACATTCCTCTTGGAATGGGGGGCTTAATATTTACGTGACTCTACATAAAAATTGTTTGTATTTCTTATGTTCCCGTTAACATTTTTGTGTAGAGTCACATAATAAAAAATACATTTAAAAAATCAAGCCCCCCCATTCTAAGAAGAGGGGGGTAGGCCCACATATGAGTGCATTTTTGTCGATAAAATTGGCATAATAACATCAATTATCAAATAAATCAAATCAAATAATTTATTGTGCATAAATTTGGGTACATTACATTTGCAGTAGTTATTGCAATAATAAAGTTAGATCGCCAAATCCTACCATTACAGGTGTATACACATTTCTCTTAAAATAAAATTAAAAAACTATTCCTTATGCTCCATAAAATCTTTCAAACTATAGAAACAATTTTTCAATAACCACAATAAAATTTAGTGAGCCATCGCCTTAAAGTAAGTTAAAGTAACTGAAATAGAAAAATAACGCCATAACTTCCCTACTCAACACACTTATTTCCGCTACCAGAAGCAAACAACATAACCTTCTGATAGCGATTAATTGACTTACGTACGAATGAGAAATAAAAAGTTTTTTAGTACTAAAACTGTTATTATGAATGTTATCTTTTTGTATTTATATCATTTTGTTTTCCTATTATTTCACAATGATTACAAACCATTTTTCTTATCTGATCATTGGAAACCAATTCGGGACACTGTTCGCATTCATTAGTTGTCCCACTGTCCCGGACAGGCCCGGAGCGTCCGGAACAAGTCGCGGCGCGGACACGTTACATAATGATGCGGCATGTTATTACTGTTTCGAATAGACATTAGATATAATAATGGCATGGTAAGTGGAACATGTAGAATTGATAGCACCTCAGGCTCTACATTTTTGTTGCAGTCGTTCGTTCTTTTTTTCTTCACTCCGACTCTAGCCCCAAACTAAGCAAATTATACTATGGGTAAGAGACAAGATTATTCCTACATAGGCTGTCACATTGTTAACTTTACATGTTGTGGTCTGAATCTATACACGTAAGATAAATTATTCATAGTATCACAAGGCTTGAATTATTAACCAACGATAAATTATAATTTGGACGAGAAGAATTTTATTATATCAATGATTACTTAACTGAATTAATACGAGATATGTGTCATATATAAAAATATTTTTCAGACAAATCATAACATAAAACTTTGCGTCTACCTTCATCCAGTCGTAGCTACACGTGACTAGTTAACACTAAAGTGGACCGTGAGTCGTGAAGATATAAGATTGCTCGCCTTCTTGGAAAAACGAACGGTTTCAGCGCCCAAACAAAAGAAACGTCGTCTACAACATTACGATAACTATTGTCTATGCAATGGTCACTGGTGGGCTAATATGATTGATTGTGCCGCTATTAGTTGCGCAGCCGATCCATCATCGTAATCCAATATTTGTCGCTGTAATCGCGCTGATTAACGACGCGACACCTACGAGTGCCAGTTTCATTGTCCGTGTGTGGATATCAATTACGAAAGCAATTTTGGTCGAGGGCGCCTGTCATCGCTGGAAAGGTTTGGTCACTCCGCGCTGCTACGATAGTACTCAGTTTAATTAATGGATTTTTACTGTCACTAGCTGTATTTTATCGGAGGTCGTCATAAATTTGTACGGCCCAATTCATACGATAGCCCCGACAAAACCTACTGAAGCTATTTCAGTGAATCCGACGGCAGGCAATAGTGACAAACCGGTAGTGACAGGTTACGGAGTTACTAATAAAATGTAACCTGTCGCTCGAGCTGGGATCTCGAAATACCAGGATTTCAGATGTATTATCCACGGGCGCTATAAACTAAAACCACATCTGCTAGGAAGGGAAACACTGTTTCTACTAAGGTTCTATTAACATCAATTTCATTAATGAACTTGAGCAGCAATACATTTTTCTTTACCGACTAAAATCAGGAAGAACTCGTAACTACATCAATGACAGAACTCAATATTCGTATTTGTTATGCAACATCTGCCTTTATTTACAGACACAGCAAATGGAGCTAATGCAGTAAAGAGATTAAGCCATCGGCTTTTAATTCATATAGTGTAATCCCACCGTACAAGTGAATTAAGGACGCATAACATTTGCATTCGCAATTGTCTGGGGCGGTCTAATATACCCACATAGTTTAACGGTAAACAGCCACCACAGTTACGACTGAAAGGTAAAAGCCTTATATTAAGAATAAACTTGGTGCAGTAAAAATATATTCGATAGATAGAGATCTTTTGATAAAGCTGACAAAGTTCAGGATGTTTACTTTTAGCTTATAATATGAATTAGGTACTTTTTCATTAATCAACAATGGGCTCTACTTTCGCTTTTTGTGTCTAAAATATTTCAGTTCTTTATCAAAACTAAACGATAAGTATTAGAGCAGTGGTAGTTCTATCAGTCGTTGTCGAATTAAATTGGTATGCTATGGTTATTTAGGTGTCCTGTTGACAAAATTGTTTTGAGAACTGGTATAGGTACTTATTATTCTTCGCTGAAACAAAATTGAAAGAAAAACAGTGTACCGTCGAGATCCCCTGTATTTAAAGACACAATCTTTTTGAAATAAGAAGCTCATCTTCTTTAGCTTTCATGGATGAGAGCGGTTGGCCCGAGGGGGGATTATTTATGAAGTGTGAGAGATTGGAAAAGCCTTGCACAATTAAGACTAGCTTCTTCTGCGTATATTTTTTTTACTATTTATTTATTTAAAACTTATTTGCATATTGAACAGGGAACAAAAGGTAGTCTTAGTGCCGTATGAGATTCTGTAAACTTTAGGCCATACAGAGATTATAGAGTATTTTTGTGTATTGGGCTTCTGTATGTTCAAACGCACGCAACATGAATTATATTATAGTGTCTTGTATTACTGAAAGTAAAATATTTTTTTTTACAAGACAGTCAAATCTGTTAAGATGTTACAGACAAGTACAAACTACTCGCACCTGTTAGTATTTATCAAATTAGTAAGTAAGTCTCTTTTAGACTTACTTTGTCTTCTTCTTACTTTGTCACATGTACAAGTTTATTCTGGCGGTCTGGTCTGGCTTAGTGTACTAAGCAAGAAAGCTTGTATCACAGCAGCCAATACAAACTCATTATTTCCAAAAATCATGTAAAATATGACTGGGTATAGGTTTTAGCTTTGAATAAATGTTTGGTCCTTCGAGCCGGTTCAAGTCGAATCTACAAACAAAACAAATCGAACACCGGATAGTTATCTCGCCACAGATTGTTTGGTTAGGATTAGGTATGATCGATTGCACCCAAGTCTTGTGGCCCGCACCTAACATTCCCTTAACAATAACTCCCTACCCCGCTTAAAGGGAACGGGAATCTTGGCGATACTTTCATAATACTGCGAGACTTTAGGGGATTTTATTTGATCATCGCTGTAGTAGCGGAATACCGATTAGAAATAATCCATCAGGGTCAGATTACGTAACTATTTTCTCAACAGCCTAAAATAACACAGAATTACTTTATCTCCTTTGGGTTTTGAAAAGTAGGTCTTAGCAAAGACTGCTTTTACTTAAATTTCTCAGAACGAAAATAGACTCTGTTTTTCCTTTATTAGGAAAGCCCAATTTTAAAAATAGATATTCTTTGAACCATCGGTTTTATCAAAAAGACTTTATCAATATTCTGTTTAACCTAAGTAGGTGAATTACCAAGATGGGTCTTGCTCTACCTTCTGCCTGTGTTTAAGTGAAGCTCATCGATAAATACAGCACAGATAACGCTAACTGGGGATAGGCAATCAATCATTAGTCCCATTGATCACCCGCCCTTCTCTGGACCGACCTTAGTTTAATAATGAACCGATAGTTTGAGTTTGCAAACTTCTGGGAGATAATAGTTTCATTTATCATTTATTTGGACGATGACCTTATGTGTCCCGAAGTTTGCGCCAGAACGTGTCTGTGAAGCGAAACTTTAGATATTGTCCAACTTTTGATTCATTGTTGAATTTTGGTTGCTTAACAATTTGTTTGTTCTTAAAAATCAGAACTAACAATTTGGCAAAATCAAAACAATTTTTCAGTATAAAATAAAAAATAGGTTCAAGTATTAGGTACAATGAATCTGGCGTAGGTAATGGCTGGTTTGGTTTAATCTTAGGCTCAGTAAATACACATTTCCTTCTATCCTGATTATCCTATGTCCTTTCAATAAGGATTACAATCGCCCGATAGCGCGACGTCGTGGATGATTGATTGCGAGGCGGCTACAACAGACACTTGTAATTTCCGAGGGGACTGTTGTCTAGTTCGGCATTAATAAGAAGATCAAACTTATAGCCGATAATGGCGTGTTCGTGTGGGAAGACATTTGTTTCAGAGAACCTAAGTGTTTGATCAATTAACGAGTTAGGATGATTAGATAATAGGGGAGAAGTACCAAATACTGGATACTTTTTGAAAACTTAAAAAAAAACTCATACAAATTCAAAAATGTATTCATTAATTGCACTTAAAATTATTGCGTATCATTATACTTTAAGTTAGCAAACCAAATTATGTCTTAACTCTTTTATTTATTTTTATAAATAAATATTTATCCAAAATGGCACAAATCAATCATGAAATTTTGTGTACCCTAATATTGGATACTGTATCTTCCTAATATCGGATATCCCATATTAGGATAACAATTTAATATGGAGGCCTATTTTCGGCAGTGGACGTCCTATGGCTGAGATGATGATGATGATGATGGTCGCGGTAGCTCGTTTATTAGGTAACTGAATTATTTTGTTATTTATTGCTAGTTTTTTTTATTTTTTTTTATCCACAACGAGGAAGCTCTTGGCCTGTATCTCACCTGATGGTAAGTGATGATCAGGCCGAAGGTGGAAGCGAGCTTCACCCGGAATCCTCAACCACAGAGGAACTGGCTATCTTGCCTCTAACTGCCGGAACACAACAATGCTGTTAACATTGTTGTTATGGCGACAGACTTAGGTAAGGTAGTTATAAAGCTAATTTGCGAACGTCGAAAGCTCTCAAGCCATAACAACTGTTGACCATCAGTAAACAGTAGTTAATAAGCTCCTTTTCCATTTTAGGATAAAAAGTAGCTTTTCGTCTTAGCTTCGTTTTAATTAACTGGTCTATTGTTTTACATCGGTTTTTCACAGCTTTCCAATGTTGATCGAGCCCCGCGAAAAGCTTTGGATGCTTTTAAATATCTCATTTCCTTATTAATAATAGCATTTTATGCATGTCACACTGTCAGAAGAATAATAAATGCTACAATTTATTTAGGTACCCTTATACTGGATACCCAGTATTGGGAATAGCTAGGTATCCAATATTGAGGTAACTACCTATTTTTACAAAAACCGTTATGAAATTTTTAACCTATTTCAATTATCGAGAAAACGCATTTAATATGCTTCAATAACTTTATACCTGGCTATTATGTACTATCACTAAAATAAAAACATCACTTATCATAGTTTTATTGCCTCCTGAAGTCAATATCAAAAATAAAACGACGAACGAAAATCGCACTTTAAAATTTGATTGCCAAGTAAAGAGAAATATAAATCTTTGGACAATTTCACACAGCGCCAAATATGGCGATGCCGTTTAGGAAATTATCCCTAACATTGCATTGACCAACTGGTTTTAAATATTTCATGAAGATAGCGTTGTTACTTTTTCAGTAATTGGAGTATCCAGTATTGCGCACGTATCCAATATTCGGTTCCGCTCCCCTATCTCAAGTGTGATGAACCTGATTCAACAATTTCTTTGCTGTTGATCTGGTTTACCATCAAATTAAAGCGTTTAAAAGGAATACTAAATTGGCCTGAAACATCAGAACTCTTACTTAAACAGCTTTTACGTAGGTTATATTGATTTATATTGTGGTACTTTTTGCTTTCAAAGTATTATTTCCTTGAAAATTGCGATATTCGTCTAGTTTGCCTCAATGTGCAAATGTTTTGAAGCACTGCAAAATACGCTTATTTTCGATCCCACACGATCCCAGCTGACTTTGCTGCAGCGGCCGCGTCCCAACTTGCTCACTCTGCCCTTTCACGCGCAATAAGTATGTTCGGCTCGCAAACTCGTGCTACTCGGCACAACTCGGCACAAACATAATTAGGCCGAGTTGGCAAGTTTAATCGAATCACGCGGATTAACCCGCCCGCCGCGCGGCGATTAAACATTTATTGCCGAACCCTGCTTTCTTGTTCATATCGGTTCGCTTTTTGAGGCTTTGGATTATTGATTCGCCTTTTTACACCGTTGTAAGTAAACTTTTAATGTATACTGTTGCAATTTAATGAGATTTCTGTCTCAAGAACATTAGTGTTTGAACAACACAGCAGATGAAAACTATTAACCGACAGGCAAGAAGAAAGTCTTCATTATAAAAAACTTAGTATGAGAGGTATACGAGGTTAATATTCCTAAACTTATACAAGTCACATTTCGTAAAGCGCTCAAATATTGAGATGGTCATAATAAATGACCNACATTACCGATACAAGCTAGGCCAGTCAAACATGAAATCACACATTTTCAGTGATGAGTTCAACAATCTATCACCGTCAAATGGTTGTAAAATTGCGTTTCAGCCTAAATCTAGGTTAACTCGATCCTACTCGATTATTATCGCATCCGAGATCGAGTGAGAATTCCGAGTGCCGCAGGAGCGATTCCTCGTTAATATTCAATTTCTGACTGTTATCGGTAGGGGTTATCCGTGGCGACAAAGGTAAAGTTACGCTTTCACCAGCCTCTAAAAATGTTCAGTATCTACGCAATTTCTTTACTCTATTTTTCTGGCCTTTTGTCTAACTCTGATCAAATACTACAGTTGTCAATGTTTATACATAATTATGTAGTTCCCAATATACTAAAATAGGGAAAAATATCAACCTTTGAAGTGATCAGATAAATATGTTCTTACCAATTTTGATTATTTACTCGTAACTTATGTGTTTGTAGAAAGCAAAAGAGCGGTTGGGTACAATAACCTAGAATTAAATAAAAACTCGGTCACAATATCTTTTATTCCTGGGATTCATTACGCCGAACTGATAGGGAAATCCAATCACAGCCATTCTACGAATATGAAAACAATATGAATCAAAATAAAAAGAGGTAATAAAACATAGAAAATGTCCGCCTATCGGTGCCCAAGAGTATTTATTATCCGGCATTGTCACAGTATGAGGACACCCCGAAGCAATTAAAATGAGTGATGACAAGCGAGCGCATACGTCACTCTAATGACCGCACGCATCCGACGGAACATTGAATACTACTGTCCGACACCGCATTCGATTATTTCGAGTTCGACTAGAGGGTGATGATCGATCATGTTTCGATTATTACTTGCCGTGGAATGGTTTCAGGAAAAGTAATGAAATTGCGTTACCTATTCTCAGTTAGCGGCCTTTTGTCAATTCTATTGTACAGTGTGTGGCGTAGAATGTTCAAAGTAACTAAACTAACGCGGTCCAATATTTCCCCCTCATTAGTTACACCTGAAACTTTCCGCAGGATTCCCTAAATCGCCTTTTGATAAGCAAAACAAAATCTTGTTTTTTTCCCTGACGTAATGAAATCGACATATTTTATAAAAGAACCCGAGAAGCCTTCGGGAGCAACTTTGCCCATTCACCAGGGAAATTCGCCCAAAACTTTTTACCTTATCTCGATAAGCGATTTTTTTAAAACAATCTAAGGAAACGGATTCGGTTCTATCAAGTCGAGATAGTATCTTCCGGGGATGAGCTTTGGTTAAGAAATCAGTAGCTTACCCAAATAACTTTTTATAAGGGGTGTGCAAAGCCGGATATAATACAGGCTGTAAGAGAGCAATCGTAGACATAGTTATTTCTCTGAGTAGAGTTATACTCGTAGTATAAGAAGCTTAAAATAAAACGATGATTTTCTTTACAAAGAGTAAAGAAAATCGTCGTTTTGTTTTTGTCTTCTTTTAACTATGTATAACTCTACTACGTTTCTTTTTGGTTAATTGTCTTATATTAGGCAAAACTTGAATTTACACACTTTCGCGTGACTACACGCTCTACCATAATTGAACTTTCACGCTCTGAACCACTGATGTTTATGTTACCTCTTCATGTTAGTATTAATAATGTTTACATTAAGTAAATCTAACCGGTCATCTGAACTATAATATAGACACTACCAAATTCGACGTCAGCGAAAGTTGTACTGCTGAACGAAACAATATCGCTTCCCGCGATCCGTGAGAAAAACGCCAGAAAGAGAAATATTTATGAAACATCTGTTGCGGTCATAAATCTAACCGCGAGCGGCGCGTGCGGGCGGCTGGAGCGGCAGTTGAAGGCCGCGCGACTAAAAAGTGCACGAGCAAGTTTATTTTGAATATTTCGAGCAACTTTTTTGATAAAAAAAATCTCTCTAATGGAAAAGACAAAAAATGAAGAATGTGAATTTAAACTAACAAAAATAGCAAGTTTTTTTACACAAAGATAAAAGGAATTTCTACATAATTAAACACGAGTGATACACATAATCAAAATCTCGTCTTAGTGAACACCTACGTTCTAAAAGGAACCCCATGCAAAATTTGAGACTCCTAGCACTTGTAGTTTCTGATATTTTGTGATGAATAAGTCAGTCAATCAGTGGCCTTTCGCTTTTATAGGATATAGATTATCTCAAGTGCAAAAAATATTCAGACATAAAATTATTACTTACTTAAAGAGTAATAGGAAAAAAATATTATACTCCATGAATTTCTATCCTTGCGCTTGAATCCCTACAGACAAACGTTTCGCCATAACAAAAAACCGCCGAGCCGCAAATCCGCCAAAGTTAAAACAAATATCAACCGCAAACCAAAACGACTTGTTAACAAACTCCCCGTTGATTGATCCCCGTCCGATGGGCGGGCGGGCGAACGGGGCAATTTATCCGCATTAAGATTGAGATCTTAGATGTAAACAGCAATCGGTGTCGCTGCCCGAGAAATTATTTATAACAAACATTTAACAGTCACGAACCTAATTGATGGCTACGATTTGTATTTCACTAGCCCCTTTCCGGGGCCAAGTATGGATTGTAACGTCACTAGCTTTTACTGCGCAACCTCAGAGTAGAAGTTAAATATAAATTATTTCAACCGTCACATACTAAGTCAGTAATCCATACAATTTGAAAGTGTACCTACCTAATGGAACTCTCAGCAAATCTGTTTTCTTAAAGAACACCTCTCTAAACAAGCTGAAAATAATGTTTCTGTTACAAGTGGGTTCGGCACAATAGTCAAAAAGCGAAACGATCACTTCGACGGGGATAAGACTGGCGCTTCGTGAATCGCAGGTTGATGCCGAAACTGGACTATTATTACTTTTCCCAATTGAATTTTTAGAGAAGAGGATACAATCCAGCAATGTGAAAACCCTACTACATCGATTACACTAAGTTGAAATTGTCATAATTACTTTGCACTTATAGTACCATCCGATTTCCTCGTCTAGTCATCTTAGGACATCCATCATTGTCCTTTCCTCTATAGGGCCATCGCTCTCATTATAAGACGCTGAACCCAAGAGTTCCCAAAGCCTGAGTCCTATTTTCCTTTTAACGACTGTCACTATTAACTAAGTCTCGTAATCTGCGATGGTATTTGAGCGGCATTAGCATTTCAAATGTTCTCGTTCGACCATCGCGGGAACTGGGTTACCAGAGTTTGTGTTTTGGACATCCTTGGCGTGAAATACTAGTGATTAATGGGGAATTAGAATTCGCTAGTTTGAATCTTCTGCGGCGTTAAGATTATTCTATCGCGTAGACTGTAAAACCCTTTGACTTCACGAGCGGATGAAGTGGGTGAAGTGTAGATATTTTATCCAAAGCATTGCTTCGTAAGTGAGGTGGGGAGAACGGTGGAATAACTCATCTGGCATATACTTACACATAGAAAAATGAAAATAAGCCAAGTAGGTAAGTATAAAATACAGCCGAGCCTAAATATTATTTGGAAGCCTTTGTAATTTATTTTACCTTTTGTTTTCAAAAAGTTTTACATACACCTACGTTCGTTAGTATTTCAATTCTCTCTCTAAATCCCTTTCACCATCCAACTTCTTAACACACATAATTTACATAATTATTTCCATGATATTTATTTGGGGTACTGAAATGATCTTCCTAATTCAATAACCCGCAGTATCGTACCTACAACACAGAAAGCAGTTTTGTTTCGTCTTAAATACTGAGTGCTAAGTAATTAGCAAAATGACTTCTCTGCAAATTAATTGTTATCAGCAGTCCGTGACTTGATACTTAGTAAAATTATTAAAAAAGGTTGTAATAACTTTGTTAAATATTTACTTATTGAAACACTAACACAGAACTAAGTGTACTTGAATAATTTTTAAAGCAGCTGGTTTGTTCGGTATCTATGTCAGGGAGCTACCATAAACTGGGAGCCTAGACGGAAACTTAATTTAAATGTAAATTCTTGTGCTCAGTGTGAATTACTTTGAATTATGTGCTTCATTCGCTAGGCGTTGTTAAAATGTTTTTCGGGTCGGGTACAAAATTCTGCTGAGTTCTTATGAGTGGGTCTATACGAATTTTGATAACCAGTTGCTATTTTACTCAATTATGCAATGCCATGCTTGAAGATGTTTTCATTATAAAGATGTAGAAAATGTTCCTCTATCCCAATCCCAACTAATATTATAAATGCGAAAGTAACTCTGTCTGTCTGTCTGTCTGTTACGCTTTCCCGCTTAAACCTCGCAACCGATTTTGATGAAATTTGGCATAGAGATAGTTTGAGTCCCGGGAAAGAACATAGGATAGTTTTTATCCCGGTTTTTGAAACAGGGACGCGCGCGATAAAGTTTTTCTGTGACAGACAAAATTCCACGCGGGCGAAGCCGCGGGCGGAAAGCTAGTAAAGAAATAATTGGACAAATTGACTACCAAGAAAAATAGTAAGTACATTTTGTCCCCACAACTCCTGTGTAGTTATAAATCGAGAGCATGGCCGTCAATAAAAAAACAGCTACTGAATGCTAAGTTAGTTCGAAAAGATATCTATTTCGCTAAACAGACAAGTAGATTTACTAAAGTATTGGCTTTCCCATAGTACAGCTATTCAATGCCCCACTTCGAGTAAATCAGTTCCTTTTTCCAGTACATTACTACTAGATAGCTGTCCATGAGCGGGCGCCACAAAAGAGCAGCTATGGAGCGCGTGTTTTACACGGCCAACACAAATATTCACGTTTCGTGCCCACTGTATCAGAAAGTCATACGAAACTGTACAGACCGGGCCAGAGGAAATAGCGAGAAACGCGAATGTTGGATGTTTAAATAAGATATACGGTATCTTGTTAGAAGTTTCCTTCGCTGTAACTTCGCACGAGCTCCGCTGAATTTGGGAGTAGGTAACTAGTGTGATTATGACGGAATAAATGGATAAACTTATTAATTAAAGCAACGTGACATCAATCTATCAGTGCTGTAATTTTTCTTACTGGAAACACAGCTAGAAATGAGAAATTGATTAGTATGCGACTTTGTTCCATGTATCTTATTCTTTAATTCCTACTTTATTGACTATCATACCCGTATGCATAGGCGTAATGAACTAATGACAAATGTCTCTTGATAATAGTCAGTCAATAACTTTTAATAATGCTGCGACCAGAATGAAAATAATAACTCTCCACTTTTGGACATTCCAAACAAAAGCGTTAAAATAAAATATTTCCCCAAAATAAACAGACCACTGATGGCGTTAACAGTTCACCGCTTGCGCCAACGCCCAGGCCGTTCGTCCGTAAACCGATATGAGTGGAAGTTTGAATTGCAAAACTATAGCGGAGCGGAATTTGTACTGAAAACAATGCATTTTGTCCTCTTACGAACTGCCACGGTGCCACAGACCTACATTGAAGTAGAATCCGTTCAGGAGAGTTCAGTAGCAGAACCAAGGTCGACCCATTTGTCATGTTAAAAGATATGGGCATCAATGTATTATTCTTTCTTCTTAGGCGTTACATCTTGTCTTATCGTTACGTCGTTGGTCCTCATAAGGGTGATTTTGTTGGCGGCAGTTAACCCTGCCATTTTTCCCTGTTGGTGGTCAACTCGATCAAATCTATTTACGAGTAAAAATGTTATATTTTTCTCGTCTCGATGACATTGCATTGCAAAAAATTGCAGGATAACAAGAATCCAATGACCGTCTCATAAAGCAAGGAATGTATTGAAAGCAAACATCTTGTACGTAGTCGCATTTTGCACATTAAATAGTAGTTAGTTAAAAAGAAGCTGAAAGCATTTGTGCCGTCTACTTCAGTATAGATCTGTGGGCAATAAGTACTTATTCCAGAACTCCGTTATAGAGCCATTGTAAAGTTCGAATTGAAATGGGGAAAATAGACAATAATTGTGCTTTGACCGTTACGATTTGATGGCTGAAGTTGATAATGGCCTCTGGAAGTTTCAACGGGATTCCGAAGCCAAATGGATTTAAAATTTGGCTTGGGTCAACTCTTTTCATATTGCCAACAGTGTAAACCAGTTTTATATGACCAATTTTTAGTCATACTCTTTGATATTTTTCTTAAACTGCTTTCTTCTAGTTCTTCATTCTATGAAAGTTTGCTATGTTGCTATGGAGGTTTGAGGAATATGATAGAGACCACACCCCAGGTCATATCGTAAACAATTTAATCGACAATTTAACTCTTATTAAGCATTTCACTGCCTGTAAGAATATTAGATTACCATAACCTCATCATAGACTAAGGTATCCCTTACGCTCAGGCATCAACTGCTAATGGGTTATTTGATCTAACCGCTAATGCCTCGTGATTAATTTAACGCATTACGCGCGTAATGGATGCGCGATTGTTACGCGCGTTACGCGGACGACCCGCAATTAGATAGAGCAATAGATTTGACGGAAGCATTACTGCCACTAAATATTTCTGCCTAATGGTGGACTTGAATGAAATTATCAGGGTATTAAGAACGCTTATTGCTAAACCATTGGGGAATTTAAACTGATGTACGTCTACCAGGTAACGCATAGATCAAAGAAACATGAAATCAAATTCCCATAATTATATTTTCTAGTCCAGACGTAGCGAATATAACGTCTTCAAATTGTCACCTCAAAAATTACTTCCTAACTAGGTTTTTTTTCGTAAACTCATAGTCATAGGAAGTAGAGCAGCTACTGATTTATTGAAAGTTGTTATTTTCATGTTTATTTAAAAACTCCATCAACTACTTAGAGAATGAATCGACTGCAACAGTCAATCACTCTGATCCCCATCTGCGGTTGAAACATATCTATTAAAAATTAACGATAAAAGTACCGAGCTATAAACTCCCCCAGGAATTATTCAGGGTAAAAATGGGGCGAAAAAAATTCGTACGTCATCGTTTAGCGGGGAGGGTTCACGCGTCATTTGCCGCCAGGGGTCGAGTGTACGACCGCGGGTTGAATCTTGTGTTTTGCCAATACGCGACTGCTCTGAAGGGATGACTCAATCAGTGTTGTTTGCCAATGCGAAACTGGGGAGAACTTTTGGTTTTTCGGGTAACCCTTGATGTTTTTTTATTTATACTGGGTTGCTTCAATTTTATTTATTTTGCTATTTATCACGGATTTGCTTGCCCTGTTATCTTAATTTGTGAGTTTTATGGTAGGATATGCATTTTCGTTGAGTTTCAGAAATACGTTAAGAAGCCCAGATATTAGAATCTAGCATACACAACTATTTCACAAAATAATTATTTATTATCTACTTAAGATAATTTAATATACGATTCGTGGTATATGTAAGTAAGTATTTCACTTTCTTCTACCTACGTTTTATTTATTTTACCCCTATTCGTCACATGTCAAGTGATCGTTAGCTTCGAACTTCTCTTTGATTTATTTCGTAGCGGGTTCAATGACAGTTGAATTTCCCCCCAGGCTCAAAGCTCTGGTAAAGTTTTATACAGCTGTTATTGCCATACAAGAGTTTCAATTTTAAGAATAAGAACTAGTAACAGTCCTGAGTTACCTCCAAATGTAGGTTGTATAAGAAACCTTAATAAATTCCATTTGTTACAATATTATTTCATTGTAAGTCTAAAGTTGTGATTGCCCCATACTTATTGAACCTGTAAGTCACGGTCGTGCGCTTCTTTGTGCATGTTTTATACCCATCGAGGGTTATACTAGCATTAATTGAAGCGATTGTAATTGATTAATGGTTATCATATTCCGCGGCGTCCCGGTATGCGTGTGGCGCGCATACTGATCAATGGGGATTTTGGGAATTTGGTCTAGTATTTTATATATTTTAGGCTGCGGCGGTGAGAGGGTTAAATTTATGGCCCGCTGTAATTTTACGCGCGAGCTTTTCAAAAGCTGTTTGTGTCGTTCGTAAAATCAAAGCATATTTTTCACTATGAATTTTGGCGTAGCTTTTTTTACTTTTTTACTGTTATTGTTTTTGCCATCGTGTGTTTACGTAGTCATCAAATAAAAAGAGGAAAAATACTGTTGGAAAAAACCCATCAACGTAGAGATAAATCAATTCGTTCATCAAATCACAGAAAGATTTTGGATTAAAAGGAAAATGTGTAAATAAAACACCACTCTCACGGCCCTCTTTCGCAGATCCTCTTTTGTAAAGATTTAAATCCAATTAGGTTGTGTCCTCGAACACAGCGGGATTCGCTTAGATTTAGCTTCGCTATAAATCGTATAATAGTAATTTAGAACACTGTGTTGGCTCTATTTCCTAGAATTGGATTTGAGACATCGTAGAATCGTAGGTGAGACTAAAGCCTAAAACTTTTAGACTCAAGTCTAGAACGAAACGATACCTTTCTAAGTTCTTAGGCTGAGTTGCACCATTTTATTTTAACTGTAACAATCAAAAAATAACCGGTGCTTTTTGTATGGAGCTTGACAGATTTTTGACGTTTGTCAAAGTTAAAATAAGATCGTGCAACCAACCCAGCCTTAGAGTTTTAAACCAATTACCAATTACCGATTGTTCTCATATAATTTCATACTTAATCCGTTGCCCGCTGTGCTCGAGTTAGTGTACTCACAAATAGAATTAAACTAAAATAAACAAGAACAGTGAGTAGATTAAATCTGGCTGTGAAGCCAACTGTGATCATTAGGGGGATTACAGTATTATGGACTTTGGTCTAATTATCGCTTGAGCTTAATAAGGGCTGACCTCAAAACACTGTTTTCTATTCATTTTCATGGAATAATAGTGGAATATGGGATAGGCTTAGAACACTATTCAATATGACTTGAAAAGATCTTGTATTTTGGTAATGATGGAGTTTTAATTTAGCAGTTAGCTGTGTAATTAAATACAACTGCAAAATTGCTTAGTGCTTTCAAAAATCACACATTCGTAGCATCTGTTAGCAAAGTTCACCTAGAAGACAACCAAACTTTTTAATATTAATAGCAAACTTAAATAAATAAAATTCATAAAATGTTGGACGCTTCTTAACAGTAACTTTTTTGGAAAAAGATAATTTTCAACAGTCGACTCAGCAACAAAATTCTATCGTGCAATATTTACTTTTACATAAAGAATAAAATCTAATAGACTAAGAGCTAGTGAACGCCAGACCTACGCCATTTATAAAAGCTGAAAGTTTGTCAGCGTATGCTCCCAATATAGGACAGAATGTCGGTTAATCGTGAAGTTTGGGTCATCGTAAAAGCTGATTTTTATGCATTATATTTGGGCAATGATTAGAAGTTGTTTCCACATCGACCAGACAGTTTTGACAGTTCCAACTCCTTGCCAGACAGTTTTTTTTAGGATACCTGCCAAAGCCACGATGACCAAACTTCATGATTCACCAACATTCTATCCTGTATTGGGAGCATACGCTGACAAACTTTCAGCTTTTATAAAATCGCGTAGGTCTGGCGTTCACTAGCTCTTAGTCTATAAATCCTATTCATTGGCAGGGATTTGAAAAACTAATTCAGCGTCCGTTTGGAGTGTTAAAATAAATCTGTGCTTTACAACGAAAACAACAAAATGGACGCCATTCTGACCTCGTGGAACAATTGATGTGTTTTATTGGTTATCTTTCCACGTACTAATAAATATTATGATGACCTCCATAGTTTTAAGAAAATGTAGAGCAATTGGTATTTTTATCTTTTGTTACTTGCCTACAAGATAAAAATGTTACAGAGTAATATATATATAAAAAAAAATAGTGAATTTTATTAATAAATCTTTGTAGACAGAAGGATAAATTAAAAGGTAAAGTCAGTTCTGAAAAGTATCAGTGTGTTCCCTGAGTAATGTCTAGAAGGCGTATTTATACGGGGAACATTTTAATTGAAATCGAAAATTCTAGAAACTTCTAGAAACTCCGCATGTTGTTTACAGTATCATGCGTCTCTAGGATTCTCGATTAGGTAAGTCTCGTAAACCATTTACTCCAGCGTTCTTTTGGCATGTTTTCCTTTCAGAAACATTTCAGATGTCGGCTTTAAAACGCACAAGTTACGCTTTTCTTATTTATCTGTCAAATAACTTGATTTCTTCTAACATTACGAGAATCTTAAGTGTTCTGATGCCTTTTTGCAAGCTCCTGCCAACTAATTGAAGAGGCAGTGGATGCCAAAAGTTCTGCGTAAGTCGGCGAACCACTTGATTTTCTAGAGAGCGTCCCACAATGCGTTTGCCAAAACGCGCGAACCTCTCTTAAAATGTTTTTATTTCAATATTTTCTACGGAACTTGCTCACTTTTATGTCTGATTTTATTCTTGAAAGACATTATTCGGTATCGTTTTGGTGGTTTTATCGATAAATTATACAAAAGGTAACTTAGTTAAACTTTTAAAGAACATTAATAGTTAAAGTTTATTTTCTCCTAATATTTTCTTTTAAAGATGGTAATTTTTTTTTAATTATGTGGAAATAACAATATCATTGATTTCCTTACAACAAAACGAATAACAACTGTTAATAACGTTGCTATTCAAGTGTGAGGTACATACAATCAATCGTGCAATAAAATCCACGCCGACTTACCCCAAAGGCAGTTTTAAGAAGCTCCACAAAGAAGGCATTTCCCCCACACATTCCTGTTCCATAAAGGTTGCGAATACAGGATCCGCTTATCCCGCTAATAAGCGCGCGCGTTCATGGGCCCCCGGGGAATCCCCGCGCTGTGCCGAGGGCGAGAACGTGCGAATTATAGTGCGGGTTTATTTCATTTGCTGATTTTATGAAGCGATGTAATGTAGGGAAGAAAATACATGGCTTTTTTCTTGTGACTTAGGCACTTTTATAAGAAACGTAAGTAAATGTTAAGGCAGTGACAATAAGGTGTTGGAAATGAACTGGCTGTACCAATTACAACCGCCCACGTTTATCGGAGTAGCCTCCCCGTATTACATACTATGAGAATACTCCCTAATTTTATCCTGACAACCTAGTTTTTATGACCTTGATAAATCCAATTGAAAAAGATGTTTACTATTTCTCTATACAGACTGTACGAAATAAGAAGTATAACTTAAGCAGTGTTTATTTACAAATTATTCAAGTATTTCCACAAATAAATGAAAGTTTTAAGAATATTTATTACAAGGCATTACGTGAAGTCAACCAAAGCCATAAAAATAAATGTTTTAGCCTTTGTCCGTCACCAGTTATATCTCTAGTCCCGACTATAAGGAGGGGCTTCCCAAAGAACTAATATCTCCTTGTACAGTGCTGCAGTGATGTATCGTTGGGTGTTGGTTGTGCTCTGTTCCAAGGGAGTAAGGTTCAGAGTAAGGCATTCCTGTGCAGTGGGCTGTACTATCAGTCACGGGATCCTGCGGGAGCGTGAGTTATTAGTCGGGAGCCACATAAATATAGCGCGCGGAATTAAGCCTGTCCGCGCCATTGTGAAAGGCAATATCAGCCGCGCTATTCTGTAATGTTTTAAGCACAATAGGTACTATACACTAGGGTATGTCCTTTATTTGTCCAAGTATCGTAAATCAACATAAAATTCCCTATATTGGGGTTAAAGTTCATCCAATAAATATTNTAAATATTGGTAATATTAACTACCAACTACTACTCTATGTAGTCTGAAGCAACGTCTATATAAGTTGACTGGTAACAAAAATGACTGTAGTTTTACATTATAAAAACTATAAACCCTTCCATAATTTCAAAAGTTTTAACTGACCTTAGGTACCTTACCTACTTACTCCTACACGCACTCAGCCAAGCGGTAAGTAAAAGTAGTATTCAAAGTCTGTAATTAGAGTTATTGTACCTACCTATTATCTACTATATAAAAATAGGTTGGGTTTTCCTTCCTGACGCTATAAATCCAGAATGCACAAACCGATTTCAACGGTTTTGCATTAGTTGGGAAGGTCTCGGGCTCCGTGAGGTTTATAGCAAAGAAAATTCAGGAAAAATTTAAAGGGGATAAAACGGGATCCACGCGTACGAAGTCGCGGGCGGCCGCTAGTTAGAAATAAAGACGTTCTGTGAGTCCAATGAAATACCCAGGTCTTCACTTTCCTTAAATAGCTTCTACAAAGCTAGAACGGGCCTTGCTTCTAAAATAATATTTTCCCAAAAACTGCTAGAGAAACGTTTAAATACCTTAACCCATTGTGCGCTCTAAAAGCGCAGTGTATTTTGATTTACAACGCGATAACCTTCGAAGAAACGGCCATCCACGGCAATACAGTGCTCAGTGGCTCGGCCACAATGGCTCTGTCCACTCACAACTACCCGCCGGTTGACAAATCTGTTGTATCGATTATATCTTTAATGCTTTGTGGCTTTGAAAACTTTCCACTGCTCTATTTTTCGTTGGTCGGAAGAGATTTGTCAATATTGAGTCGATGTAGGGAACTGTTTGATAATGACAGGCATTAGATTTGTTATTCCCTGTAGTTCATAGAAATATTGGTTTAGGTATTATCAGTTTTCTTTAAATAGAGATTTTGTATTTAAGTACAGTAAAGAATTATGATTATGTAACTTTATTAAGACTATTTCATTTAGATAGGTATTGAGTACGTAGTGAGTAAGTATTCATCATCATCACTATTTCAGCCATAGGACGTCCACTGCTGTACATAAGCCCCAAATGATTTCCATAATTTTATCTTCGCGTAGGTTTAATACACAATAACCTTTTATTTTTATTTTTCGCGAATTGCTTTCCTGCATTAGTATTATTATTATCATTTTCTTTTTTATTAATTTAATTTGAAAAGGTGCGTTCAAACACCAAGCTTGTTATTTAGCAACGGTTGCTAAACGGCAACGCCACCGCAAACTGCGGAGACAAACGTGACACCAGCCGCCGGAGACGAATAAGCCCCTACATCACGCGGGCCCAGCGGGGTAATGGGAGCTTACACAAGTTAATTAAATGTTGCATACTTCTTGTACTAGAAACGAAGTCATTAAGGGAAACAAAAAGGTTTTAATACCTTTTTTATGTTATATTGTTTGTTTCTGCTTACTACACTCAACATCAAATAAACCGCACGCGACGCGAACTCTAAAGATTTTCTTCTGACACAATCATGGTGCCTCAACAATATTGGTGTTATTTGAAAGCCCAATAAATATCCTTACAGAAAAACACATTTCATTTCTTAATAAATGATTAACATATACCATCAATGTGACTTGAAATAAGACATCACTTTTAGCTCACCTCTGAGATCAATAAGACCAATTTTTATGGTTATAAAACCAAATAATGATCTCACGTGTCCTCTTTAACAGATGGATATCGATTAATTGCAACTTAACAGTTGTTTAGCCATAAAAGTTGGCTCAAGCGTAACTACCTATTTTTTTATTAAGTGACTCTGGATCCTTCTAAAGACACATTTTTGGGGTAAAAACCTTTCCTTTAATGTAATGAAGTTTAGAACTAGGCTTTTAAATGGTGCCAATATTGATGGGAAGTGTGGATACGTTTGAAAGTGCTTGTCGCGGGAGGTGCGGTTTATTTGATGCCGAGTGTATAAGTATCCCCTGCCCATTCAGCTTACTAATCCGTTGGGCTATGTCAGCGACTTTAGTTCGTTTACGGATCTCCTCATTTCTGATTCGATCTCGTAGAGAAACACCGAGCATAGCCCTCTCCATAGCACGCTGTGCAATATCGAGCTTATTTATAAGGCCTTTAGTGAGAAACCACGTTACCGAGCCGTATATAATCACTGGTAACACACACTGATTAAAGACTTTCGTCTTTAGGCACTGGCTGTAGGCTGCCACCAACCGGCCACTGTGGAAATTGTGCGCACTAAAAGCGGAAATCATTGGGGGAGGCCTATGTTCAGCAATGGACGTCCTGTGGCTGAAATGATGATGATAATGATGATTGTTTGTTTCAATTCAAACAGTTGAATATCCAAACCTTGTTTAATTGAAGCATCCTAAATGACGTCAGTGTATAAACATACTTTATGTCTTCATAAGTCCCACGAACGTGACGGGTTCCCGTCCTTATCCCAGTTTCGGTGTGTATCGCCCTTAAACGTGCTCGCATCACGGGGAAACGTTGATGGTTAAACACTACCGGAGTGACAGGCTCTCCCGCTGCTCCCTCCGTGCCCGAGACGAATTAGGTCCTTACTAGAGATGAAACGGATATCCGGTAACTATCCGGTAGGCCGGATATCCGGCCTTAATTTACTATCCGGCCGGATACCGGATAGTAACTCACTATCCGGCCGGATACCGGATATTAAAAAACTACGATATTAATTTCCTATTAATAAAATGAAATACATTAATCTTTGAGGTAAACATCAATAAAATGGCTTATAATAATGACGGCTTTTATTTAGAGTCCAAAAGTTACAAAAAGCCATATTAAGATTTAAAAAAAAACTAATTTCTTTTTCTGGGCTACTCACTCTAATGACGAATTCATAAATATTAAATATGTTATAGCCCGACCAGGAACATAAAAACCCTCGCCATGTTGCGGAAAACTAATGGTACTAATTTCTTTTAATGGCAACAGTAGCTGAAAACTTCATTGACATGACATGTCACCTTGCATGTCAGTCTATTGCTGTCAAAGTGTAAACAAACTTTATTTTAAATGTGCGCAATTGATTTTGTGAATTAAATTGGTAAAATTTTTTATAGTCGTGAAAGAAAAGTGGTTCACAATGTGTTAAAGTATTTGTCGAAGAGAAATACTAAGGGTTCGGATAATATTTTCATTGAATAATGTTTCCGACAAAGGTTGTCAAATTGACTGACATGTTTATCGCATAGTACAGTCCACTATGAAAATTAGCTGTGGTTTGTTTCAACTACCTATTTTAAAAAAAAATGTCACTTTCCAAGTGTTGAATTTTATGGAATTGGGAAAGAAGTACCGAGTTTGAAGCGTTCATGAGCAAACATTGCAGTTGAATATTCAAGTTCTGAATTTGATTATTGATGAATAATAAAATAAATCCTACTAGCTCGATTGATGGTTTCATTTAATTTATTTAAACCAGGTTACCTATAATAATATTTTTTTGGTAATTTAGGAAAATATCAAATTAGCCCGTAATCCTGAATCCTGATACATAAAGTTAGCCTATTAATTTAACACAGGTACGACTGTACTCAGTGTTGCACTATCAAATGCAATTGACGCGCCTCTATGCCAGGATTTTTATGTTCCTGGTCAGGCTATAAGTCGAAATATTGCCAAATAAAAAGCCATCTTTTATCACTGATGGTCTGATGTCATGATGCAGTTCAGTCAGATTCGTCACATTCGCCAGCAAGGAAACTAATTTAATTTTCGCTATTCAATAACACCCTCACGATGGCAACCGAAATCGCCCGAATTGATCTGCCCCTTAGACAAGTTGCAAAATCTGACATTCTATTCGGACTGATTCGATTTTCGAAAAGTGTGACTAGTCTAGTCTACAATAGACCCACTGATCGCGTTCGAAGCACCTGTGCGGCGTTAAACTCGTCATGACATGTAACGAGACAATGGGCCCACTATCCGGCCGCCGGATATCCGGCTATCCGGCCTAGCAGCTGGCCGGATATCCGGTATCCGGTATCCGGCCAAACAACTATCCGTTTCATCTCTAGTCCTTACATCACTCGGGAACGGCTCGCTGCGGGAGATAACTCACGCTAATTGTGAGCACTGACGGTGAACTGTAGAATCCAAGCTTTACATTATGGTCTTAGCCAAATAAACACTGGATTTTGAACTGATGCTTTTTGAAATATGTATTAATACAACATTCATCATTAATGAAACCTTTTTGGAAGCACCTATCAAGTAACATTATTAAGCTGAAGAGTGTTTTCTTGAACGCGCTAATTTCAGGAACTAACTGGTCCGATTTGAAAATATTTTCTTTCTTTTCTTTTTGGAACGTCTTAGGCTATTAACATCACCCTACAGCCAATGGGAGCAGTAAAGAAAAATTAATGTTGCAAAGACGGGAAATATTATTCAAACTATTTTCACGCGTACGAGGTCGCGGGCACAGCTAGTGGTTTATAATACGAGTAAGGGAAAGAAGTTTTCTAGCTCCAGACGTATCTAGAATTCTCTTCTACTCTTGGATATTGTCATTAAGTTTGTTTATCCTAGACAGTACGAGCGTCGTTTAGCTACGAGCTATTGCGGCAATACAAATACACTTACACAAATCAATTACATTACGTATCTGTTATTGAGGAGGTATTAAAGTAGTGTTTATTCTGTAAAATAAACAACTCCGGAGCACTCTTCCCTCTCCCGGCCTCGTGTAAAGCGAGGACGATTCCGCAACATGACAGCGTGATGTAAGGAGCTAATTCGTCTCTAGGAGCGAGCGGAGGGAGTGCCGTCACTCCTGTGGTGTCGTTAAACAACACTAAATAAACGAAGTGTACTGGTGCTGTATACTATCATTTAATTTACTATACCATAAAACTACGAAAGAAGTTTGTCCTTAGATAAAATCTTATTGTAGACTCTATAGTCTTTTAGTTGTAGAGATTGACAATGACATAGAAATAGGAATTCCCGAATGGCCTTTTTAAGTAACGATCGCATCGTCAAAAAAGCCTCTGTTTTAGATAAACTTGAATTTTGAGCTGAAGTTAAAACTTAATTTATTTTCCATGATGTTAATATGAGTAACCTACATGTCTATCTGGAAAGAACGATGAATTTAAAATCCGTGTACATTTACAATTCTACACGACTAAACGGCGGTTGAATTCAAAATGACTTGAAATCCAATGCTGCCATGATTGTAGGATAATAATATCAATTTCCCCTTCCGATATCTTGGGAAGAATAATTTAGACGTATGAAGTCTATTGTCTATTATTACGGACGTTTTGGATCACGCGATGCTTGTAATGGAGCTATTAAGGAGCCTTTGTAATGGTTGCTAGCACAACCCAAGCTATTGACATCGTAGGTGTCATTATGGCTAACAATTTTCGGTTTAATTAACTTTTTAAAAAAGTAAAACCGACTTCAAATGCGTGAACACAAAAAAACTAAAAATTAAAAATATTGCGTATAAAAAAGTTCATCCCCAATTTTCCACCCTTGGGGGTGAAATATTTTCTTCAAATTCGCATGAAACCACCCTTTTGATAATACCTATTCAACAAAAAAATAATCGTTCAAATTGATTTATAATCGGCGGAGATATTGCGTGTAAAAAAGTTCATCCCCAATTTTCCACCCTTGAGGTATTACCTATACGCCGAAAAAAGATTTCTTCAAATCGGTTCATAATTGGCGGAGTTATCGCGTAACAAACATAGAAAAAAAACATACGGGTCGAATTGAGAACCTCCTCCTTTTTTGAAGTCGGTTGAAAATAGGTACCGCATTACATAGTGCGAAGTACTTTGTCTTCCGACAAATTCAGTTTCTGTAAGATTTTACTTCTCAAGCGGTACCATCAAGTAGAGATCTATTTATTATACCTATATTAGTATCATTTCAAAGTTAACAGTAGATAATCACTCACAATCGGTATATTGCTAAGGTACAGATTTTCATCAACGTCGCTTGTCAGTCACTGGGGGTGGTACAAGTGAAAGCTTTATACACCCAGCAGTGAACTGTCATTAACTTTAACAATGCATCCTATTAAAAAAGAACTGCATTGTCACCAAAACTGAAGAATAAAAATAAATGAAGTTAAAAAAACAATAGGAAATCTAAAATTCCATAACTATTACACTCGACCATAACCGTGAATGAAATTCGGCAGCAGCAACAACGTTCAGCCCCATTAGTGTGGCGATTCAGACCAATAACAAACGTCATACCGGTATGCGGCAAATACCGGTCGGTGGTATTTTACCGGTATTCGTTGGCACCGGTGACCGCGGCGTTGCGGGCTCGGCTGCGATAGGGTTAAAGCCACTTGCATCGGAATCCGAACTGTAAACATGACAGTTTACAGCAGTACATTTGCTGTAGTAGGTTGTACTTAGTTTATAACTGTCTGTTAACTCTACCTGGAGCATATCATACCTATTTACACTTTCACAAAGTAATGTCACAAAACAAGGCGTGTTCGGATCTAACTTTTACGACTCTACCTATGTCTATTTATTATGGCCTAGAAGCTCTATATGGCCTATGCTCTAAATTTTTTGTATTATTAATTTTATCTAGCGCACCGGCTAGTAGCATGATTCCGCTATCGGCTTGCATGGTCATTTGTGGTCAGTGACGCTTGTAGTAGGATATTTAATATTTTTCCACCATTTTACGTAGGTACTTATATTTTAAGGGTTTTACGAATTATTTAGTTCAAAATTTGGTAGAGTTTGATGAATTTATTCAAAGACTTACTGGGTATGTTATATTCAGATTTTCTAAATAGGTATCAAACACTTGGCAAAATCATCATTATAACCTCTGCCTTCATTTGATCGTTGCAGGAACAAAATTTTCTCTATTAATTTGAAAAGACAAGCATTCTATACCAAATAAATGTTTGTAAAACACAATGTTGCTATGCCCAAACCAAACATAGACCGTTTGAGACTACGAGTATAAATTGTTTAAGACCATATGTGCAACATGGAATGCAATAAAGATACATTGACTATTGACTATAAGGTCTTGAAATTGTATCAGTTTTTACAAACCGAAACATAAGCTCTAAACACCATTTCTCGGAATAAAATTACTCCCGCCTCATTTAGGTACTTCAACATAATCTTTATAGGAATCAAACGAAATGATATTGTGGATAAATTGCCCCTTATTGAAATTACTGATCCAATAACTTTCTTTGGACCTCGTATAAATGTCTCGTGACATTTGTGAGTGATTTACTTTTTCTTTTATTACAAGAAATAAACATGTTATTTTTATTAATAAATAGTTATTTGATATGAAAACAATGTTATTACAAGTATGTAAATACATTTTAGGTATAACTAACTAAGTTAATAAACATAGCTTTAGCAGACTCAACTCAAATACTCTGTTTGACTCGAGCAAGACTCAATACTTGCAATAAGTTTGCTTTTGTACCTGTTTTCACTTGAAATCTTACGTAATCATCATCATCATATCAACAAAAATACGAGAAGCAAAATCTATGTGTAGGTCATATTATAAGGTCACAGCAAAATCACGACTTCCAATCTTTCCCTCGTTTGTCTGACAAAACCAAACAACGAGGCCGGGATTATAATCAATACCGGAATTATAATCCGGTTCATCCAACCGTAAAAGTCTAATCCGGAGTTCCGGACAATTAAATGCCCCTATTTATTATCCGACCCGGCCCGATATTATCAATAAAGGGATATTTTGCCACTACACGCCCTCCGAGGGCAATCTTGGTCATTTTATTGGCGGACCGAGTGTTTCAAGTTAGGAGACCTATTCTGGTAATGGCGTCCGATTTGGACGCAATGGTTTCGAGTTTGATATTTGATTTTACGGCTTACACGGACCCGGGTGGAATGTTGACTATCTGTGAAGAGGTCTTCAAGTATGCTAACAGAATGTCAGGCAGACTTTTATACGGAATCCATATGTTGTTATTGACTTGAAGTATTCTGAAAGCTCTCTGCCAATAGAAAATGTAGAGTATGGCATTCAAGAAATACTCTTAGCAATGAAGGATGTGTCTATATACATTGTATACGTCTCGAACACATTTCGTTCTACGTATTACCTAATATACTCCTAAGCACCTACGCCAATAATTGTATTTATTCAACACTCGAAAAAAGGTCAATACAATGTGGATCCGCGAAAATAAATCAAATCACAAACCGGAGCGGCGTAGATACAAATGGAATTTGTCAGAATGCTCTCTGGAATAAGACGCGTGCTGTACCTACACCCTTATTGGGCACATTCGGTGCGCAATTTGACAAATTGATTCGCCGAGATTCTCATCTGGCAATTATTAGGGCGTGGATCGGTTCGCTAGATACGCGCCCGGCTCGCCACTTACTGTCTGTGGACCGATTGAGGCCTTTGTGTTAGGGAATGAATGAGCTACTGAACGATGGTGGCCTTGGTATGTCAAACTTAATTACAAAACAATAATTATAGCAAGCGTAAGTTCGTAAATCCAATTCTATTTACAATTTTTTTTTCAAGTATAAATCTGTAACTCTAACGAACTAAATCAGCTTGCAAGATTTAATTACCAACAGGTATATTTATAAAGTCTAAAAATGTACATAACACAGAGAGAGAGAGAGAGAGAGAGAGATACATAAAAAGACTATTAACTCTTTAACAGTCCAAGTTGTACATGAAAAAATAGAATAGAAATAGAATAGAAATACATGCTCATTGTTTTGCTGTTTTGTCTCATTACAATGTGTTAATTTACTTCCTGAAAAAAATACGCAGTACCATTTTAATACCATTAATGTCTCCTCCAGCTTCCATGATCAAACATTCTTAATAATCTTAATACGCTTTAGACAGCACTTAACGAGCATTAATTCAAAGTAAACAAAGTGTAATAATTTAATCATCAAGTTTTTCATTAAATTAGCGGCAAACAACTGAAAATTCGATTACAAAGGCCCGTTATAAATTCAAAAGGAAATGAGTTTTGATGGCGGCCGTACAGATTAACGAATTAAAATATGCGTTAATTAAACGCAAAACAATACTTAATCGGTTATTTAAAATTATTAAAAAGCTATTTTCAGCTTTAAAATTCAGCTTTTGTGAAATAAAATGAATGCAGACGTACTCGTACATGGGTAGGGAAACGTACATAACCTGAATATCCTGATTATTAAAAAGTACCTAAATGAAATTTTACAAGCCATGTCTTCAGATCACTGACAAAATTATCTCATTTATTAAGACACGCACGCGGAAATCTTCATGAAATAAGACATCGTTAATTACAGTGCCACATAAAATAATGTCAAAAATGAACTCAAAATTAACAAACCTAACCATTAACGATGAAAGATGAATTGTATATCTGTGAGCGGAGCATAATAATCCGTCTAAGCTTTCGATTCATCCGTATCGAGTTGAACAATACCGATGGCCGCCGCAGCGCCGCAAACCACGGCCGGAGCAGGCTCAATGCACGGCATAATCACTTCATTTCCCGCCCAGTTAATAACGGGACCTTTTGTCGTCAATTTTCCGCAGTCCAGCTCTGTCTGATAAGGGATTCCCACTTCGCGATTTACATCCTGTTATTGGATGAACATTAAGGATATCGATAGCTGTCTTACCTGGTAGTTCGTGTATCAGATAAGACTAACAGTGGAGGAAGACAACGAATTACATGGATGACCGTAGTAAATAAGGACCTTAAAGAAGCCCAAGTAAACATGAGACAACCCAGGATCGAGCCTCCTGGAGACGCTAGACGCGGTGGGCCGACCCCAAATAAAATGGGAATGGGCCAGGCAAAGAAAAGTGGTTAACGTAACTGACACGAGGACAGTATGTACCAAGGATGTTATGGATATCCGTAACCGTAACCGAAACTTTCGGATATCCGAAATAAAAAATATCCGAAACTGTAACCGTATCCTATTCGAAAGTTTCGGATAGTTTCGGATATAAAATTGTTCTAATGCCAGAAATATTAATCGTTTCAGTCGTGTACCTAATTGTTACTGAAGGTAACATTCCAATATTTTTATGCACACCAGCTAAACAAAGTCACAAAACCTTTTTGTGGCTAAAACTGAAAAAAAATAATATCCCAACCAATACGTATCATTGAAAGTTCAGACCGACAAAGTTGTTACGTCATTAGACACAAAGGATTCCATTCCGATCGGATCCAAGACGGTAAGTATCGGCTAATACCGCACGGTCGTTAGTCGCCGCAATAAAATCTAACTCCGCCGCAATCGGGCTGACGCCGGCGATGAATGCACAATGAGGATCCGACGGCCGTCTTAATTCGCCGGATTGATTCGCTGCGAGCTGTCTGAGCAGATTAGCGGGCTTTATCAGCTTCTTTAGCTTTTACGAGCGGGTGCTTGAAAAGCTATGGACAATCTATTCCTTAGTGCCATTGTAAAGCTTGTATTCGGACGATCTAAAGTCAATTTATTATCAAGAATGAAACCTTGTCTGGTCTCAATATTGGGATTCAAGAAAAAAATCTTGATACATTAATGAAATATTGCAGTTTTGTTTGTTGTTTCAGGATAAAAACTTATGACAATGTTTCATTTTTTTATGGGACAGGAGGCAAACGAGCAAGACGATTGATCACCTGATGGTAAGTGATTACCGCCGCTATTCAATTAGAAAATGTATATAACTTGCTTGAAGAAACTGTAGGTAAAGGAAGGATTGTAATTGCTACGAATGTGCAACTAGGTATTCCTTGTCTAAAGCACCTCTTTCAAAAATAATAATGAGCTAGATAAAATCCTTCGTCAGTTGCCTATTCGTACCTGCCTACATAACAAAAGGTACGCCACTAACAAAACAAGTTAAGTTCAATGAAATTAGATGTTCTTCGTAAACCCGAACCACCTCGCGTACAGGCTAAAGTACAACTAATAAATTTAATTTTACCCTCCTAAGTTACTGTCGCGAAGTTTGCGGGTGCCGAACTTTGCAGCTACACCTTACCTGCTAACTTAACTCCAAGGTTTTCTTAATAATTCAGTATTATGTTGTGGTTGTCTACTTATTAGGCAACAAGTAAACGTTGTAATTTCTAACTTTGATTAGTTTTAAGGTAATGGGCAAACGAAAATACACTCTGATCTTTGAGGTAAATGTTTGAATTAACGATCGGTTTAAGAATTATGTCACAGCACAGCCTTGCGACTAAACTAACTAACTTCAAATCACGTAAATAATGGAAACATTTAATCTAAAAAATATGCATTAGGAGTATTATTAATTTGTCGAAAACAACCATGATAGGCCTCGAGGCACACATTCTGCTCTCCATCGTTTGAAGTCTTTTCATAAGCTCTTTGTAGCGTTTTTTCTTAATATATTTTTTACTTATATTATTAGCACTATCTAAATAAATATTATGTTCAATGCACTGTTTTCTGAAGTGCATTAAGCCATTAAAAATACCGACGGATAACTAGCAATTGCCGTATTTCCCAGAGCCCTTGTTATGCAGTGGCCGTTCGTCACAGCAAACACGCGTGTAGAAGTGTCAGTGCTAGAATTAGATCGCGTCGTCCCCTGGAGATGGGAAACTCGATCAATTAGGCGAGATACGCTCTGATTACGGAGCCCAGTCAACGGTATCGCCCATGTATCTTACTGATATACGGGCTTAAACCACGTGTAACAATGAAACCTATACAGAAAATCCTGATGCCTGTATTTTTATAATAATTCCCACAGAGACATTTTTAACTGAGGCAAGCTGCTACGCAGCTACGTAATTCTTTTTGCTTTTTGCTCAAAGCTTGGTGAAATGAATGAATCTTTTAGAATGCGAACAGCTAAGGATTGGAATACGCTGCCTGCTGCTGTCTTTCCTGAAAACTATAATCCGGGCCACTTCAAGGTGAAAGTGAATAGGCACTTTCAGGGCAGGTATGTACCATCCTAGACTGCATCTCATTTAACATCAGGTGTGATTACAGTCAAAAACCTGCTTTGTTCTAAATAATATGCCTGCAAACACGGTTAATGTAACATTTTTTAAGCAACTACCAGTTTTAGGTTAGAATCTGAACTGATTTTTGTATCATTTAATCTAAAAATGTATTCAGTCGACTATAGATCAGTATGCTTCGCTATGCTAAATCTACGTCGAACTGATAACGCAAGTGACCAATATAGACTTTTCTCGGAATTAATAATGGCAAAAATTACTCAGCTCGCCAAAGTTCACCGCGATGCATGCAAAGGCCGACAAATTGGTCAGCTAACTTGGAAAACTGTACCTAGTTTAGGAACTGATCAGCGATGAGCGAGCCTGGTCAGGGTACGTGACTCCATCGCGGCAGTCAGCGAAGATCGGTCGCAGTATAAGTTAATACAGAAAGCTTGTTTTAAATAGGAGTCTAACACATGGAAGAACAAACGAGACACTAGGCATATTAAAATGAAACGTGTGATAAATTAAATCACTGAAACCATGAAGTTTTTAATCACAAAAATACAATACGGTAGTATTATTTGAAACGGGTGTTCAGTTGAACACCCGTTCAGTTGAACACAACGAGAGCCGTCTCTGGCCAGTTGTAAAGTCAGTGAGCACATCTACGCTTCTGTAAGACAGCTTTTGTGCGTCGTAACATAAAATATAATCTGAAACTGTCAATAGTATCAAAATCAGATGAACATTTTTTGATTAAATTTCTGACTGGTATGACGACTAGTAGGACATATTGATTTAAAGTTTCACGGTCACTAACAAAATATAAAATATCGGAAACTCAAAATTAAGGTACATGGTAGGAATCCCGTCAGTAATAAATACTTTGACTAGTAGGGCATTCAACAAAGTAATGTTTTAAATGAATCAACTGTGCTTTCTGCATTTTTTTATGTTACGTATAGGTCACGTATTAAATTAGGTTATTCCGGGACTAATACCTAAACTCCGCCTGCCAGTAGTCATAAGGCAGGGCAGTAATCTCTGCCGGATTACCCTGAGATAACACAGCCCTGGCTCTTGCAGGGTAACTAAGCTATTACTGTGTTTGAAGTCTAGGCCTTCGTTGCAAGATTATGATGCCTCTTTCCATTTTATCAAAATTATTGCTAAACATTTTATAGCTCTTCTACTTTACAGGATCATCCAGGATGAGTTTAAAAGTCTAGAATACAAACAATCAAAGATGAAACACGATGAAACGAGTATGTTTCAACGCCAAATCAAAATAAAATTCAAGTCATTAAACTTTAAGTTTTGTTTAAACTGTTTATTTTAATTACTTTTCTCCTATTCATCCCACCAATCCCCAAAGGATCGCATGTGACCGCGTAACAATTGATTATATTATCATGTGTCTCGATTCGCGAGGCTTATTTATACAGAACAAGGCAGGTATTTGACCGCAATCGCACCTGATGTTAAGTGAGATCTAAGTAACTGTCTGTTCATATTTCATAATTTTGAATTCTAAGCTCGATTCTGAGTAACCTCCTGAAATATGGCTGTTAAATCATATTGTAAATACCTGTCTCTGTTCGAAACATCAACTCCAGCGATCCGACAATAGACGTTTATCCCTGAATATCGACCTACTGAGCACTTTCCTAGAAATCCCAAGTCGGAATGGAATCCGCCACAAACTCAAGACCCTCGTGATTCAAGGACGACCAACACAAACAACTGGGGTGAGCTGCCCGGTAGGGGGTGGCTACAAGTCTGCGTGGACAATTTAAAAATGTTATTCAATACAAATAAATAGGACATTATCCATTAGCTCCGACAGTAAGTGCGAATCAATAGCACCAACAAAAAAAAAGATATTATATTCCCAAAAAAAATTAATGTAACTGCTAAGAGATTGATATGGTTAGGTACACCATAATTAACAACCTTTCTTTGAGGTTGTGTAAGCCAACGTGAAATATTTCCAGCATATTCGTACCAGCCAGATAACCGGATGGATGGGAAACAGGAAAAGTAGAGACGTAGATTGTTTGTGTGCTTTGTAAATCAAATTATCTTTTACGAAGTGCTCATTATTATGACATGTTCTCTACAATGTTTCTGGACACATTGCTGCATTGTTTTTTTTTTTTCAAGTATACAAGTAAGCGTTTAAAATTAAGTATTATTAAAAATATTTTAAAGTCTTACTTGTTGGTCACCCTACCCGTACCGCCAGACCTCTTTACCTTAGCACTTTAAGTGAGGGCCACTCCGTCGTGGACTCGGAATAATATTTTGATATCGATAACTTTTGATCCATTACACTCGATTGTAGAGAAATATTTGAAGAGACGAGAGCCCGGTCGCTTTATATTTACAAAAATGTTTTGGCTAGGGCGTATCGTTGAGTTTAATGAAAAATTTTATGAAGTTGTTAGACAATGTACACTTTCTGATTATGACAGATATAATTAATGGGATTAGCACAAATCTGAAGTGTGGACTATTGATACTGACTGAGTCACACAATGATTACGTACCACAACCAAGGATTAGTGGATTAGCAAAGATGATGATTACCTGGAACAAGAAAAATATTATATTAGATTTATCGAAAAGTCATTGATGTCAAAACAACACTGACGAGTAATCCGATATTTTCATACAAAACCGAATAATAAATTGCGATTTTGTTGCTCATAAAAAGTGTTTTTACAAAATACCTTTTCCTAGTACGAAACATCAACCAGCGATCGTGTATTATTTACAAAATAAAGTTCCCTTAAGGCAGCCTTTCCCAAAGAGGGCGATAACGCCCCCTTGTGGGTTCCTACAGGCCTAAAAGGGGGGCGGTAAGAGACCCAGAAAAAAAATCGGGGCGTTCTATAGAGGCGATCTGTAATTTCATCTACTAGAAGGACTCTTAGACCGACTGAGCTCTCGACTACAAATGGGGGCAATAAAAATAATTTATTCTCAAAGTGGGCAATAGGCAAAATAAGTTTGGGAACCCCTGCCTTAAAGCCTTGTCAAGGAAGTCGTTCCGTAGCAGAAGAATAAGCAATGTTAGCATTATCCTCTATTTATTCGTAATGTTATTAACCGAAATCATGTGAATAACCGTCTCGTGGCTCTGAGACGTTATTTTAATTTACAAAAACATCCGTATGAAACGGAATTTCATTTATTAAGGATAAAATATAACGTTTATTTTTGGCTCCCAATACTCAATAATTGAGAGTATTGAGATACCATTTAATTTACGATATTTGGTTGAGAACACCTAAAGTATTAAACAAGTAGTAGTCATTAATGCTTAAATGGAATGTATGAAATGCTATATCTAAAGTGGAAAACTATTCGTGCACTATTTAAAAAGATCTTAATGCATCAATAACTTCCCAAAAAATCTTAAATCACGTTCAGTTTCCCGAGCGCCAGATTTCCAATCAATCCACAATTTGTCTCGACTTTTTAAGGATTTGGCGTAGTATCTGGGTGGATGATGAATACGAGCCCGCTCCCGCGATTATACTTTATGATCAGGCGCGGACGGGAATATGCGATATCAAATCTGCCAACGTATAAAGATAAATAGACCAGTAATTTTAAGTGGATAAAACCCGACCGAATATAATGGAGGTGCTTTTTCATTTTAAATGAGATTATACTTTTTACTTCATAGTTGTATGGAATAGAGAAATATCGTTTTGGTACGAGCTCGTGTTGGATATTGTTGAATACCCAGCACACTGTCTGTACCTATACAATCGTGTGCAAATTATGCGAAAATTACACTAGATGCTATTACATTATTCAACACAAATTTCATTGTATGTCGTACTAAAATATTACATGGTATATAACAAAAACTAGCTATCTATCACTAAGGTAATTTTATAGATGTCTTATCAACTCTACAACAACAAAAGCCACAAATCAACTCAACAAAACAGACTTCAATGATTTCTTTTCTGTATACAATAGCAAATTTGCCTGACTCAAGGAAGCGACAAATCAAAGCCTATTCTTGTCACTACACTCCACGGAGCCCAAAGCCTTATTCAGGTATAATGTATTTTATTAACAGTCCTCATCTTGCCAATCCAACCTTTCACACTTCAATAACTTGGTGAATTTGGCTGAATTTATTTTCATAAGCAATATGAAACGGTATGATTTAACCGAGGATTTTGTAAGTAACCAGGTACGCATATTGCGAGACTGCTGGATATCTGATTGAAAATATTGTTAATATTTTTCAATATAATTCAAGGAAAACTAAATAATCCAGTGGATTGGAAAATGGATTTAAGTAATTTTAAACACTTATCCTCGAAAATACGCATGAAGATTTGATATTCAAGGTAGCTAGGTAGGCAGGCATTAGTAGACTCAGACAGAACATCCTCATTATTTATTCCGGATGTAATCTCCATCAATATTTAGATCTCAAGAACTTCTTTGATAAAAATATTATATATTCATAGAATCGAAAAGATCGACAATCTCTTTGCGAATTACACTTATCACAAATTGAGAAGGAAGATGAATAAGTCATGATCCAGAGGACTGAGTTCGCATTAAGTAGAGACAGTAGATACTTGTATTATGAACGCTTTTGAGAATAACGTGACGCCTTATTTTAAAAGGTTGTCAGGACCGTGAGTCAAAGTCGACATGCGTGAAAGAAGTCGTAACAGGTAAATGCTTTCAGCATTAAGGGCTATATTTCACCGGGACACCATGGCGGCGCAACCAGTCACCGGCTACCAACAAAATGTAAACAGCTCTATAGAGAGTTACTCACCTGGTGTCCGTTTGGTTGCGCAAAGCTGTATACATTTTGTTGGTAGCGGCGACTGGTTGCGCCGCCATGGTGTCCCGGTGAAATATAGCCCTAAAAGTTCCACTCTAAACAAGAGAGAAAAACAGTATAATTAAGCACGTGGATAAATAACGGAACGTTTTTTATTTTCCTAGTAATCACATTAATGGAATTGTACCCAAGGCCTTACTACCTACTTAAATTTGTATCTGTGCTACAATGTAGATACACTTATTGAACAAACATCTTAGCTGTGATAAAGCTCAACGACAACAGCTATTCAACGTTTAATTAATTTAAAAAAAACATCCACATATTCACAGCCTAGCACACTCTTCTTAAAAATACGTTTAAATATCCTAAAAACAATTTGTATCAATCATGCAGTGTGTAAGTTATACAATGCGCGTGGCGTAACGAAAGCTCAAACTTTTGAAACGAACTTTATGGTCATGACATGCTAAAACTTCTCAACTTAATTTACTTCTAATAAGCTATCACGAAACCGAAAACAAAACACAATAGGGAAAAATTGTTTGGCGATGCATGAATAGATCTTTTGTGCCCAAAAATGACAATGGCGGGATATGATTGTACCTATCCAACGTAAAAATAATAGTCTGTCTGTTTCCCCGCGGCCTGTGCGCCAGCGACACGTTCACCTCACGCGGCCAATCGATGTGGGCAATCCATTTGCTGCCTCAATACCGGCCCACCCGTTTTGTTACCCGAAACACACATTCATTCCCGCGACGGATGCCGGTAATATTAGTTTTATTGTGAACGTTCAATCGATGCCGTGTTAAATAGAGCGGCGGAATCGAATCAGCAGATCGAGAAGGTTCTCGAGTACTCGGCGAAGATTGATGAAAGTAGTGGTTTGAAGACGGATAGAATCTTTCGCTTTCCGATGTTTTATATGAAACAATCAAATCCACATTGTGCTTACAAAGATTGGAGCGTTTTATGAAAGTGGTCGTTAATTCACTGCTACAAATTGTAGATGCTTCTTATCTTCGATAATATTTTGTGAAGGCGGAACATACAGCCTTGAAATTTAATTCAATTCTCTCACCCGATGTCAATTACCATAAATGGGGAAGACAGCCATAGCGACCTAAATCACATTTTCATCTTTGAGAGAAATACAGGAGAGGTAAGTATTTAGATTACATTAAAAATGCATATAAAAAATGAAAAAATGCATAATTATTATAAAAATGCATATTATTTTAGTCACAATCTACTTATCAGATACGGTTTAAGTGTGACCCAGACTGTTACGTTTTTGCAAAAACCATTGTCCTTAAATTGCGAGTAGGTACTTATTTGTAATAGCAGCCGAGATTACAAACAGTAGATTAGAGCGAAACGTCACGCAAAACGGAACAAAATATAATATGCCGCGGTCTTCGGCCGAGCGGAATGAAGCGGCATATTTTAGAAACGAACGTTACGAATTCCTTTGATATTTTTCATCCTGTTTACATCTGTAATTGAAGTGACGTGGCCTTTTCTTTTTATAGTCAGTAAAGAGCGAATCAATTAACATTTAAAAAGTTTACTGTTTATTTACGGAATCAAAAGTCGTTAACTGTTAAACGAAGTGATCATGATTTAAATTGTTGCGATAAGGCTAAGTTTCCGAAGAAAACCTGCGCAGAAAAGGCCGATTCTACAAGAGAGTGATCTCATGGAGATATCGTTTTTATGTTTATGGTTCAGAAGCCTGAAAGCATAAAAGGAAACATTATGCGATACATGACGATCCGTCCACAGCCGTGACACGTGAGCTGTAAGTATATAAGGGTGCGCTATATGGGCGCTGTGAAGCGGTGGATGACACAGTCATGATATATTCCATCTGGGAGCTTAGTATCTGTTACGATCTTAGCCCTAAACCGCAAAACAAATTTTGATGAATTTCGGTAATGACCATTGGAAAGGATACTTTTGCAAAATATCAAGCGGGCAAAAGTGCCTTGTAACATAATATTCCAGGTATAACAACTTTGCGGAGATTAGAGTGAAATTCTAGATAACCTAAGCAGCCAGCTAATATTTTATATACCACAAAATTTACCGGGGGTATTGGTTCGACTTTTATAACGCTTTAAAATTTTACTTTTAACGTCATTATTTTAAAGGATTACTTAACAACGTTAACAGAACTCGGCGCTACAAAACCAGCCCTATAAGTATGCGCAGCATTTACTTGTCATCATAAAACAAGTAACTTCGGCTCTTAATGTTCCACACGCCGATTACAGTCTTAAAACACACTTAAGAATTTACAGCACTCATAAACTTGTATTCGACTTGAATTCCCAGAATGCGTGACAAAGCTAAATTATTCCCGTCTTAATTCTATCCCGCGCACGGGAACCCTGGAGGATCAACACGTGTCGGAGTAAATTCACGCTGTGTGGGCCATGGAATTTTATAGTGGGTGCACAATGCACTTTAGTGGCGTAGGGCTACTAAAAACGTGGCATTTGATTTTGATTGCTCATTCAGATATTTGTACGTTTTGTTTTCCTTGTGTACTGTTAATTTGCCGTTGGGGCAGAAAAGTTCTCGAGTGGCGACCACGGGCTGGAAAATGTAGCGTGGGCAGGCACTAGGTGGATCGACGATCTGGTGAAGGTCGCGGGAAGAAACTGGTTGAAGGCAGTGCTGGACCAGTGGTTGTGGAAATCCTTCTGGGGAGACCTTTGTCCAGCAGTGGACGTGATTTGGCTGAAACGAACGAAACAACCTGGTAATTAATACACACAGGCAAAAATGACTTCAATTTGCTTATCAGCTATTGTTATGCTAATCTAATTTTTCAAGTTAAATGTAAGACGAAGTTTGGTATGAATAAGCACCAATTATTTTCTCATTGATAGAGTAATTCTACTGTATCTGACTCATTTGTGGTGACATCGAGACGGGACAAAGTTGGAGGTTTATTACGTTTTAACTTTCCGCAGACGACGTATGTGGTTGCGCGTTGAGTTGCATACTGTTTCCATTATATCTGATTTGAACTAGCTGTTGGAAGATTTTGTTTTTAACACTAACTTAGCATTAGAAGGCAGGACAAGTGAATCTAATTTATGACTAAGTATACTTTGAAAGTACCGGAAAACGCAGCGTGGGACGTTCACCCACAAGGTGGACCGACGACATTATAAAGGTAGCAGGGCAGCATGGAAAGCATTGGGGGAGGCCTATGTTCAGCAGTGGACGAGAGAGAGAGAGAGGTAGCTGAGATGATGATGATGATGATACTTTGAAACGTACCTAGTTCAACGTAAGTAGGGACGTTTTCGACATTCCATCTGCCTGCTTGAAGTGTTTCGCACAGTCTTTTCTTTTCCGAACAACTAAAGTTAGGAATTTACTCGAAGAATAATAATATGACGATTGTTTACACCTAATATTAGTTAATAATGCATCTATTTGCAGTTCGAGATTCTGCCTATTAGTTAGTACTTACAGTATGCGGACTCAATAATGACCTACCAACTTATAGCCAAATACAGAAACCTTTCACCCTAGAAGATTTTTTATACTAAACGCGATTTTCTTCGGAACGGACCCAAGTAATGGGAACGAGCTCTCTACAGATAGAATTTGAATCATGGGGGTTGACTCGCGAGGTATATTAGCAATCTTGTCGTGTGGAGTCAAGTTTGTAGTTTCTGTATAAATCGTGTATGGCAACATTCGTATTATCAATTTGCATGAATACAGACGAACTTGATTAAAGTTATATTTAAGTTTTGTAACTACGCTTTGTAAAAAAATATCCATCTTAATTACTTTTTAACAAAGACAAATCTTAATAAATAAATATTTAAACACTTTCATAAAATTAATTGTCCTTACAAGTAGACCTGAGGTGGAATTGTGTAAAGCAATGAAAATGAAAATGAAAATGAACTTTATTGTGAATGTCAATTATTGTCAATCGTTATCATTTGACAGTCTATAACGTACGATTATTCTGTCAAACGCATTGTTTAACTGACTTTATCGTACGTTATGAACTGTCAAACGATGACGATTGCTTTACACAATACCACCTCTGGTTGGTTTCGAAGATTGTGGAATCGAATTTCATTCTTATCATCAGAAATAAGTTACGAGAAAGTTAAAATATTATTTCTCAAAAATATACAAATGAAATGAATATACATGCCAAAGAAAATACTTACTTGGTCCCGGACGAAAAAACGAGCAGTATCAGGCGAACTTTGAAGGCAAGTATTCAGAAAGTCAACAACTCGCTTTGGCGTAAACTCGATGTGAATCTATTATCAAAATTTGCTTCAGAGTTTCGTAAGTTGTAATATAACAAAGGAAATTTGTAATAAGCGCGTAATGCGTGCCGTAAACGTGCGGGAACAGAATTGCCAATGCACAGAAGTATAGCAAGACATATGTATTATTTCCAAATTACATTTAAAAAGGCATTTAGAATGTATAAGTACCTACCCAATATAAACTTTAACCTAACCACTATACTTAAATTTCAGCTGGACTGGCGATCATAGATCGCCATCGCCATCGCTCACGCAAGCTGATCGCGTTAGTTTGGCCGAACCTTTATAGATAGATAACTACCTGAAATTCTGAAAGACGTACTAAACCAATGTGAATTTAGTCAAAATTATTCAGTTTTCCCAGTCTAAGTGAAAACTGATCTGTAAAGTTTTCTTGGAAGCAATTATTTCAGAGACAAGCTTCAAAGACCGAACAAGCCGCCGAAACATTCCGCGTGAGCCGTGTAACGCGCGTTACATAACACATAACACGGTTACTCGCTATGCTCATGACTGGCGGCGAGGCTCGTTGTGGAGAGCGGAGCCACCGAGCGTAAACTCCGCTTGACTTGCAAGATCACCCGCATGTTTAGCCTCCCTAATGTTTTTAACACATTTATTGACATTTTCTTACCATTTCCACTAGGAAATGCAGCTTAGTGCAGTGTACTCAACAACAAATTGACATGTTAGAAACAACAGAAACTTTTACTAACTTAGCAATTTTATTTGCACTATTTTGAAATAAAATTAAATATAATAAAGCTTTACATATCCTTAAGGTGTATGTGCTTCTTCAAGCCCGTTGAAACACGAAAGCTCTGCAGATGCTTTTAAACTAGTTAACACTTTAAATTTCAACTAAGCAGTCTTTCGTCTAATTGCCGTCTCAGCAAAACTTTAATATCTAGATGACTGCAGCGGGTGAAGTGTATTAACTCGCGGAATTTCATATCGTCGCCTCTGTGATTAATTTACGGGCAATAGTCTTGCGCCATTTAGACGTGAGTTATAGTTAGGGTCGCCAACCGTTACAATGTATCTAGAACATAAGAAATCCTATCAGTTGTGTTGTAATAAAATGAGACAAGGAAAAAAATACCCAGTATGAAAAAAAAAATACAATATTCGATTCAAATTACAATTCGATAAAACTTCGATCAAAATAAAGAATAAAGAAATAATTATACAGCTGCTCTCACAAAAATTTTGCTCTACCAGAAATGGCGTAATTTCCACGCTGGATTTCAGCTGGCGCTGATCAGATTAAAAAATGCGGTTATTTTGTTTTATGATTAATATTTTTATAAATGTCTTAAATTCCCAGTAAAACATTTTTTAGAGTATTTTCTAAATTGTATGGTAACCCTAGTGATAGTTCCAGTTTACATGTCGCTGCCATGTCACGGGGCTAACGAAGTTAATTATGAAACACGGTGTAATGTAGTGCTGGCATTGCCGGGGCTCCGGAGGGGTTATTGTTTGATTCTGAGATACAATTGCCAATATAATGATTTGGGATTTTATCTTTACCTTTTGTGCAACAGACCTTTACAGTCCACTGCTGGACTATGAGCCTCCTCCACTATAGTGGAGGGTTTTGCCATAATCTCCACGCTTGGCAGGCGGGTTGGAGATCGCAGTTTAAAAGATTGATGTTTTTCAAATAAGGCTTATAACTATCATATTTTTTTCTAGACAAGAAAATGACAGAAACAATTCTATCATCAAAGGTATCAAAAAATAACTCTTTCAATCATTGACTTCTTTCTAAGAAATCAACTTCACAATAAAGTAAAGTAGAAATTCGTAGGCAGTCGAAGTTAGAGAAAATTGTTGAAGTAGATTATAGAGCTGTTCAATTTAATGGTATTTTTATTGCTTTCCAGTGGAAAAAGCTCTCAGGCGCCATCGCCGGGACTTGCAATTTAATTGTGGAATTAACGAAGTGAGAGATCGCAATAGTTCTCAAGATGCCGATAGTAGAATTAAAAGAATTCGTTCGGGGCCACTTCAGAGTACCCTAGGGGAATATCTTTATTGACTTGAAATGTTTATTTACAACTACCTTTCCAAAACCATACCATTAACATTTCAGCGCTCCAAGAAAGCGCAAGGAAACCAATGCCAAGACGCATAACAACTACATATAATGCCTTTTGAAAAATGTTTGCCTTGTTGTGCCGTCACCCGTACAAAACCATCAGTTTGAACATCATTATCTTATTGACCTTGTTTCGAACTTCATTACCATAAATGCCATGTCTCCAATCACCCGGCCTATAATCTATTTGACTTATAAATTGCCAATTTTATGGGCTTATCGAAATGCCAAAAACAAAGCCACATTGTTTGTCGGCCTTCACACCGCGAGCAAGACGGCTGCGCACAAACGCGCTGCGCAGGGCTGTCGCATTATTAATATTTTATTTACAGGGGCAACCCGTGCAGACGATACAAACGTCCTGAGCCGTGAAGAGCGTTGAATTTGTTAGAATAATGTATATTCAATCAAATTTTTGTTTATCTGGCCCTCTCGATTATTACTTTTTTTTTATTGTAGGGGTTATAACTACTGAGACCTTGGCTTCACTTGTCTGACATAGTTAAATCTGATCAATTAACCAGTCTACAAACACGCAAATCCTAAGGTGTTTTTGATGTTACTCTATTGATATGAGAAGAATAAAGTGACAGCCCTAAAAATAAGGGAGTCAGTTGATTAACGCGTATATTGCCGGCGGGAGCGGCGATTGTTTCGGCGGTGACCCTGGGTACGTAGCATGAGGTGTTGCAGAAGAATCATTCTAATCGTTGCAAATTTTTTTAAGAAGTGGTAATATAATGTTAATTGTCCAATTTTATCAAGGGATGAAAGCTCAAAAAAGGGATAGTCCCGATATTATTAAAACATGGCCGATGTAAATAAATGAGATTTCAGTTTCAAAAGCAAGCACTGTAGGTAGGCACATGATTCAGTTACATAGGATAAACCATATAAACGTAGAAAGACATTGCCTAACTTGACTTAAGGTCCTATGTCCCCTAGATGGGGCAGAGGGCGTCCACAACAGTCCTCCATCGCGTTTGTTCTTGAGCTTCGCGCTTGATCTCGCTCCAGGTCTTGTCGATTTTCTTCGCCACGTCTGCTACAGTGCGCCGCCAAGTTTGCTTGGGGCAAGCACGTTTGCGTTTTTAGAAAGACATTATCCAGGAAAAATCTTACAAGATTACCTAATGATGTAGGTATCTCTAAAAGTGTGTTTTCTGTAACTCTGTACACTGTGGTAGTAGTTGCGAGAATGGATCGTTGAAGAAAGGTCGGCTTCGCCACAGTATCTGGCGGTATCGACAGCGACGCGAGATTGCCTCGCCCGGATTAGGGCCTCTACATTATTTTGGTCGTGTTTACAATCATGTGATAAAAAAGGAACGGTTCGAAGGTAAAAGTTAACTGAATTGATAAGTTGACATCATAAGTGTTGCATTTTAGGATTGCTACGCCTTTCCTACCTACCAGCTACGTTAACATCTCTGAAACAAAATACTTCAACTTAACCAAAAACGGCGAAATTATCAATAATCCGGATGAGATATTTTAACTTTCACCTTGCTGAAAACAACTCTAAAGTAAGCTCAGATAAAAGGATACGCACTTACAATATTTATTTCAGTGGACCCTTCAGATGTGATATTTGGTAGGAAACACCGATTGCCTGCAAAATTTTGCTGAACAAAATTACACCCCTAAGTAACATTATTCAGAAGGTAGTCAAAAGGCGAAATTGACTTTTGGGTTAAACGACGTCATTAAGCGCATGTATAATATTGTTTTAACATCCTCACAAACGTTAAATACACAAAAATAAAAGTCAAAGGCGGCTGCGCTAATTCACAATTACTTCAAAAGTCAAACATTTCGAGTCGTTTTATCACCAGTTTATAATTATAGAGTGGGTCGGTGTACACTCGAGATCAATACGGTGGGCCCAGAACCATACCAAGTTTCTGAAAACATAATATTGATAGTTAAGTATAGAATACATACATGCGAGCGGTCGTTGTGGAAATCCTTGGGGGAGACCTTTGTCCAGCAGTGGACGTCATTCGGTTGAAACGAACGAACGAACGATAGAATACATAAAAATGCAGCGTGTGTAGATCATGATATGTTCGTATTTTCATGAGACCAGGGAGAGGCCCGCGCAAACAACAACTTGCGTGTCGCAAATATTGTAACAACACAAGACTAAAACTAAAATCAATGTGAACCTGGGGATTTCACAAGATTGATTGAAGAAATCTAAAGGGCTTTGCTTAGGAATAGAAAGGAAAACCCTGAAAATTAGGTCACGGCTGCTTTATTTTCAGGCAGTGTATATTTTCAGATTACAGGTATATTTTTTCTGGAAACCTGTTCACATAAAATTACAAAGCTACTATAGTCAATTCAGCGTAAGAAAGTGATTATGACAGTTCTATTTAGTGAGGCGCTCCTTTTAAACCTAATCGATATATTTTAGAATCGAGGATATTTTCTTTGAGAAATCTAATCGAATTTTTATTTGTTTGATTTTTAATTTCATTCAAAATTTATTAATACCTATTCTGCTTTAGATGTAGCGTCATATATGTAATGAATATAATTAAAAATAATATGAATTTTACATATAATTTTATTGGGAAGACCCTTCTCTATTTTCCCGTATTGTAACCGTATCTATGAGCTGTTGTTCCTGACTTAATTACGCGAATTCAATGTTAAAATATTATGACAATGAATTCAATGTTGTTTTGTTGATGACGATCACGACGCGCTTTCGATTCGACCGAAAGTTTTTCGTTTCTATTCGTTTGCGATACGATATTAGACTGTTGACTCTAGGATTCCCTGTGTCGTGGAGTCCAGTTCTAGATCTAGAAGTTGATTCAAGATTGAATTAAAACGGGCTGGGCTTTATAGAAGCGATTCGCAAAAGAATTGAACTCTACTAACACAAATACATTTTTATAACATTTCTGATTTTTATAACAATAACATTATTGTCTCCTGTTTTCATTACCAAGTGATGTTTTAGAATAATGACAAGTAAGATGTATGCCGTGCCCGGTGGGCACTAATCTGCGCTTAATGTTTGTATAACACGGTCGCCCACTCCAGTAGTAATGGACTATCGTTGTCCGCAGGTCGATACCGCTTAGTTAAAACAACACCTAGCACATTCACAGGTGTCAGTAGGACCTTAGCACATACCTTTTGATAAGCACTAAATACGGTAAACAAAAGATATTTTTTTCATGTGAGCTAAAACAATAACGTCACGTCAATCTCTATAAGCCGTAATAGGTATCTACCTGACATGGCGTGATCGGATTGACGGCGGAAAATGTTAAACCCATGAAGAGAAAATTGTGGAAAATATTTTTCTTGCTGCTACATTTGTACATTTGTTTCTTTTTCCTTCACGCTAATTATTATAATTGCAAGTAATGCGTAAAATAAATCTTATGTAATGTTTCATAAGTTTTAGATTGATTCTTTGAGTAAAAACTGACGGCACATACAGACCGAACCAAACTTTTCGATAAAACTAAACCCCAACAAAAATAGTTCGAAACAGTTTGATAACCTTTTGTTGAAAACCCACAAGTCTCTCAAACTAAGAGCATTACGTTAAAACACATGTAAATAGATAGATTACGTTAAATCGGTCGCATGCGGTTTCTCGGGTCCGTTAAGACCCGGCCGGGTTTTATTGACCCGTTAATGCGACGGGTCAAGAGAGTCCGCGACCGTCCGACTGTTTTGTTTTAGGTGTTTCTAATACTTTTGAATATTTTGTAAACATTGTGCGGGGTTCGCCATTTTGTACTTTATAAAGTTGTTTAAAATACCCTTTTACCGAGTCTTTTAATACTAAACAGTTGAGCTTACTTACGGGCAGTTTTGATTTTAACGGATTTACTACACCAAGCCTTTTATACAGCAGTAGTGGACGTAATTTAGCTGAAACGAACGAACTTCACCAAACCTCCGAAATATTGTAAACTATTTTTTTTTATGTTTGCGCATAAGTAGGTACCTACAAAATATTTGCACATGCAAAACCGTAAAGGAAACTAAACGTGAACGTAAATCTCTCTGTTAGTTTGGTTGCAGTAAAAATATCACATTCACATCATACACCACATAAATAAATAGCTTGCAAGTGCCCATTAAATAAAATAGCGTTTTTGAAATACCATTCCGTAGGCGGAATTATTAAAAACCTTCGCCTTGACTTGTCATAAATTTCTCTTTATTATTCCTCAACATAAAGTTTGCCATATAATATTTACAGAAGCGCAAATTCCAATATCTCCCGTGTCAGAATGACAGACGTAAAACATTGTTCCGAGCAATCCCACTTTTAGGGGGGTTTTAACCTTAAGAGGGAATAAAAGAAACGGAATCTTATGCTCGGGCTGTTATTTTGAATTACAAAAACAATAACGCGATACTAGTGTTGTTTTAGAGCTTGTTGAAACAGTCGCAATGTTCCCAAGAGTTGGTGAAATGTTGAAGCGTTATAACCTCAGTGCTTTTCTATTTTAATGAATCTGACGACTGGGACAGTAGCTAAGTAGAGGTCAAGGAGAAAAGTTTGTAGAGCTTCAGCCACTTGTTGATGATGGGTGTAGTGTTGGGCGGTTGGGTCAACTGTAGAAGTCTAATCTGTGGTCACGTCTATTGGAAGGTGAAATCAGCAATGAGCAATTCAATGACGGATAGTTAAGAAGAACATAATTATTATTATGCATGTTCTAAACCATGCTAAATTATACTTAATTAAAGTTGACTTGGTTTGCCAACACCAAGTGAGATGTGATGCAAATGATGATGATTATGTTATGTCAGAATGTTCCTTCCTACGAGTACCTTTGGAATTGGCAGAATCTCTAAATCATGAAAGTACAAAGTCTTTACAATTTCACGCTGCATGAGCCAGATTTCTGTAATAGATTATTGGATTACCCATCCATCCATATCCATCTAGGGTTTCACCCACCGACTGGTGGGTGAAACCCTAGATGGATTTCCTAGAAGATGAAAGAACTTACTACTACCTAACTTACCTACTCAACATTTTCGATATAATGTTGTTTGAATATTCGTCTCTAAAATAAACAACAGATAAATAATATAGCATTTATTATCAAAGTACGTACACAAACATAAATACGACCCAAGGTTGAATTCTCCTAACTACTGAGCAGCAATATCAGAAACATACCGTCTCTATAACATCAAATATTATGGGCATTTAGTAAATAATAGTGTTCCAAACAAACCCTTTCATCAAAGCATGGAGCTAGTATAATTGTCACTAGGTGACATTCAAAAAGCCTATGTCAAAGTGTCACATCAATTACAAGGGTGGTAGCTAGGCGAGTAGCGTATAAAATTACTAAAATATTCACATAATGTAAACCTTCATGAGNATCATGGTCGGGTAGTAACGGTATTAAATATAGGTTGGAATATTTTATGAGTTTATTTTTGTTACACCAGTAATGTTCAGATTATGGTCTTAATGGAGGAAAAGAATAGAAGATAACACGCTTCGTTGTTTTTAAAACAGTTTTAACTAAAGCATAGCCTAATCAGCGAGAAATGTTTGTGTTTAGAAACACTTTTTCCCCTAAAAGCCGAAGCAAGTCGCTAGTACGCCTAAATTTGACCAACTCTTGTAACTCTTGTTAGGAAAATCAAAATGTATTCTACAAGTGAAATTGTGTCCAGATTATAATTTACAATATTCATAAGTAACTTCTTCGCGAAGTTAAATCCCTTAGGTCGGGACGCGAAGTTCTGGATCCCGAAAATGGAGGGCCCAAGTAATAAGGGAAAATCAAACTTTGCGACGAGATGAGTGCGGTAATTAGTGTAGAACAGAACATCTCGTGTATTTTAGAATACATTATGTTGTGTAAGTGTAGCTGAGTGGGATAATGATATCATCATTGTAGATATTATCTTAAGTTGAAGATATTTCGCATGGTAGTACTTATCTACCTACCGTATATCGATAATTAAAGTTGCTTGAAACTGACACTGCCCAGGAGTGTCTTTCTTCTACTCTGACCCATTTGGTTATACTTAGCAATGGTCGAGTAAATCAATTCACTAAGAAGAAATGAATTTTATCAATTTTATTTTAAATACTTCACGCGCAAAGCCAAATTACATTATGAGCATGCAAAATAAAGTATCACATTTTAACGTTCCCGTAATAAAATGCATCGCCAAGTTAAACATTACCGAGCACAGCCTCAGGTGGAGGCGCAATTAAGATCTACGCGAAAGCGAAGGCCATTTTACATTTCGTCGAAGTAAAATTACTGTCAACGTATAAAGCGAGGCTACAGTTTCACACTTAACGCTTTATCTGAGAAGCAACTTTGAGAATAATTGACGAGAGTGATTTATCAAAGAGAATACAGGAGGGTTTAAAACTGTGTTTATGTGGGGGAAAATGCGCGAAACTTGTGCATTGATTTTTTCCGTTCTTTACATTATGTCGACAACTTGGTAGAGTGTTAATTCTTTTATAATAAAGCAATAATGCATTCATATGTACCTTCGTTCATTCGTTTCAGCCAAATGACGTCCACTGCTGGACAGAGGCCTTCCCCAAGGTTTTCCATGATGAATGGTCCTGCGCCCGCATCCAGACTCTTCCCGCGACCTTTCTTATGTACCTTATTGCGCTTATATGCATTAGGTATTATCATTCAGTACCTATACAAACTTAACTTTTTTAAAATAAATCTTTGCTCTCTAACAATTACTTCGCAAGTCACCGTTTTGTGTAAGCAGTTAAGTTGATAAACGCCAATATTATTTTAATGTATAAGTCACAAGCTGAACAAAGTTTCAGCACCCGCGCACCGCGTTACAAATGATTCACGTGTCTCGTATTTCGTAAACACGGAAATCACAGTTGTTGTTTTGAAATAATATCATTTTATCAGTTAACACGCTCGCTTTAAATGAATCGCTTGTTGCTTCACAATGGAAAACAATGAAGGAAATCACTTAGCACAATAGAATCGAGATGAAAAAACTCTCCAACGACGTAAAAAGTGTTCGAATGTTTGATTCCAGAATTCAGTAATTCCGGCAACGAGCCTCGCAGATCCCTCTATGAATAAAATATAGACTCGGCCTAAGGAGGGCTGAACTGTACTGGAAGACAAATGGGGGCAACGAGAAGGTAATTGCGATCAAAATTAAACCACCCTCGTTTTTGTAGTAGGTAGCTACTTTAAATTTGGAAACGATTAGAGTTGGACAGGGCAAGGATATTTATAATGTAGGACATCCTACATTATAAATATCCTTATACAGGGTGTTAGGTAAATGGGTATGTGAGCCGACACTAGCCCATGTTAACATGGTCATATAAATGGTATGGTGAAGTCAGAAAATTTATATGTTCATTTTAATTATTTTGTTTTTCATACAAATCAGATTTTATAAAATTCATTATGTATGAAAATTAAAAAAAATAAAATGATGATATCCTGACTTCACCATACCATTTATATGCCCATGTTAACATGGGCTAGTGTCGGCTCATATACCCATTTACCTAACATTCTGTATATTATAAATATATTATAAATATCCTTGAACATTTTACACAGAGCGCTACTAAAGAAAACTTGTTATGGTTACTAGACAGCAGATTTAAACTTATACAAATACATTTTATAAATATACCTACGTACCATTGTAGAAAACATCCCCCAATCAATGGAGAAAAGTATATTCATGCAAACTAATGTTTGTATTGCGCGACGATCAAACCCATGACCTTGCCGGAAGTAGCATATCCTAATCAAAGGAAGTAAAGTTTCCACGAAGTAGTCATGGCAACTAAATAAATATTGAACAGATGTTCAAACTTCAATATTAAAGTCAATACAAATTGCTGTTAACTTCGAGGGCTGCCACCAAAATATTACCCAATACTAATCAAATTAAACTCGCATCAAGTTGATTACGGCCAGCTTAATAATAGTGGAGTGGGTAAGTTTATTTCATCTGCGCGTTGACCCAACTTTCAGTTTTAGGAAGTTGGAGCCCTTCTTACCCTATTATAGTGTGAATTGAAAATTCTAATCAATTTTCAGAGCTACGGAGACAAGTGGGGTAGTGTTTGAGAGCCCTAGAGCCCTAAATGAAAAATAAACAAGTGAGTGAAATGATTTTGGGACCATTCAATAAATTGACGGCCTGGTGGTTCACGTACCGAACAATAACTAGCTACAGTCAAGTCAAGTAGATTCAAATCCCGCTGGAAGCCATGTTTATTAAATAAGTAATGTGACTAGATTAGCCCTGATAGAAATTTTAGTTTGGAGCTAAATTAAAAAGGACGTATCAACATAAGCTTAACTTCCGAGTGAATTTTGATCAAAGTCAAAAGATTAACTTTTGTATAGCGATATGTTCAGGGACGTTTAATATTGATATGCTCAAAGTAACACGTAAAATTGTTGGATATCAAAAGACCATGAGATCTAAAATGTAACTTCTGTTGATGGCATTTCGATACACAAATTTTCACAAAATTGTGAGAGTGGAAAGTCCTACCTGCTTTAATTTCAAAACAGTTGATGTTTGTTGACACAGCTTTGTTAGTCAGCAATTAATTTATCATTGAAATTGTACACCGGTGTTTCAAACAAAGTATCCTTTACGAAGCTGAAATTGTTCCATGATATCTGACAGTGTTAAGAACTGACTTGTCGACTTAAATCTTGTTGTTATTTAAGCTAAAGTCAGATAATGTTCTGTTCTTCTCAGATATTGCTAGATTTATTTCTACCTCAATCTCAATACAGGGTTAAAGTTTATGAGGCGATTTCATTATAATAAAAACATTTATATAAATAATAAAGTACACTAAAGTAAAGTAGAAATAAGTGCACTAAAGGCCAAAGGTTTTGAGAACAAAAAGCGTAAAGTTTGAAGTAACAATGCAAGTAGAGAAATTTCTCGAGAACCTTTGAAAATTCTAACAATTGCTCTATAAACAGCAGGCAAGTCAATAGCATCTTCTTACTGGATAAAACTTCAAAGAACTTCTTGAAGATAATATACTAGATTATAATAAAAAAGAACTGCAAATCCAATGAAAGAAATTAAGAAATTGCTTTGCTAATGACGTTGATTTGTTTTATTAATATTTTCAAATATGTTTTTAGGAAAGTTTTCCTGTAGGCGGTTCTAATTTCGGAAGGTTTTCATTGCGCTATCCAAAAATTCAGCCTCAGATAAAATTACCCCAAAACACAATCCGCAACATTCACTTAGGTTAGTAAAATTACTTAGTTTTAAATAATTATTTAGTAAATCTGTGTTTAAACACGGCAAATAACCTGAGAATGACCGCTATTAACCGAATGGCTTTCCCAGGCCTCTAATGACGACCCGGCCCAAACTATCACAACTTCCATGACAATCGTTCGACAAATACCTTCGCTAGGCAACTTTGACAGTGTACATCGCTAAATGACGTCGTTAAATTATTCTAAGTGCTTAGTTTTAACGCGGGACGCGACCGCCGATTACAATGTTATGGCTGGTCGGACAACTTAACGATTGGCCACGAACTTTCGGTAGAAACTTTACGCAATTCATAAAGCACCGTTCGTTGTATGTTGAACCAAAACGAGCCTATTACTGGCCGTTGAATCCTATCACTACCATATATTGGCCCAAAAATGGAGGCTAAGGCAGTCATTGATGCAAAGTGACCGAATTAGTTCGAGCGCGGTAGAGACACAAGCTACAATACTGGTATTGTAGCTTGTGTCTCTACCGCGACCTACAATAGCTGTTTGTGTACCGGATCGAATTTCCAATCAAATTATTCATAGATTTAAGCTATAAATAGCAGCGTTAAGTGGCTTGACGACGTCTTTAGCCAGCTAGCTAGTGGCCCGTGAACTAGTACCATTACTGCTGTAGACGTAAGCCACCGTCTCTTTGTGCGTTTCTTAGGCGATTAACAGTTAAAGATTATTTACTGTTACAAAGTGACATCTAACAAAAGACTGTACAATTATACTCGAGGCTTATAATTTATTTAAGATCAAAATATCTTTCTAAGCTGTCTTGTCTCTCCGTTAAACGGACAAGTCGTTAAATAATTCAAAGTCNAACCAGTATTGTAGCTTGTGTCTCTACCGCGACCTACAATAGCTGTTTGTGTACCGGATCGAATTTTCAGTAAAATTATTCATAGATTTAAGATATAAATAGCAGCGTTAAGTGGCTTGACGACGTCTTTAGCCAGCTAGCTAGTGGCCCCGTGAACTAGTACCATTACTGCTGTAGACGTAAGCCACCGTCTCTTTGTGCGTTTCTTAGGCGATTAACAGTTAGAAATATTATTTACTGTTACAAAGTGACATCTAACAAAAGGCTGTACAATTATACTCAGGGCTTATCATTTATTTAAGATCAAAATATCTTTCTAAGCTGTCCTGTCTCTCCGTTAAACGGACAAGTCGTTAAATAATTCAAAGTCCTTAGTTTAATGCGGGCCGGCCGAGCCGATTACGCGGCGCGATCGGGCGACTCGAGCCGGTTTACACGGGGGACTAAGCTCTTGTTGTCTGTGCGGCTTGATAGTTCCGCTCCTAAACAAACTCGGGGCTAATCATCAAATAACAAAAGAAATATCGTTTCTTGAAGCTTGTAGGTTGGACTTTAGAAACTGCCAAAGGCATCTGACACAGCTAATACTTTGTTGCTTCATACATATAACAAAGGTGATATAAATACAAATAATTGAGATCATTAAAAACCCTGTAGGGTGGATTTAGGTCACTTCCGATTAATGAAAACTCATAGTACGTGATCTGCAAAGCAGTTTTTTTTAAAGATACAGTCTAAATATTCATGCTGGCATTTTGTATCATAAAGTAAATAGAAGTTACACTTCCGTGCTAAATGCTTGTTTCACAGCACTAGCATAATCCTGTAAATAGCTGGCAACATATACTACATCTTATAACTACATACACTCGGCATCAAATAAATCGCACCTCCCGCGACAAGCACTTACTTATCAAACGTATGCATCCCCACTTCCCACCAACATTGGTACCATTTGAAAGCCTAGTTCTAAACTTCATTTCATTAAAGGAAAGGTTTTTACCCCAAAAATGTGTCTTTACAAGGATCCAGTCCCTTTTTAAAAAAATAGGTAGTTACGCTATAGCCATTTTTTATGACTATAAAACTGTTAAGTTGGGATTAATCGCTATCCATATCCATCTGTTAAAGAGGACAAGTGAGATCTTTATTTGGTTTTATAACCATAAAAATTGGTCTAATTGATCCCAGAGGTGGGCCCAAAGCACAGAATAAGTAATAGTACAGATACAGAAGGATTAAGGTTAGACCAGACCAACGCGTGCAGCCGGCGTGCACGATGACGATGGCAATGGCGACCAGACAGCGCGTATGAATTTGTAGCGATGTGTTCACATCAACGCGTCCTGTCATTGGTCGCGGCGATCTATGTAGCGTCTGCACGCAGCGATCAGCGATCATCGCGACATTTGTCACTGTGACGTTTCTGTTTTTTAAAATCGATGTAATAAATAGTAAGTAGGATCTGTTAAAAAGTTTTTACACAATTAAAAATGAATTATTCATAACATACCACTAGTCTGACCTACTTGAATAATAAAAAAGGTTTTAGAATAAAGTATCAATATCAGAATTTATTTTTATGTAATAAACAAATTATTCTAGTTTTCTCGAGAACCTGCTTCTTCAACTTCATAAATAAAATTGGGATATTATCTGCAGAACGAAATAATTGAGAATGTACATGTCTGCAGCTTTCTCAAAGGCCCTAGAGCAATTCTAAGTATGCCATAAATCAAAACCTAATTAAAGTCATCAAACGTCTCAGTCATTAATTTAGTGCCACTAGAAACACCTAGTTGATCAAAACTGGGTTTTTTGGGTTATTATTAAAGACAAAAAAGATATTTGGACTATTATGTAGGTACTCTGTGGTTTNTACTGGTATTGTAGCTTGTGTCTCTACCGCGACCTACAATAGCTGTTTGTGTACCGGATCGAATTTCCAATCAAATTATTCATAGATTTAAGCTATAAATAGCAGCGTTAAGTGGCTTGACGACGTCTTTAGCCAGCTAGCTAGTGGCCCGTGAACTAGTACCATTACTGCTGTAGACGTAAGCCACCGTCTCTTTGTGCGTTTCTTAGGCGATTAACAGTTAAAGATTATTTACTGTTACAAAGTGACATCTAACAAAAGACTGTACAATTATACTCGAGGCTTATAATTTATTTAAGATCAAAATATCTTTCTAAGCTGTCTTGTCTCTCCGTTAAACGGACAAGTCGTTAAATAATTCAAAGTCCTTAGTTTAATGCGGGCCGGCCGAGCCGATTACGCGGCGCGATCGGGCGACTCAGGCCGGTTTACACGGGGGACTAAGCTCTTGTTGTCCGTGCGGCTTGATAGTTCCGCTCCTAAACAAACTCGGGGCCAATCATCAAATAACAAAAGAAATATCGTTTCTTGAAGCTTGTAGGCTAACTATAGAAACTGCCAAAGGCATTTGACACAACTAATACTTTGTTGCTTCATAAATGACTAAGGTGTTTCAAATACAATTGATTGACGTAATTAAAAACCCTGTTATAGGATGGATTTAAGTCACTTCCGATTAATGAAAACTCATACGTGATCTGCAAAGCACAGTTTTTTTGATACAATCTAAATTCCAGCTGATATTTTGTATCATAAAGCAAATAGAAGTATACAGTTCCGTGGTCCATTTCCAATTGTTATTTTTTTATTTATATTAGGGAAACAAACAATTAAGGCACTGCCTAAATGTTTGTTTCACTGCACTAGCATAATCCTGTAAATTTATACACTTGACATCAAATAAATCGCACCTCCCGCGACAAGCATTTTCAAACGTATGCATCCCCACTTCCCACCAATATTGGCATCATTTAAAAGCCTAGTTCTAACCTTTATTTCATTAAAGGAAAGGTTTTTACCCCAAAAATGTGTCTTTAAAAGGATCCAGAGTCACTTCTTCAAAAAATTGGTAGTTACGCTAAAGCCAAATTTTATGGCTATAAAACTGTTAAATTGGGATTAATCGCTATCCATCTGTTAAAGAGGACACGTGTGATCATTATTTGGTTTTATAACCATAAAAATTGGTCTAATTGATCCCATAGGTGGGCCCAAAGTGAGGTATTTTTTCAAGTCACATTTATGGTATATGTTAATCATTTATTAAGAAATTAAATGTGTTTTTCTTTAAGGATATTTATTGGGCTTTCAAATAACACCAATATTGTTGGGGCACCATGATTGTGTCAGAAGAAAATCGTTAAAGTTCGCGTCGCGGAAGGTGCGGTTTATTTGATGTTTAGTATAGTTGACAACAAACACTACATAATATATGTATCTTATCCACTTGTACCTGTGTCAGCTAAAATCTCTAAATCTTCTCTTAAAATGTCTCACACAAAATAAATATTTCTTAGAGAAAAATATCTGAACACTATCTTATTATAGCGACTTTATTAAAAGTACATTCTGCCTTGACCTTTGTCACAGCGGAAAAGTTTAATCAGGAAACCATAAGAAGCTGAAGCCGAAATCAGAAGTTTCCAATATTTATAGCTTCAAAGCCAATACTTGGCTATATTCAATATTATTCTTTCGTAACCTAACTCCACAAACTTTTCCACAGCCCAATACCCGTGATCCCTTTTCCTGTTTTACGTTGACTTGAAAATTCATGGGTACAAAAACGTTGCTAAACATGTTATTGATAAAACAGACAACGCACGCTCGCAATCAAATTACCGAACGTTTTATGAACCTGCGGCGCCTTGACTTGCACGTATTTTTGGCTGAACAAACTTCTCAAGGCATAACTCCATGCTAAAACCGAGAAAATGGTAGCAACATTTTAACAAGAGAAAAAGATAAGGTATGACTTGTGGTATATGAAGGCAAGTCACTCACTGTGGCATCTTAGATGTGCTCTTTTGTAACAAAAGTGTATAAATATTGTAAGTATATCAAAATGAATGGATGAACGTCACCTGCTCTTCAACTTACTGAGGTAATATTTAGTGGATTCCAAGACGGCTAAAAAGGCCAAATTTGACAGTTAAGTACCTACCTATTGAAAAAATTGGTTTTCAGGGAAATATTGCCAAGCATATTAGGGCAATTTTTCAAAAAATTTGAAAGTGTCTCGGAATTTATAGGCAACCAAATTTTTTATACAATTTTATTCTAAAGTCAAAAGTGTAAGTATTTGTTGCAAATAAAATTTAATGCTCTTTTTAAGGAGTACTTAGGTCAACTTTTCACGTCGTGTAAGTAAAGTTGCTAACTTCTGGCTCTACATTGTCGCGCGACCCGAGCACACGGGTCAAGTATCAAAGTTACCGTCCCGCCGGTGCATGAGTATTTTATAACACACATTGAATCCGAGCTGCTCCCTAGCTGCAATCGATGGCATGCATTCCAGCTTTTGAAACTGAATACTGCCTTTAAACCAGTTTTGCTGAACACCATGAATTATTACCGAAATTAGAACCTAAATAATGTTATTGACGTTATCAGAATCCACACAGACGAAGCTACCAGTACCCAGTTTGATATTAAAAACAGTTATTTGAGAAAGGCCCATCTCTTATACATTATTTTATTACGGCGCACGTAAGACTTTGAACTTTTACGCCACCACAAAAAGCAAATTAGGTAATGTACAGAGCATCGCGGTGGCCAGGCCAATTCTCGAGCTGTAGCGGTGATATTTTGAAATCTAACGACTGTTTGAACTGTTGTTTGACTCGTACTTTGGTGCATTTACCAATAGGTATTTTGGTGCTTCTCGGTTTGGTAGAAAGTAAACTTTTGAATTACTTTACATTTTAAGGCGTTCTTCTAAAATTAAACTATTACTCACATAAAATCTTAATCGGTTCCTTTACCTACTACAAGTCAATATGATCGAAGTACAGGTAAAGTTCTGACTCTGGTATTTTTTGTGGACTCATCATCATATAAACTATAAACTCTATGCTATAATAATTAAGCACCAAATTAAACAAATATTAAGTCGATCAAATCTATCTTATTCCAGTTACCCTGTTTATTTGTACAGTCATTAACAACAAATGAATATGACATTAGTTGAAGAGCTTTACAAGTCGTTTGCGTACGAATCTAAATAATAAATGAGTCATTCAAATTCAAAGGGAGCAAGCTAAGTTTCTGCTTTCAGTGTTACGTTTTGACAAAGGGTACTCCTGAATGAGGGGGATGATGTTCGGTATTGAGATTTAGTTTAAATTTTCATCGCTCTGTCTGTATTTAAGCATCGGTAATAACTAGGTAAGTACTACAGTTTTGTATTTGTTTAGGCTTCTGTTTTATCGTCATTTGTTTTTAAATATTTTATTGTACAGTAACTATGGTACCTACTTACAAGATTAGCTTATTTTCAGTCATTAATGTCCGTTTTCACCATCAATTTCTAATTTTTAAAAGACCCCTATGGTAACACATAACAGGAATTTTGTTTTCATAGGGGTCACTTAAAAATTAGGGATTGATGGTGAAAACTAGCATTAGTCTGGGTGTGCGGTGTGTAGATAAATCACCTAAAGGAAGAATATAAGTATTAGATCGGCACTAAAAACTAAGGATAAAATGCCAGTCTCACAATCCCAACTAATATTATAAATGCGAAAGTAACTCTGTCTGTCTGTCTGTCTGTCTGTCTGTCTGTCTGTTACGCTTTCCCGCTTAAACCTCGCAACCGATTTTGATTAAATTTGGCATAGAGATAGTTTGAGTCCCGGGAAAGAACATAGGATAGTTTTTATCCCGGTTTTTGAAACAGGGACGCGCGCGATAAAGTTTTTCTGTGACAGACAAAATTCCACGCGGGCAAAGCCGCGGGCGGAAAGCTAGTATTTTATAATAGTTACTGTAACTTATGAATTTCCTTTGTTCGCGTGTCAATCGATTGCGTTTCCCGATCGATACAGACAGCGTGCATAAATCATAATCGAGCTATTTCCGCGCCTGAAAACTGTATGTTCAAAAGTGCCGCAAATCACGCCACCGTGTCTAGGGCATGAATCCCTAATACGTTACACGTATGTATATCAAGCTGTACGATAATCTCTCTAAAATAAGCCTTATTTTCATTACTGCAAGGAACAAATAGAGCGACAGTGTAAAAAAAATTGTCGACGATCGATAAAATATGTCGAAGTAGCGTCATCGAAAACAGGGATTTAATAGAAACAAGAAACCGTACAATATTAAGAGATTCGTACAATATTCGTTGGAATACAAATACAAATAATATAAAACATATTTACCTATGTAAATATGTTTTATATTATTTGTTTATCCCATGCTTTCCCTACAATGAATTTAGGTAGGAGATTGCCAAAAAATAGGACAAAAAAATAATTTAAAGGTCAAACAGACTTCGAGCTTTTTTCCCGGAATCCACCCGAGCCCCTTTTTCGGCAACACGTTAAAACTGCATTTGCCCCGCTGTCCCATTTTAAACAATTCTGTATAAATTAGCTGACAAATTAGGGGTCCGTCCCGCGGGCCTTGTGCGCGCCTTCAGGGGTCAAGACGGGTTGAAATATTTTGCAATTACTTCCACTGTGTAATTTTTAAGAGAAAAAAAGAAAGTAATTACGTATTTTCAAAATGAGTTTGGTTACTACATTATTTAAAACGAAGATGGATGTTTTTATTTTAATTTGTAAAAATATAATCTCTTATCATGATTTTTTGTGTGTGGTAAGTAAATATGGTAGGTACCCCAACTGTTTCATTTACAATATTTATGTAGTAATACTTTGATAGTGAATAAATCCACAAAATGTGTGGGCTGTTTCGACAAAAGGCAGAATATAAATGTAATATGTATATATACATTATTATCTACTCGTCCTTACATTGAAAACTTATTTCTCAACGCTCCTCGACATAATGGCACCCATTATTTACGCTGAAGACGAATGTACAATACACTCAGATTCCGATTTATATATTTGCTTACACGCACAACGTACAAAAGTGTTTTTCCCAAACTAAAAATAGAGCATGAAGCATTTAACATCCAGACAGCGAGAATTTACGTAATCAGTGTTGTTTTATGTTTTGTTTTAAGTGATAAATTACAAAATATTCAAAAGTTAATGACAGGATAAGAACTTTTTTCTATCTTAGAATATTGATAAGTATTTTGGGCTATTAGTAATAATTACTAATTCCAACTTCACAATACCCAAATGGAATTCATCCCTAATAAAAGATGTGTGCTTGTAGTCCCAAAATATGGTACTAAGCGTTTCGACGATTCGTTTATAATGCGAACAGCTAGGGACTGGAATTCGCTGCCTGCTGCTGTCTTTCCTGAACACTATAATCCGGGCGTTTTCAAGGCGAGAGTGAATAGGCACTTACAGGGCTGTACCATCCTAGACTGCATCTCACTTAACACCAGGTGCGATTGCGGTCAAATACCTGCCTTGGCTAGCATAAAAAAAAATGATTCTAATGTGTAATTTTGTTTATGTCCAAGTACCTTCTAACTCTCGTAATCACCACGCAGACATTAGCCTCTTACGAGACGCCGGAAATTGGCTTTGCTTTCATAAACGGCTGTAAGTTTTACAAAATTTCATATCCACGCTACGTAAAAACGCCATTCCCTTGCTTGCACGGGAATTTAATATAAAAGCAGCATTGTGAAAGAAAGCCAGCATCAGATAACGAAGATCTTTCATCCTGGGGCATGTCGTTAGGGCTGCGCACTTCCTTTGCGGATAATCATCTTATTGTACTAGCGATCCGACCTGGCTTTGCACGCCCAATAGGCGCACAAAAATAATGACGAAAACCTTAAGTTATTAAAAACTTAAGGAAAATTAATATAAGTATATAGTGAATAATTCAATTGCTGTTAATTATAAGAAATATCAAAATAAATAGATCAATTTTAAATAAAACTACTACTACTTATTGTTATGAGGAAACGAGAATGCCATGATCACATGAAATTACTTCAAAATTAAGGAGGAAACTAATAAATCTGGAAGCTTACTTGTAAAATTTAAAGGTAATAAATAGGTAAATACAATTTTCTATAATATAATCAATTATTATTTGAAAATGCCATATTTATAATAGGTATTAGCTGCTTAAACGATACCTTACGTTTACAATTTTTTGAATCCTATTTTAAAAGTCAAACATTTGTAAAAAGCTTTTTCTTCAATGATACCTAATTTGGTTTTATGTTATTATTCATTCATCTCACTTTTCAGAAAAATGGTCAGTTGGTTATATGTCATAACAAAGCTTCATTTAAGCTAAAATAATCATAAAATATTTGAACCACACCACAATCTAAATCAAATTCTTTTACCAATAACTGTCTAAAATATGACTTCTAATTACGCGCATATCTACCCCATCTAACACCTTAAAACATAAAAACTAGCAAGAACACAAATAAAGAAAAACAACCTAATCTAACGCCATAATTAAACCGTCATATTAACGCTTCAACTTGCATTCATTTACATCCATTAAAACTCTCATTTGTTTACCCACAATAAAAGACGTTGGAGCATTTAAAAAACAAAGTTCCAAATTCAAACTCACCTCCAACTCCAACCGGCCAATCACTAAACAGTTCACTCAATCATCCGAAACTTCACTTCGAATTTCGAACACGCGCGGGGGACGTGCGGCGAAATCGCCCACCCCTGGCAGAGTCCGGAGGCCTACTGCAGAATGAGGATCCGAGTAGCATCCCGCATGATTCGGCGCGCAGGCGCCGTGGAGGATGAGACGTCAGCTGACGGGCGGCACCTAACCAAAGGTCAGTGTGTCAGTTGAGCCTTCTTTAATCGCAAAGTGCAGGTAGGACGACGACCCCCACTATTAGCATTCGCGTGCGACTTCCAAGTTCACTTGGATACCAAGTAAAGGAAATTAAGCTAATTTGAAAACGGCTCGGATAGACATCGTATTTAAGGGTTAAAAGCATTTTTATGCACTTCAAACTACTTTTATAACTTTAACTTGATTTGGCTTTTAACGTCTGAAAAGTTTTGAATTGTAAAACCTATTTTGCAATAAGTATTTATGAAATTGTAAATTTAAATTGTGTAAATAGAAATAGAAGTTGGGTGTATTAAATGTAAATCAACTGAAGCTAGTTCAGAACTTTAAACTTTTGCTAAGCAAAAAGTTTGGACTTCGCTCTATCAATGCGCAAATCCTGCCCGCAGGGCTGTGACTTCAGTATCGTTTTTCATAGCCAACTTCATCTTAGGATTTTTCCCGTTACGACGAAAAAGCAGCCACGAAAGTCAAGATTTCTAAAGCTTAACAAATTCCAATATGTTTCTTAAATTTCTGTCACACATCGTGTTAATGGAAAAGCATTCCAAAAAGGCCTACTCAAATTGGAAATCCGATAGGCTTACTCATCAGGCCGAAGCCTCTTCGGGCCGATAATGCGGGGCTCCGGCATTTAGCTGCGTTTTATAACTGCAGCCGCTCATCCGCAGCCGTGATTGAATACAGCCTACAGCCTCCCTAATTATTGCTAAGGATGCTATTGGCAACGGGGATAGGCCACAGTATAGGATATTAGCAGTAAGTAATGAATTTCCGACTCATTGGATCAAAAATCCAATGAGTCCATCAGGCAGGACTGTACTTTTTTGTACAAATAAAATTAATTGATACCTAGTACTATGCTCTTTTACTCGTACACTATGACTGAAGCTCGGTGGTCGAGATGGTCGTAAACCAGCGTCGGTTTACTGCCCCATCGAGATTTCTTTCCGATCTCGTTCCGGCGCCGATATGTTTACGTTTAATGCCTCGGGTTTATGGCACACGTCTTAATTATAGATCGCGATAGCCGGCCTAAGGAGTAAAGGATACTGGGATTAGATTGGCGAATCTATACAATGTTTAGGGCCAATTATAGCTAAGTATACTTACGAGCAAAAGTATGGAATCATCCCCTTGTGTTTTGTGCCGAGCGATCTTTAGAACTGAATGACTATGTATGTATCTGTGGTATCAATTTAGAGATTATTATAATATTACCTTTAAAATGGTACCATTTTTATTTGTATTCTATTAGTTATTTAGTTTTTGTGATTGCTCGAAACAAACAGGGTGATACCATATTTTTGCTCGCGAGTGTAGATAGACTTGTAATTGAGTTACCATTTTTGGGATACTAATTGAGTGCATCAATTTTACAATATGTGTAGGAAGTCCGAAAACTGTATAATCAAGATTAGGTATCCAATTTAGCTCCGAGATAGCCTGAGCTCCGATTACAGCCAGGCACAACATTAAAATAATACAAAAATAACAAAAACGGGCTTACAAACAACAGACATTTTCACCCATTATTATTGTTAAAATTCACCTTATGCCTACAAGTTCGAATAAATGTATTAGTTATTATTACTGACGGGGATGCTACCATGTACCTTTGAGACCATGAAAGTTTAAAACAATATAATGTATTAGTTGGACCGAAGAGGTCTAGTTCCTTACTTACATTATTGTATGATCTGCACATTCGGTATATAGGGTCATTATTATGGAACTAATGGATAAGTTCCCTTGAAAACCAAATGTTCTTCATAAAAAAACTGCTGGCTTATTTTAGTCTAAAATCCTTTATCAGAATAGTAAGAGCAAAGTATCACAGAAAATGTCTATACATTCTNCACATTTCTTCCATAAAGCCTTAAAATTAGCAACAAAACAACAAGGACAGAAACGTAGCAGCTAATGAAACGTGCTAACGCCTCCATAACGCCGCGTTGACACTGCGTTTAATGAAAAATTTCATAACCCGCGCCTGTGTGGCGGAGCCGGCCGTTAGCCCGCTGTAATTGTAACTTTGTTAACCTCTGTTTTATTTTGCTATTTCATATTGTTGACGGTTAAATGTTTTTCCACGAACTTTCGGAAGTAGCAGTTACATTATGAAACCATACCAGTTATTGTTTTGAGGCATATGATTTATTTTTCGCGGTAGAATTGTTACTATACAATAAATTCATCCCAATGCAATATCATAAGTACCTTTTTAACGCAAACTATAAATGCTCGTAATCTTATCTCACACATGACTTAGAGACTTGCTCAACATTATTGGAAGATGCAACTCATTCAAATGTAGCTTGCGATAGTTATCACACATTCCACTAGAATGCAGCGATGCTCGCCGATCTGCCAGGAACCCCACTGTGTGCGCTGAAACGTTGCCCGAGTGTTTTCTTGCATCTCATGAATTTCAGATGCTGGCGTTAGGAGATTACAGACAGCGCTGATGGAATAACTGTTAGTTTAGCGTTGAGTTCGTTAATTGCATTTGGTTTAATTCCCCTTTGTTCAGCCAGATTAGTTATTTTCATCTTGGTAAGTGGCTGACCTCCGCCTTGTTTCACCTCCTGTCCAATCACATAAGTTTATTTTAGTAAAATACCATAATAATGTTCTGCGCATGAATACAAATTAATGCTTTGTCCAAAAAAGGACGTCACTTGGCTCAAACGAATATGTGATGTAAAGGCCTAAGTAATAATCTTCACTTCACATAGAGTTTCTATTTTCTCTTAAACAGCAGCGCGCCTGACAGGCTGCCTTTAAACACCGCGACAGTGAAGGCTTAATCCCGCAAAGCTACTCGCATTGGCGCCTAAGCCGGCCTAATAGCTGGCACACTCGTTCGGCCGTGAGCCTTAAGGTGTAGTTTCGATGTAAGCGACAGGTATTTGTATGAAGTGGTAGCAACAGTTTATTCTTCCCAGTCGGTACACTCTTGTCAGAGTGGTCGTGATCATCATTTTGAATCACGATTCAGAGTGATGTTCCTCGTAATACGGCGTCATTCCTCGCGGACTGCAGCTTTCCGGGTACCGGGTACCCGGTTTCCGGGTAGCAACAGTTTATAGCGATGTCAAGTCTCATGGACCGCAAGCGTAGCTACTACTTATCGTGAGACCCATTGTGGCTAGAATCTGGTTGACATATTTTTCGTTCATGCATATCCCGAGACCAGACGAGCATGATACTGAGAATTCCTCCGCATGACAACGAATAAGCTAACCTAATTTTGGCTAACTTTAATAAACTAGGTAGCCGTAAGTCTTGTTGCACATCTGGTATCTACCAGTAGTTCCCCTTGCAAGATTAGCCATGCCGTCACTCCCTGTCGTCAGTGCTTACACCGCACCTTTGCCGCGAGCCTCACGCGTCGTTGTCGGTAACAAGCCACTCGGAACCACCATCGCTCGAGGACACTTGCGTATGCGAAATCGTCACCTGACGTGTCGCGGATAATGAGCTGGTGCTAGACTTTATAAGGGTCTAAGCATGAGGGCTAAACGCCTTTAAAAAGAAGTGAGACCTAAATACTTTAAAATTGCCTTTTAGTACGTATTCTGGGCAACCGAAAGCTATAAATTACGGCTATACCCGAGTAATTCATTAAACCTGAGTAAATCTGCGATACAAAAGATTTACTGCACTGCACCATCCACTGACAGCCAATTAAATTACATGCCTTTTGGATGAATTCCACGATCCGTAAAAATATTAAAAACTTCTTATACTTAATGTGAAAAGTGCAATAAATTATAAAGAGAACACTCAAATTAACTATTCGTAAATTCTTGTGAATACGAATGTAAGCTAAGAATTTTCTCTCCATAAAAAGAGAATATCTTTTCATTTGATTTTATTGCTGTACATTCAGCAAATAAAACAGAAGCAATGCACCTTTGTGCTTGCCAAAAGAACTAACTGAACCGATAACAAATACCCTAGATTCAATTTGTGGTATTAGCTTTTAAGATGCACGAGGAGTTGCATCAGTAAGAAACTGTATCGGCATCCAGCACTCGGAGGTATGTAAATAGAAATAGCTGGTCAAATGCGCGTGAAGTTTCGCTTTGAAACGGTTCCGTAGAATGCATCCAATCCGTATTTTATTGCTTGAAACTATTCAGGGTTATGTGCCCGTTCCACTATCGTAAATGTCTGTTTATCTTCAAAACAGTCAGTAAATTCTTTTAACAAATTGTAAACATTTAAACGATTTATCCGCTACTTTTGCAAAGAGTATAATTTACCCATCAAAAACAATACTTGTCAAAAAAACCAAGTCTCGCAACTCAGTTGTTCTACGGTAAAAAGTTGTGAGATCCATGTAATACCAAGTCCAGGCCAGGAAATCTTTAACGTTTTACATAAATATATTGACTTGGCCATCGCATGAAAGCACGTGTAAATTAAATTATTTAGTGCGATGGCCAAGTCAATAATTTATGTAAAACGTTAAAGATTTCCTGGCCTGGACTTGGTATTACATGGATCTCACAACTTTTTACCGTAGAACAACTGAGTTGCGAGACTTGGTTTTTTTGACAAGTATTGTTTTTGATGGGATCTCATTTCTTTTTGTATTTTGTAGACAGCAGTTATGTATCTAGAAAACTGGACCGAAATTGAAAAATTTTACTCGACTTGGCGGTTGCACTACCGTGCCCCCAAATATTTTAGTTTTTCCTTGATTCATACACCAAACACTACTTATATTCCAAATTTGAAGCTTCTAGGTCTGCTAGAAGTGCCTTAGAGTTTTGATGATCGGTGAGTCAGTGAGTCAGTGAGTCAGTGAGTGAGTGAGTGACAAAATTAAGTAACTTTGACCCGTTATAATTCTTAAACTACTGGTTCAAATTGAATGAAATTTTAAATATACCGTGTCTTTACAATGCCTGCATAGCTAATGAAAATTCAGCCTTCTAGTTTTATCCACAACGAAGTTACAGGCGGTCGAAAATGGCCTGAATTGCTTCGAGAAAAGGATGGTACGGCCGTGCCGCTTTTTTGCTCGACTTGGTGGGGGCACTGCCGTGCCCCCAGATAAATAAACCCTTGAAAAGGAGGCTGACAATAGTGACTGAGTTTCTTGCACTGCTTCTTCTCAGCACTCGCCCATTTATTGTCCCGAAGCAATGGTAGGGTTAATATTGGGACGTGTAAAAGTGCTTTTTAAAAGCCTATTTGCAAAAATTAATGAGTTTTATGAGTTATAAAAGAGTTTTGGTTTTATACTCCATAGTTTTACTAGGCATCGTCCCCCATGGTCCCGTATTTTTGTCACAATACATCTTCGATCAACAATACCAATTGGTATTGTAAAGTAAAACGTGATATGAATAAATTTTATAAAAAGGTGTCTCCCTCATTTATGTGCAGAACCCCAAGCAACAAGAGAAAGAAAGCGCATTACAAAGGCAGCGCAAAAGGAGAATGCAAACATTTTCTATTCCACTCGACTTCCATTACGGCTTTGTCCGCTTTTTTTTTCGATTGATGTAATTTGTACTACGAGTCTCGACATTCGGTAGGTTAGTATAGGACTTAGGACGGGCACAGATTAACCGATTTAAAATTACCTAAAACGAGAATGAAGGTTGAAAAACGTTTTATCCTCTTCGATATCCGAAGAAACTCATACAAAACATTTATTTTAACTAATCCTGAATGATGAATCCTGTTGTTAATTATTATTGTTAATCCAAACTTAAAATAAAAAGTCCCGTAAGACTGTGCCTATAAGTCGGCACATTATTCTCCGGAACCAACAGCTTAACGTCCCTTCCATGGCTAGAATCATATTTTTCATCGTACAATCAGGTTGATACAGCCCTTGCTAAGCCGGGAATCTCTCAAAGGGGTTTTATTATCATATCTCTGGGACCCTACAAACGGCACAAACCACAGGATGAAGTACCTGTATCAACAAACTGGAATCACAAAACATTGACACACAATAAAAAGTTTGATGAGGACCTTGTCAATTGCTATGTTATTTGCTAATTTAGCTTAGTATATCATTCATAATCCTTTAGTCAACATTTGCTGATATGTGACGTAAGCAAGGTAATAAGTAGATACATTAAAAAACAGTTTTATTTTATTACGAACCTTTTGTTGGATTAAGCCAAGGTTAAGTAAAAAAATATTTAGTATAACGATTTATGTAGTTAATGGACTACTTAAATTAAATTCCCGCTCAACTCCATACTCTCAGGGTAATACATTATCCCTAAGCGTCGAACCTTGTACTAAGTTGTGTTCCCACGAGAACATATTTAATTAATCGCAGTCTAAAAGGCGCACTCTGGCGGATTAAACGCTGCACTTTAATCTGTTTACTGCTGGTCCATTGAAAGGTTAGCAAACTGCCGTCAGTGCAAACTCCGGATCAAAGGTGCTCTCCGATACGAGCACACAACAAGCATTTAGTCGGCCATTAGATAAAGACCTTAGTTGATCTTGCGACGATCGATCTTCAAATGTACCCTGAGATGTTATTTTTAAAAAGAGGCAAGCCTGAACCGGTGAACGGTAATCTATTTTCTTAACCACGCACATTAAAAAAAACCTTACCGCTATTTTTAACAGCGAAAAATGCTAAAAGGAATGATTTCAGTAAAGAACTATAATTATAGTAATTTTAGACGTACCCTACGGGTTCTTTCAAATTAGACGTTTTCAGCAGGACGTCTGTCGTGCGTTTGCAAGACCGCACACTAACTATTGGTAATAGTCAATTTTATTCGGACACAGTCATCATACAATTTACCGTGTGCGGTCCTGCAAACTCTAAATCTTTCCTGAAGATTTTGAAAGAAAAATGCCAGCTTTAAAGGCTCTATAAAGGATTTAATCCGGTGCAATAGCGGCATACTGTATCTGCCTGAAGGTATTTCAGCCATAGGACGTCTACTGCTGAACATAGGCCTCCCCCAATGCTTTTCATGTTACCCGGTTGGTAGCGGCCTGCGTCCAGCGCTTTCCTGCTACCTTTATGATGTCGTCGGTCCACCTTGTGGGTGGACACCCCACGCTGCGTTTTCCGGTACGCGGCCTCACTCCAGAACCTTGCTGCCCCATCGGCCGTCAGTTCTGCGTATTATGTGCCCTGCCCATTGCCACTTCAGCTTGCTAATCCGTCGGGCTATGTCAGCGACTTTAGTTCGTTTACGGATCTCCTCATTTCTGATTCGATCTCGTATTACGTACATGAGACGTCCTGTTACTAAGAACATACCGTAACTACTTTTTCCTACATTATCTACGGCGCCAGATTGTTGCCAATCTTATCAATTGAGTATTGCCACTATTTGCCTCAAGCCCGTACACCCGTACAGTAATCTGACAATATGCGAACATGCTAATTCGTTCATGTAGTGCAGACGTCTGCATGTGGTTTGTATGGAAATGAGAAGACGGAGCGATAGGTTTGTTCGCCGAGTCGATTACATCGCTAGGATGTTTGGATGTAATACAGATTGAGTTTTCATTCAATTATCTTTGGATGGATTTATTGATACACTCCTCGATGGACCGACAGTCTTTAGACGATTGGTCTCCAACTGAATACGACTACGAGTATACAGGGTGGAATTTTGTAATGCCACCTGGAGGGAAAGTACCCTTAATATTGTAGATAGAAAAAAATTCTCAAAGAAAACATTCCTTTATTTTTGAAAAGAAATAGAACTGCATTCAAAGATTTCCAAAAATTTGCTTGCCACACCCTTGTATCGAACCAACTAAGATCTGTTAAAAATTACACCCTGTATTTTTATTACATCGATCGTTAGGGTTAAGTATAAGGATGAAATCTCTCTAACAAACTTGATAAATCAAATGAAAGGAAAACCATGAAATCTTAAATTATTTTAATTATGTACAGAAAATTGTATGGTATGGTAGTGAATTTTCGAAAAAAAATCGAAAGTCTTTGAATGCAGTTTTCTTTCTTTTTAAAAATAAAGGAATGTTTTCTTTCAGTATATTTTTCTATCTACAGTATTAAGAGTACTTTCCCATCAGGTGGCATTACAAAATTCCACCCTGTAAAAAAATAGCGGGCTATTGATTGGGGCTTGTCTAGACAGGCCTAACGTATATTAATTAGTCTTAGATTCAACTATTTCCATATTATGTATTATTAGCTTTCCGCCCGCGGCTTCGCCCGCTCTGCAATAATGTGGCTTTCTATTGGTGAAAGAATTTTTAAAATCGGTTCAGTAGATCCCGAGATTACGCCTTATAATTTAACAATATACAAACACACAAACTTTACCTCTTTATAATATTAGTAAGATTACATACATAACTAATAATATAAATTTCTATGTCTGTAATAAATTCTAGGGCGATGCTAGTGCTCATCTTACACAACTAACATTTGCGGTTTCGGATAGTGCAACCGCAACTGGCGGTGTACTCTATTATACAAACCACCAAGTCAGGCGGCTGTCAAATTACCAATGTAAATACAGTGTGTCCGGGTTTGTAGTGATCAAACTTTAAGGGCGTAATCTATGGACAATTTTATCGATGAAAATACTTCAAATTTGGGGCTTGATCCATTTCTCGCAAAATTACGAGGATTTCAGTTTTTAATTTTTAGTTTTCACCTCTTCCTTCCAAAACAAGTGAAAGCGTGGGTAGCTTAACACTAATAAGCAAAAATTTTATATNGCAAAGCTACTCGCATTGGCGCCTAAGCCGGCCTAATAGCTGGCACACTCGTTCGGCCGTGAGCCTTAAGGTGTAGTTTCGATGTAAGCGACAGGTATTTGTATGAAGTGGTAGCAACAGTTTATAGCGATGTCAAAAGTCTCATGGACCGCAAGCGTAGCTACTACTTATCGTGAGACCCATTGTGGCTAGAATCTGGTTGACATATTTTTCGTTCATGCATATCCCGAGACCAGACGAGCATGATACTGAGAATTCCTCCGCATGACAACGAATAAGCTAACCTAATTTTGGCTAACTTTAATAAACTAGGTAGCCGTAAGTCTTGTTGCACATCTGGTATCTACCAGTAGTTCCCCTTGCAAGATTAGCCATGCCGTCACTCCCTGTCGCCAGTGCTTACACCGCACCTTTGCCGCGAGCCTCACGCGTCGTTGTCGGTAACAAGCCACTCGGAACCACCATCGCTCGAGGACACTTGCGTATGCGAAATTGTCACCTGACGTGTCGCGGATAATGAGCTGGTGCTAGACTTTATAAGGACAGGCATGAGGGCTAAACGCCTTTAAAAAGAAGCAAGACCTAAAGACTTTAAAATTACCTTTTATTACGTATTCTGGGCAACCGAAAGCTATAAATTACGGCTATACCCGAGTAATTCATTAAACCTGAGCAAATCTGCGATACAAAAGATTTACTGCACTGCACCATCCACTGACAGTCAATTAAATTACATGCCTTTTGGATGAATTCCACGATCCGTAAAAACATTAAAAACTTCTTATACTTAATGTGAAAAGTGCAATAAATTATAAAGAGAACACTCAAATTAAGAACTTTCTAAGAATTTTCTCTCCATAAAAAGAGAATATCTTTTCATTTGATTTTATTGCTGTACATTCAGCAAATAAAACAGAAGCAATGCACCTTTGTGCTTGCCAAAAGAACTAACTGAACCGATAACAAATACCCTAGATTCAATTTGTGGTATTAGCTTTAAAGATGCACGAGGAGTTGCATCAGTAAGAAACTGTATCGGCATTCAGCACTCGGAGGTATGTAAATAGAAATAGCTGGTCAAATGCGCGTGAAGTTTCGCTTTGAAACGGTTCCGTAGAATGCATCCAATCCGTATTTTATTGCTTGAAACTATTCAGAGTTAGGTGCCTGTTCTACGATCGTAAATGTCTATTTATCTACAAACCAGCCAGTAAACATCTAAACGATTATATCTGCTGCTTTTGCTAAGAGTATAATTCATAATTTAAACTCCATAGTTTTACTAGACATTGCATCGTCCCCCATGGTCCCGTATTTTTGTCACAATACATCTTCGATCAACAATACCAATTGGTATTGTAAAGTAAAACGTGATATGAATAAATTTCATAAAAAGGTGTCTCCCTCATTTATGTGCAGAACCCCAAGCAACAAGAGAAAGAAAGCGCATGACAAAGGCAGCGCAAAAGGAGAATGCAAACATTTTCTATTCCACTCGACTTCCATTACGGCTCTGTCCGCTTTTTTTTTTCGATTGATGTAATTTGTACTACGAGTCTCGTCATTCGGTAGGTTAGTATAGGACTTAGGACGGGCACAGATTAACCGATTTAAAATTACCTAAAACGAGAATGAAGGTTCAAAAACGTTTTATCCTCTACGATGAAGAAACTCATACAAAACAATTATTTTAACTAATCCTAAATGATGAATCCTGTTGTTAATTATTGTTAATCCAAACTTGAAATAAAAAGGCCTGTAAGGTTGTGCCTTTAAGTCGTAAGGACGTTAAGTACAGAATTACGCACATTATTCTCGGGAATCAACAGCTTAACGTCCCTTCCATGGCTAGAATCATATTTTTCATCGTACAATCAGGTTGATACAGCCCTTGCTAAGCCGGGAATCTCTCAAAGGGGTTTTATTATCATATCTCTGGGACCCTACAAACGTCGGCACAAACCACAGGATGAAGTACCTGTATCAACAAACTGGAACCACAAGACATTAGCACACAAATCTTATCTTACATAGTAAAAAGTTTGATGATGACCTTGTCAATCGCTGTATTATTTGCTAAGTAATATCAGTCATAATAATCCTTTAGTCAACATTGATTTGGCTGGTATGTGGCGTAAGTAAGGTAATAAGTAGACACATTAAAAAAACTGTTTTATTTTTTTTACGAACCTTTTGTTGGATTAAGCCAAGGTTAAGTAAAAAAATATTTAGTATAACGATTTGTGTAGTTAATGGACTGCTTAAATTAAACCCGCTCAACTCCATACTCTCAGGGTAATACATTATCCCTAAGCGTCGAACCTTGTACTAAGTTGTGTTCCCACGAGAACATATTTAATTACTCGCAGTCTAAAAGGCGCACTCTGGCGGATTAAACGCTGCACTTTAATCTGTTTACTGCTGGTCCATTGAAAGGTTAGCAAACTGCCGCCAGTGCAGACTCCGGATCAAAGGTGCTCCGATACGAGCACACAACAAGCATTTAGTCGGCCATTAGATAAAGACCTTAGTTGATCTTGCGACGATCGATCTTCAAAATGTACCCTGAGATGTTATTTTTAACTAGAGGTAAGCCTGAACAGGTGAACGGTAACCAATTTTCTTAACAACACATTTAAAAAAATCATTACCGCTATTTTTAGCAAAAAATGCTAAACGGAACGATTTCGGTAAAGAGCTAAAATTATAGTAATTTTAGACGCAGCATACCTACTTATTATCATACAATTTACCGTGTGCAGTCCTGCAAACTCTAAATATATCCTGAAGAATTTAAAAGAAAAATGCCAGCTTTAAAGGCTCTTTAAAAGATTCAATCCGGCGAAATAGCGGCATACTATATCTGCCAGAAGGTACTTATGAAGGAAAATATCATCATCATCATTTCAGCCATATTACGTCCACTGCTGAACATAGGCCTCCCCCAATGATTTCTACAATGGCCGGTTGGTGTCGGCATGCATCCAGCGCTTTCCCGCTACCTTTATGAGGTCGTCTGTCCACCTTGTGGGTGGACGTCCTACGCTGCGCTTTCAGGTACGTGGCCTCCATTCCAGAACCTTGCTGCCCCATCGGCCGTCAGTTCTGCGTACTATGTGCCCTGCCCATTGCTACTTCAGCTTGCTAATCCGTCGGGCTATGTCAGCGACTTTAGTTCGTTTACGAATCTCCTCATTTCTGATTCGATCTCGTATTACGCACATGAGACGTCCTGTTACTAAGAACATACCGTAACTACTTTGTCCTACATTATCTACGGCGCCAGATTGTTGCCAATCTTATCAATTGAGTATTGCCACTATTTGCCTCAAGCCCGTACACCCGTACAGTAATCTGACAATATGCGAACATGCTAATTCGTTCATGTAGTGCAGACGTCTGCATGTGGTTTATATGGAAATGAGAAGACGGAGCGATAGGTTTGTTCGCCGAGTCGATTACATCGCTAGGATGTTTGGATGTAATACAGATTGAGTTTTCATTCAATTATCTTTGAATGGTTAATTGATACACTCCTTGATGGACCGACAGTCTTTAGATGATTGGTCTCCAACTGAATACGACTACGAGTATACAGGATGGAATTTTGTAATGCCACCTGGAGGGAAGGTACCCTTAAAAATTACACCTTGTATTTTTATTACATCGATCGTTAGGGTTAAGTATGATATAAGGATGAAATCTCTCTAACAAACTTGATAAATCAAATGAAAGGAAAACCATGAAATCTTAAATTATTTTAATTTTCTGAACATAATTATTTATTTATTAGAATAAAAAAAAACGAAAATCTTTGAATGCAGTTTTTTCTTTTTAAAAATAAAGGAATGTTTTGGCATTACAAAATTCCACCCTGTATAAAAATAGCGGGCTATTGATTGGGGCTTGTCTAGACAGGCATAACGTATATTAATTAGTCTTAGATTCAACTATTTCCATATTATGTATTATTAGCTTTCCGCCCGCGGCTTCGCCCGCTCTGCAATAATGTGGCTTTCTATTGGTGAAAGAATTTTTAAAATCGGTTCAGTAGATCCCGAGATTACCCCTTACAATTTAACAAATATACAAACACACAAACTTTACCTCTTTATAAGTAATATTAGTAAGATTACATACATAACTAATAATATAAATTTATTTGTCTGTAATAAATTCTAGGGCGATGCTAGTGCTCATCTTACACAACTAACATTTGCGGTTTCGGATAGTGCAACCGCAACTGGCGGTGTACTCTATTATGCAAACCACCAAGTCAGGCGGCTGTCAAATTACCAATGTAAATATAATTTATTCAGTTCCTATCCCTTATATCATATTTTAATATCTCAAATTTGTAATTATCATAATAAGACACTTTTAATCTTTTCTTTACTTTTAAAAGCCGCTCTAAATTTTTTGTTTTAATCTAAAAATAGTTGCAAAATATTAAGGTTACAGTTATCATCACAATACCGGTAACTGGTAACCTAAATATACCGGACCTGTCGATACGAGATGTAACTCCCTCGGAGCCCAACAAAAATACCATAATAATTTTCAGCGCANTTTGACGGTAGGTCATTTACGGCTCGACAAGATTTAATTAAACATTTGCATTGTCGCTAGTTGAAGGGTGCCGCTGTAATTAAAGACGAAGGATACCAAAGCTCAGTCCCGGCTGTTTGGCACGGGTAAACTTTAACAAAAACCGTGGCAAACTGTTGTGATTATTTCGAGTGCGATTCATTCGTGAATATCTAATAATGTTAATGAGCAAATGTTGTAAAAGAAATTGAAGGAAACCATATAACAAAAGAAGGACATTTAGTCCAGTCAATGAATGCCTTAACGACGGTGTAGAGAGAAATCCGTGGAACACAATTTCTGACCTCGGGACTTTATTTAGCCTAGTTAGGTGGTGAACATAGCAAAAGTCCCCGCCCTTAGCTCTTGAGCCGGCGGGGAGAGGGGGGTTTAAAGGTACCACTTTTCGGTTTTTCGCTTTATCCTCGGAAACTATGCCTCCTAGTGACATGACTACTATGAACCAAAAAAAGCTTATTCAATTTGCTACAGGTGAGACCGTCAAGTTTTTCTATATCTAGTATAGTTTTTGCGGCATCTGCTCTAGAAGGTCTGTGAAATTGGAAATTTCATTGTTGTCTTACATGTGCCTTTCAGGAGAAAATCGACTAAATCAACATTGAGCAAACACTATAGACATGCGGGAGCATGTTAAGCCTAGTTCCATGGAGGGGACTGCACCGTGCGTATATTTAGACGAACCAATTAGAGCCACTTTTGACTCCTCATCATTCAAAAACTACTGTGCATTAACACTTCAAATTTGGCTCATGTGTTGAGACTTACAAGATATACATCAGCTTCAAATTTCATAAATATACCTCAAACGGTTATTTAGGTATAGACGTTCAAAAATCGATATTTAGAGCACTACTATCTATCTATCACATGTGAAATGTTAAAATTTACTGGTTTTTTCTTTGTTCCTTTGTATTTACATAACTACCTTTCTGGATGCCAAATTTGAACCTTCGAGGTCATCTGGAAGTGGTTAGAATTTGGTCTATAGGTCAGACATGTAGATTTTTGGACGTCAATATCTAAAGAACCGTTTGAGGCATATTTATGAAATTTGAAACTGATGTATATCTTGTAAGTCTCAACACATAAGCCAAATTTCAAGTGTTAATGCACAGTAGTTTTTGAGTGATGAGGATTCAAAAGTGGCTCAAAGTGATTCGTCTAAATATACGCACGGTGCAGTCACCTCGCTGGAACTAGGCTTAACATGCTCCCGCATGTCTAGAATGATTGCTCAATGTTGATTTAGTCGATTTTCTCCTAATGGGAACATGTAAGACAAAAATAAAATTTCCAATATTACAGACCTTCTAGCGCAGATGCCGCGAAAACTATACAATTTATAGAAAAACTTGTCTATCTCATCTGTAGCAAATTGAATATGCTTTTTTTGGTTCAAAGTAGTCATGTCACTAGGACGCATAGCTTCCGAGGATTAAGCGAAAAACCGAAAAGTGGCACCTTTAAACCCCCCTCTCCCCGCCGGCTCAAGGGCTAAGGGCGGGGACTTTTGCTATGTTCACCTCCTAACTAGTCTAAATAAAGTCCTGAAGTCAGAAATTGTGTTCTACAGTTTTCCATCTACAATGCTTTATTGACTGGACTAATTATATGAATCCTACGATAATATTATAAATGCGAAAGTTTGTATGTACAGATGTTTGTTACTCTTTCACGCAAAAACTACTGAACGGATTATTAATGAAACTTTACAGTATTATTGTTTAATAACCCAAAATAACATACAGGCTATTTTATGACGATTTGTGAAGCCGCGGGCATCAGCTAGTTCTGAAATATATAACGACTCACAGTACTAGGGTACTTTTTAAACTACAAAAAAACACAACACCGAAGGATATGCGGTAGTCTTGCAAACTAGTTGAATATACGTACGTTTATTAGAAAAACTTTCCCGTATATAAAACTTTAATATGAAAGAAAACGTCTCTAACATTTCGTTACATGCCGTCAAGTAAAGCTTATCATTAGCATCCCACTACAAAGTTCACCGTAGCAGTCTCGTAGCCCGTAGCCCGTAGTCCGTAGTCGAGGGCGCTCGACTACGAGGCTACGAGCCGCGTAGTGCCGCTACCGCAGTGTACACAGTGCAAGTTCAGTCAAAGATCTTGTGATAAGTTTGAGTTTCATCGAGTTGTAATACAAATTTCAAGGAAGTTTTGCTATGTAGGGTGAATATAAAGTTGATTTCTTATGTATTTTAATTAGCTGCTTATAACTTTCCTCCGGCGCAAAGTACCTATAACACCAGTAAAAAAAAGCAAAAATATTTGCCGTTGCTTAAATACAGTACAGAAGGCGGTACATGAAACTTAAGGCTGCAACATCTTATGTAGGCACAATACGTGCGATATTGCAACCAACATGTAGTCCGATATGCTGTTGACTGTACAATAAATTGTAAGTTTTCGCCTATAAAACGGAATAGACACGAGCGAGGCGTTCCGATCCGTCCGGGGCCGCATAACCGGCAAATACGTTAGCATTGGGGCTCGATAACGTCCGCCAGAACAAAATATGGCGAACATCCTGCAATTTATTCACTACTAAACACATTTCGATGCGGAAACGCATTGGACATTCGTTATGAGGAATACATTAGGTATTTGGTATATTTTAATCAACTTCTTTAGTCAGCAATACATGATGGACTTAATTAATCTCTTTTGTAATAACACTTGTTACATTTAAATGGTGAAAAGTCATTTTTTCAGCAACTTTTAAAAGAAAATTACTTAGAACCTAACAACAATTTTCAAACATTGTTATTTTAAATTATTCGCTCCATTTGGCTATTTTTTCAATATCAATCAGAAAAAGTGTTCAAATAAAATGATACCTACCTAATTTGAAAGTCAAAGTTAACAGTACAAACAGTAGCCACTTTTAAAACAAACCCATTTGCTCTAACCATAGAAACATAAATGACCACAAACAAACATAAAAAAGTACTCCAATTGTTTTACGAAGTTGAAAAAAGTTTTTCGTAAGCACAAAACCGATTTCAGTCTAGGAAACTCCGGCGCGAGAGCGGGTAGGTGAAAATAAAACACGCAAAAACTAAGTTAAACAACGAAAGTTCGGTTATTGGTGAATGCAGGCAGACTGGTACACAAGTCTGCTTGAACTTGCAGTTTTGGCAAAGAGTAAAATACGGGTCAGATTGCCTATTAAATACTATAATGCCTAATATGCCATAAATTTTATTGTTAGAACAATTTGCAAGCATTATGGGATGAGTAGAAATTTGCTGCGACGATCTTAATTGATTCAAAAAGCATAAAATAACCTATTTTTCATTAATTTAATATTAGGCAAGACCAATCACTGGCTTGATTAATTCTTGAATGTAGACTACGGACTTAAGGACTATGCATAAGTGTCAGGTGTCAGACAATTTATACTCGTAAAGTCCGTTCGGTCAATTAGGTACCTACTTTAAAGTAATTCAATTGTTAATACTTTTAGGCTGGGTTGCACCATCTTACTTTAACTTTGACAAACGTCAAAAATCTGTCAATCTCTATACAAAAAACACTTTAGTCACGGTTAAAGTTAGATGGTACCACGGGTGGTACAACTCAGACTTCATATGTAATGTTAACCTCAAAGTATAAGTTATTTGCTAAAATCGAGCATCGGCATAATGAGAAGCCCTGCCGGCGGGGACTCCCACTTTAATGCCTACGAGGATCCAGGCTAGGTTTTGCGATTTCAGTAGCCGCGTGGTTCGCTGAGCCAACACAGCGCCTTCAGTCTCTTGTAACGGTTTTAAAATTTAAACGAGGCCCCAAGTGGTTGGCAAACACAGCCAGTATGGAGATTAAACAGCCTTGCGTTCATAATTTAGTAAAATTCAATCAAGTTTGCAAAGTTGGCAAAGCCCGCTCTAGTACAACAAGAAAATTGCGATAGAATGGAAGTAAGAAGGAAATAAAAAGCATTTTTTGTTTAAATTCTTTTGAAGACTAAAAAGGCTGCCTAGTGCCAAATTAAATCTCAAAACTTAGGTAGTAATTCATCCCGTACACCGATTAGTTTATTTTAGAAAGATTTTTAGACGCGGGTGAAAAAACAGTACTTTCAGACAGTAAAGTCAGATTTTAAATACAAACTAACTAAATGTTCTGAAAACAACAGCCTTTGTATAAAGGTGCTATGGCAGCCTACATTTAAAAATCAATAGTGAAGGACAAAACCCGGCTTAAAAATGTGAACACCCCACAAAAAGTCAGCTAACAACCTAATGATGCCCAAAACGATACTGTTATGAACTTCACAGACAGTTACGACCAAAACGACTTAGTACAGTCGCTAACAAAAAAAATTGAACATACATTTTACACCATGGAAATTAATGAACATTTTTTTTTTTTTAAAGCTAACGCTACCTTGGATTCTTTTAAATAAATAAGCATAAAATCTGTAAAACTCTCTACACTAAAAGTGCGAGTATAGTAACTTGTTTATGTCTTAAACAAATTGAGAATTTAAGAAACAAACACAGATTGATTTGGATCTACAAAGTTACTATTTGAACTATCTCCCCGTTTTCTCTACAAATGGGTCGTCCCACTGGGATATACTATATTATTTAATTGTGATTGATTGTCAGTATCTCTACCACTAGCAAAAATCAAAATTGGGGTCCTAAAATAAACACTAAGTAGAAAAAAGTGCCATTCTATTAACCTCTCGACTGTACAAGGGTCACTTTATTTCGTGACAAAAATTTTACGGACGCAGCGCACTCCGGTTGTGGAATTAAAAATAAATTCGAAATTGGGTGCGATGTGACTGTAAGCGGGAAATTAAACACTTTTTGTAACGGTAGATTGGCGCAACTTTAGATAGAAAAAGTTGGGGCAGCTCGTCAACACAATAAGAGTTGCTCGCAGTCAATTAGGTGGCAACTTTAGAGTCCCTCGCACTCAAAAATTGTGTCGTAGGTTCACTTTGTTCACAAATGATATAACTTTAACAATGTAAGGCTAAGTTGTACCACTTTATTTTGACCGTAACTATAACGATAACCCAGCCTTAGCATTTTAAAAGCGTTTTCACATCTTTTACAGACTATTGTAGTGGTACATATTTTTGAGTCAGTCTATTGCTGTTCCTCATTCTTTGAGTAAGTGGGATGAATCGATAAGCAAGTGAACGTATACTTAGTGCTTGCTGCTTTACATTGCGGGAATTTAACATTAAAGCTTGTTAATTGGAGCTAATTGTGGTTTTAGAAAACATTTAATTTAAAAACAAACCATTTGAGCCTTCTGTTTCGTTTCCCATTTTCCTTTTTAAGAGGCTTGAACGCTTTTATTAATCAAAAACTCGATTAAATATTCTTGAGGTATTTTGTTTTCCAATTTTCAGTTAAAATAAGATAAGTATAATTTATATTTTTTTTAAATGCACCTACGTATTGTTAGCAAAAAATGCTTTGACTCTACATTACGTATTTTTATCATTAACTAGCTGACCCGGCGAACTTTGTTCCGCCTTAATGGCAATAAATAAGCAGACTTTTTTTTAATTTCGAACGGGATAAAAAGTATCCTATGTCCTTCTCCTGGCTCTAAACTACCTCCCTGACAATTTTCAGCTAAATCGGTTCAGCCGTTCTTGAGTTATAAGTGGTGTTACTAACACGACTTTCTTTTATATATATAGATATCACTTCTATCTGTTGACGCTTCCAAACTTGAATCAAAAAGTTAATTTTGTGAACCGAATTCAAACTCCACGTACTCACTAAAATTTAAACCACTGCGCCACTCAACAAATTAAACACTAGCATTAAAACAGAAGTGAAACTTTGTAAATGTTTACCACTTTTTACCTACCCAAAATGCGTTAACTATATTTCCGTAACGGACTATAAATATTTAGGAAGTAACAAAAACCGCGGTCTCTAAAACCTCAGTAATTAATTGTAGCGGTACCTAAATCACGCCGGGAGCAAACACATAGTTCACGGATCCAATTTGGTAAGTGTGTAGTTTAGGCAATGGGTGGATTTGGATGAGCAGTAAATCTAGAACTGTGTGATGCGAGTAGTTTACCGTGAGTGCTGACTATTTTGTAAAAGTTCAAGTTAAAACGAACCCATACTGCATGTAGTCTTATATTATTTTCTCTGACTTAAAAATTCACTAATTTTAAAATGAAAAGTCAATTTTTAATGGATATCAATTAACTACTACACTTTTTTATGGGCAACACAATAAATAATATAGATTTAATCAAACATCATATTCTGCTCTTGAAACAAATATTTCTTTGTTGTTTTTAGACAACATAATATAACAAAATACTTTTACAACCAAATGCGTCTCCTGTTGGGTGTGTTGGAAAACCTTCTCTGTGCATGTAGTTGTAGGGTAGAAAAACTCAAGACCTCTCTCAACGTCCTAAAAACGCTAGCAATTAATTCTGTCCGAGCCTANGTAAATCTAGAACTGTGTGATGCGAGTAGTTTACCGTGAGTGCTGACTATTTTGTAAAAGTTCAAGTTAAAACGAATACTGCATGTAGGTACACGGAAACGTTCTTACATTATTTTCTCTGACTTAAAATTCACTAATTTTAAAATGAATAGTCATATTTTTAATGGATATTAATTAACTACTGCACTTTTTATGGGGCTTCGCATGTCTATTGTAACACAATAAATAATATATTATAGATTTAATCAAACATCATCTGCTCTTGAAACAAATGTTTCTTTTTTGTTTTTAAGACAACGCATAACAAAATACTTTTACAACCAAATGCGTCTCCTCTTGGCTGTTGGAAACTCTCCTCTGTGCATGTTGTTATAGGGTAGAAAAACTCAAGGCCTCTCTCAACGTTCTAAAAACGCTAGCAATTAATTCTGTCCGAGCCTAAATTACTTCCGTAAAGTAAACATGTACGATCGGCACCGAAAATATCTCAACAACTCCTCTCCATGCGTATACAATTAAGGTTGAAAATGTGGTTTGTTCATAAAACAGTTTGAGTGCAGCGGCGAAGGCAGCTGTTTGTGAATCCGCAACTCTAGGGCGCGTGCGGGCGGCGTAAAAACTTTGCAAGGCGCCCGAGAACTGTGAATTAATCACTGTTTTTTTAACGGTCACATACGGGATATTGTCGTGTCAAGCATGTTGGAGGAACAAACTTACCGTAAAGGATAGAAAAGTGTTTCGAAACACGTGTATAAGCCAACTGTTCTGAATTAGTGCCTACCTACTACTTCCTTTATGTTATTTTCGCTGTTCGTCCGGTATTTCACATTTTCCCTATAGCCTTCACTGATTTGAGATGTGAGGACGGTTAGCACAAAAAATTTAAATCAATTATTTTTGATTTTTATAATAAATGATCCAGCAAATCCCTTTTTGTCATTGACAATCAGTGTGGTCCAGCGATATCAAAACAGCTCGCGCGGAATTGACGCCGTAATACCACACACATCCTCGATGCAAACCGACAACCCTTTGCCGCGTTTAAAATGAAAAAAACATTCTGGCCCGGGTTATTAATGCGGCCAATTTGAGCCGCCGCTGAACCGCTGCGAAATACAGCCCGGAGAAGTGACTTTCAAAACGAAATTTTAGATTGGGTACTGGCGTTAAAAGGCTACATTCATTCAAAATTACTAAAACGGCAACAACTTAAAACAATAAGTACCTAGCAATAATTACTTAAAAATATAGCAAAAGCCCTCCAATTTATTTAAATGTTATTCATACCATAAAATTAATATAAGTTTGTTGGCTTTAAAGGTGCGATTGCAGTCAAATACCTGCCTTGTCATGCACAAAAAAATCATGAATCAACCTCATTATAATTGGAGTCAAGTTTGTCACCATTTTTTAAAAAAAATATGGCAAAATATTATACGATACATTCTTAACAAATTAGGAAACGAAAAGGAACAGTAGTTAATAACATAGACAATTGATATTGTTTTACACGTTATCACGATTTTGAGTACAAGTTTTGTAATTCCAATTATCGTAACGCACACCTGTACCTAATCTACTTTGCCAGTCTTTTGCTTTCATTTATTGTTAGTCAAACATAACTACGCTATTATAACTTCAAAATATGATTTACTAAAAAAAAATTCAAAATCCTTTGGTAAAGTTCCATACAACTTGATGTGGTACAATTTAGCCGACTAGGTGATAGTGCTTTTAAAAAATCGGTAAAAAATATAGTTTAAAAATACCGAAAAATGTTTCAAATAATTGTAATCCACACTAATTTACGCTTCTAAACAATATATTAGAAACATCCTGTGATTAAATTTAACAAAATTACAAACTAAACATGTATTGTCAAAAATTACTTGAAAACAATGAAAAAATACTATTCAAAATAAAACACACGTGTTTGTTGTCACGGCAAAAACCACATGGCCGATATTAATTGATTTTAGTTGTGTATTGCTGAGTGTTGCCATTACAGACATTCAATAAATACTTTACGAAATATGAGGGTGGTACAATTTACCCGGCGGTACAATATACCGAACTCTCCCCTATATAGAAAAACTTGACAGTCTCACCTGTAGCAAATTGAATAAGCTTTTTTTGGTTCATAGTAGTTATGTCACTAGGACGCATAGTTTCCGAGGATTAAGCGAAAAACCGAAAAGTGGTACCTTTAAGCCCCCCTCTCCCCGCCGGCTCAAGGGCTAAGGGCGGGGACTTTTGCTATGTTCACCACCTAACTAGGCTAAATAAAGTCCCGAGGTTAGAAATTGTGTTCCACGGATTTCTCTCTACACCGTCGTTAAGGCATTCATTGACTGGACTACATGCAACAGAAGAAGACTAACAATTAACTTTTCACCTTCATTTAACTTTATTATGTTCCTTACCTCTCTTTATAATAATTTCCTTTGCCCGGTCCAATTTGAGAACGAGAGAACCCTTTGAGTAAGAGCCCCCGAGCAGATGCGTGCCGACACAAAGCGGCCGCCCGGCCACATAATGAGGGCCAATAAAAACATTTTCATGGTCTGTGAATGCAATTTTTCGTCAAATTTGGTTTTTTGTCTTCTTCTGAAAATCTTCTGGAGGAAGACAAATCTAGGGTAATATTTTTTTACTTTTTTATATCATTACAATCTAATATTTTAAATTACTTTACATACGTGCATTTAAAATGGCTCCTAATACTGAGGACTTTGTCCGTGACTTTGTCCAGCGGTGGACGTCTTTCGGCTGAAAAGAACGAACTGACGATCTTACGATACTACGATTAAATATGATCTTATTGCACAATGAATTTGCTTAGTTAATATTAATCACGATCATTTGACCTTTTATCTTATGCACGTTACTGAAAGCTTTACAAACATGCCTACTTAATTATGAATTATCGTACCATTCTTTTGTCGATCTATTCGATCTATCGCCGGCGCCGGGATCAGAGGACCACCGCATATATTACGAGCAAAATTAAAAATTCCTCCGCCCTATGCCTTTGAGCCGGCCATTGTGCCACATATTAAGATGTCGGTACTTAATTCCACAAAATATTGGAGCTTCGGGCAGATTTTCTTAATTAATTCGCCTCACTTAATAATCTTCATCTTTTGTTAGAGCAATATAGGGAGATTATTTACAAAGTGTATTATCAACAAGAACGTAGGATAAAATTACTATTGGATAAAAGATTTAAAATAAACGGCCTTTTTGTAACAATTTCCACTTATCTTTATCCTTACTGAAATTTCTGTTTAGCTATCTACTTGGAATTTCGTTGAAAATTTTATTATTAACGAGATAGTCTATAAGTACCTACTTAATATTTTATTGTAATACGAAAGGGACGTTGTCTATTTATTTGTTTAATACATTTTATGTAGCTCAGCTAAGTAATTCTTGTAAATTTTGAATTTTCATGTGTCTTCAATCCAATCACACAGCGTGAGACGAGTGTTTATGGTACAGAAAGATCTATTTGGTTTCAAGGGCCACATTTAACTTTTTAAGAGTAAATAGCCACCAAAGAACTTGATAATGTTAGTTATTTTAGTGTCTTTAGTGTAGTCATGACTACACACTTTTTTCAAATACTCTGCACTGTTTCCAAATTCATGTTTATAGACTTTTCGAGAGCTAAATCAGAGTGCATTACAGACTACAGCGTTCCCGCGTCGCGACACGTGCCGGACAGGCGTCCCCGGCGCCGCCTGTCGGGCCGGGAACAAGTTAATCCGGCGCCGGCCAAAAGTCAGCCAAATCAGGTTACCTGTACCGAATGGGCACGGCAGGTGAAGTGTGGCTGGATGTTACGCGGGAACTGAGTGTAGGGTGTTGGTAAGTGTGAGACAACTTTTCAGCTTTCGGAGCTGAATATCATGACGATAAAAAGCTACATGATGTCTTATTTAGGTTAATTAATTAGTATTAGGTAGTTAATCTTAAAGAATAAATTAACATTAGCATCTCAAGATGCCAAAGTAATGGAGATACGCCCTATTGTTTCCATTGCTAAAGTAAAACATAGGTAAAACAGTTGTTGTATGTAGGTATGGTGAAAGCTTTAGGCTGAGTTGCACCACCTAACTTTGACAGTAAATTTAACGATAACCGGTGCTTTTTGTATGGTTTTTGACAGATTTTTGACGTTTGTCAAAGTTAAAGTAAGATGGTGCAACTCAGCCTTAGTGTTATCGTGTCACAGTCAGTCAAAACAGAATAAGGTTAACGACGAAGTATTTATGTGAATAATATCATTCCTGAGAATCTAAACGTAAACAAGGCTCTTAAACAGATGACACACTTTATGTAGAGTGGCTTCATTTCTCTATATTCGACGTAATGCCTCATAGATCGTGGAGATGACGTGACCGTCTTTTTCATGTCAACTAATGAAGTATTCTCTCTCGTTATACAAAGAAAGTTCTCCCATTTTCTTCTTAGTAAAACCGTGTTACCAACCGTGCGATGCGGAAGTCATTGGGGGAGGCCTATGTTCAGCAGTGTACGTCCTGTGGTTGAAATGATGATGATGATGATGATGAAAACCGTGTTTGACTTAGCTAAATGAGGTTAGGGAATTAGGCCGGGTTGCACCATCTTACTTTGACTTTAACAAGCGTCAAAAATCTGTCATACTCCATACAAAAAGCACCGGTTATCATCATAGTTACCATTAAAGTTAGGTGACGCAACTCAGCCTTAGACTCTAGATAAGATGTAATATTTAATTCCTTCGATTTATTATTTCAGTTTCGCTAGGACATTGAATTACTTGAATTGTTTTTAACCTCAAGCTTCATCACGCTGTCTGTCTGATTCAGCCATGTCACGCCTATATGGCGACTCAAAGAATCAGACATGGGTTGAAAAATGGTAGAAAAATAAAACGGACTTTTGTTTTTAATTTTTGGTCTTCTTTAATGACGTGTTAATTTAATAAAACCTCGCACATTTGGCAGGGATCAGTAAGAGCTTTATGGGATAAAACAATGTACAAAAAATATTTTACAACAATTTTATTTTTTGGAGGCGTATTTTCACAATGGCTAGACGAGACAATTTAAATAAATTCTTTTGAACTTCAAAGAACTCGAATATGAAGTAGGTAATATTATGCAAACCTCAAAATTGAGGTTTACAAAGTAGCAAGAGTTTTAGTAATAATAATCTCATCAAAAACAATACTTGTCAAAAAAACCAAGTCTCGCAACTCAGTTGTTGTTCTACGGTAAATAGTTGTGAGATCCATGTAATACCAAGTCCAGGCCAGGAAATCTTTAACGTTTTTATAAATTATTGACTTGGCCATCGCATTAAATAATTTTATTGACACGTGATTTCATAGTAACTTTGTTCACAGTTACTTTGTTCACTTTGTACATTTTACGCCGCAAACCTATTTGAAGTATACATAGACACAAGTTATCAGTTAGCAAACTTCAGACAAGTTTTGACACTAACATAAGATGAGGACAAATTCGTTAATTACAATTTTAAACACACCTACAATTTATGTTTAGCCATCGTAAGTGTTATGACAACCTATGCAAAAAATATTGCTAAAGGTAAATGATAGATCCTCCTACAAGATCGATGTAAAACTATGAATAATAGATGAATTTGTCGAGCGGAGTTGTTTACCCTCTCAATCCCCGTCGAGGCACTGTTTATCAGCCCGATATTTAACCGCTCAAGACCAGCACAGGGAAACTGCTTAGAGTCTCCTTACATTTTAGTTTTATGCTTTAATTTTGCTAGACAAAGAACATAATTTATGTCACCTGTAAGTAGTAAGGATGCGCACCATGATAAGCTTCACGCGATAAACCTTACATTTGTCATCTAAAATCATCGATATGATTTTATCACACCGCAGCTAACCCGTCTGGAGAGTACTGTATTTATTTAAATTAATTATTGATTGGCAAAACAAATTAGTTTAATGCGAAAAATAAAAGTTACGTGGACGAAAGGCTCCAATGGCCTGTTCTTTGAAACAGCAGCTTAAGCATACCTATTGTTTAAATTAGACTTGCTTGGCTAAATTTCATAGAAGCTAGGCATTAACGCACACTTATCAGGGAGGCTTAGGTAAAATCTGTCTGTGCTTTCGAATACACACGATGTTTGCCATTGTTTCTCAAGAGCACAATATTTAGACTTCGAAGGTAAATGCCAAAGGTCCATGCCGAGCGAAGTGTTAGAATTATTAATACAGGCCTTAGGTCTAGGGACTTTGCTTAGTACTTACATTGTGTACTATACAAGACTGAGTAGATCTAATCTTAGAAAACGAAAGGGTAATAAATATACCGTGCAGAAGAATACATTCGCTTTGAAACTGAGTCTATTTAGATTGCTTTTCAGCCAATTCGATATCATTACTTCATTCGTGTGTCTATTTCAGAGTAGCACTTTGCTAATTTTCGATTTCAACAAGAAAGATTATATAAAAATTCTCAGTACGTATCTGTCAAGGGCAGAAAAGTTCTCGAATGGCGACCACGGGCTGGAAGACGTAGCGTGGGCAGGTCTCCTACTAGGTGGACCGACGATCTGGTAAAGGCCGCAGTAAGAGCCTGGATGCGGGCAGCGTAGGACCGTTCATTGTGGAAAACCTTGGGGGAGGCCTTAGTCCAGCAGTGGACGTCATTTGCTGAAACGAAACGAAACGTACCTGTAAACTGCACCAAATGACTGATGTCCTGGCCGCCGGTTATCCCGCCGGTCCCGCCGGTCCACGGCATCATGCCGGCGATCTGCGTCACAAGAGATTACACATTATTAATTGTTCACCCGGAGCCTGACGAGTGGCAAGCCTTGCTTGACAAGATACACAACTTATTACAAGAGCACTAAGGATATTATTGTTAATGGTTAATTGGAGATTTCACAGATCGTATACCTTTTGAGTGACTCACTAATTTGTAGTGTATTGTGACAAAAGTAGTAGTTCTTAGACAACGTACTAATATAAAATGCCATAACGCTAGAACATGCTGAAGATCGAGTTTCTGGCACGCTTTGAGGGCTTACGTTCAGTAGTCGAACTGACAGGTGATGATAGTGAACTGATTGTGCTCATAGCTTTTTACGTTTATGTAGAAATTATATATCTGTCAACCCTCTATGATGAGAACACGATGTTCCTTTGTTGTTTTATGCAAGTCCCGCGGAGCAATGACATTAATCACCAACGTCAAGGTTAAGGTGTTCATTCATAACTATAAATCACTAACACGTCGCTTGCGTGTTCTCGCCAGCTCAATGAGTAATGAGCTGAGCTCCTAGTCAACATCCCGACAACTTGCCGCAGCGCTGATGATGATACGACATACATATTACAATTCGGTTTCCGCGTACTGTCACACAGTTAAGACGTGGTTAAAGCCTATCGTTCACTTAAATTGTACCTTACCTAAAGCGATATAATGCAAACTACGTAATACAGTTTGTTTCTATAGTAAATTAATTTAATAACCCTTTACAAGACTTAGTTTAGGTATACTTTCTTTAAAAATGACAAATAAAAACTACAAAAAAAAAACTAAACAAGACACCATTAGACATTGCGCTTTCCGATGTGAAATCTAACCGCTGTATGAAGCAGCAGACCATTGATACCATCGAAATTATTCCAAATGGAGAACCGGGGAACCGTCTAGCTAGACAGTTGCTACTTGCTCTATATTCTAGAGTTCTAGAGAAAGAAAATCATCACTAATATGGCAACTACTGACTTTCAAAAAGATTTGTTCCACCTTATACAAGTACCACCTCGCACAGCGTCAGTGGAAGCCAGCCGTAACCCCGTCCCGTTGCAGCGTCATGGCGTAATCGTCCAATCACGCAGCTCACGTGCTCGCGCCATTAATTATTCCCGCGTAAATTAAACGATAACGCCTCGTTAAGCCCGTCAAAATTGTTTCATACGGGACACGCTCGAGACCAGCACTGTGTCAGTAGGGAGCTTATTGCAGAAGTGGCAGATCTTCTAGGAAATTAGGAATTAAGGTTGTTGTCTGAAGGAAACGGAATAATTTAAATACGTATTGAAGAGATCATTCAGTTTAATTGCTGATTCTAACGCCTTTTTTGGTTATTCAATCAAGTTTGATAGCTTGAGACGATAAGTAAAATCAAATCAGTATTTTTCAAACTTTTATTCATGGAAATGCTCTACTCCTACCATTCTCCAATTTATAAATTCTTTTTTTCTATTACGTAGTTTTCGATGATAAAACAAAAAAAAATCTACCTACCAATAAAACTATCTCATATTTCCTTTCAAAGCTTACTGTTATTTTTCCTAAACTGAATATTTTGCATCAAAAATAAAGTTTACTTTTCTCCCTTTCAACAAAAAACAAAATCAAAAATTCAAGTTATACACGACCGACAAAAATATTTTCCACAGTGACTAGCTCGTACTTTATTTCCTGAAAATTTACCAAAAAATAAAAGAGTATGCCCAATGTGTCGAGTCGAGCAGTCGCGCTCTATCAGACGAAATCATGCGCGCAACAAAACAAAACACTTGATGGGGCGGCGAACGCTGGCTGATAATTGGCTGCAATTTTGGGGTAGCTTTATATACCGCTAAGAGCATGACATGTGCACTTTAAAATTCGGTCAACGTGTGACAAAAAAGTTTATAATATTTAAAAAATAAAACGCATCCAGTACCTACCTTTCTAAAGTTCACTGTTTTTGACTAGAAATTAACTCATGTAAAATGTATGCATAATAATTTGCACATGATGACCACAAACACACCAACAAAACACACTGAAAAAATGTTTGGTTACTGCTTACACAACAAAAGTGACCACCGAACTAAGTGTTAACTATGTATAACCAAACTAATTCTAGCTCACTACAGAATTATTTGTTTAATTTACACAACATTTTGTTCCTCATAACCAAAGTGTTCGGATTATATTATATTAGTGGTTGTATTGCATTTTACATTTTAAGACCCGCCTCTCCTTTACAAAGCCTAAGAAAATTCCCTAAACTGCGTCTACTACAAATATCTTTCAGACAAATGCAAAACTAGGACTGAAGAGGGAACAAAATATATAAAGCAGATCCGACGAATCCAATTGAAAATTGTTAACCAGATAAGCCTCAGCGAGTTTCACCGAGAAACTAGATGTAGTTGTTCATTAAAATTTGTCGTGGAACTTTAAAATTACTTTAGGATGCCCCCGGGAAGTTTTTCTTTGACTTGTGCAAGTTTGCAACTAATCTGCATGCGTAATGCATGTAAATACGCCGCTGTACAGAGTTAAAGAAGTTTGCGCTTCGATCGGGTTTGCCGTAATGATTCTTATTCAGAAGCTTTTAAAGCAATTTACCTAGTTTCTGGAAGGTACAAGATTGCCCTTTTGAAGGAAAATTTTAATATATTCGGCATCTTAGGTGCGTAACGAGATATTCTTTTATCGTGTGGGATTTATCTTTAACTTAATCACTTCAAACGTTTGTCACGGCTCTACCAGACTGAGCACAAAACATGATTTCATCATAAAATTATCACTTCACGGGATTTCATCATGTTAGCCGCAGGTCAGCACTACATATCATACTCCACACATAATAGGCTAGTTTCCTAAAAAAATTTTTTTAGTCCGTCATGTTTAATATCAAAAAATTTTGGACACATATATTTTTATTTGTCAATCTAACAAATAATTACATAGTTATGGTGCGTTGAAGTTCCGCGCGACGTCACAAAGTGCGGCACTTTTATGCACTCATTGACGTCACGGGCCTCTTCTTATGAACTTTGGCGCGCATTATCTCTTTAAATTTTCATTCGTTTGAAAAAGTGGAAAATTCGTGTCGAGTATTTTTTAATAAGTTAACTGACGGACTAATTAAAACTCTTGCTCTTTGACCCAGGAAACATCCCTATTCTATGGAATGAAAATCCAATATCCATAAAGATAAAGAAGAACTAGCTGTATAAGTTCGTATTATCGTATACAAGACAAACATGTCTTAAATATTAAAAGTTTCCTTACTTCAAAGAAAAAATATTTTAAATTCAACTTGAATTATAATAATTCAATTTCGTTCAAAATAATCTCTTTATAATACAATTCATTACGCATGTAATACTTAAACGCGTCCAGGGGCTGACAGGAGTCGTTGACCCCGCTGTAGGGCCCTTCGTCCGGAAGGGCTGTCCGGCTGTCCGGGCCTGAGGCTGGTCGGTGACGGACAGGCCATTAAGCCCGCCACTGGAGCTGAAGCCTCGGTGCTTAAGTGATTTTACAAATAATAAAATGTCTCCATTTCACAAATGAAATCTTAATTTAGATAGTCTTGCTTCTTGAAAACTGTGATTCTTTTAGGCGTAGAATTCAAAAGAATTGAATCAAAACCTCTATGGCGAAGTTTAGCTCGAAGATTTTGAGTTTGATTCGCAAGGAAATCGTTTTAAAACACACATTAGTTACTCAATTTCTCGTATTCGGCACGTGACAGAGTTCAGTGACTTAACCCTGCATATTTAAAAGGAAAATACCCAAATTTTAGAGGTTTTCAGTTGTACCTTTTAACAATAAACATTCTGAGAATAATTTATCATCGTGTCTTTACCCGGCTAGCACTTATTTACATGTTGTTTTGTTCTATCTGCCACCTGTTAAACACAGGTGCCTTTAGTTATTTGGCCCCGGTACAAAACAGGACCCCTCGTCCGTCCATCCCGCCCACGCCCGGCGGACGGACGTTTATTGTGCGATCGGTTCGAGGGACAACTTCACGGGACGTTTTTATTGCCGACGGCTTCGGACGCGTACACTCTGCCGCAGAAATACACTTTATTTGGCTTTTATCTTAATAAATATTTAGGCACACATTAGATAATACATTCACAATCATCTCCTAAATTGACCTTATCTTCTTAGCCAACAGACAGCGGCATATACCCGATTGATACTGAGCGAGCAGCTTCATTCTTGGCACATTACCCTTGTACAGAAATTTCATATTCCCTTTTCCTTGTTAACTTATTGTTTGTAATTTATGTTTTGTGCTACTTAGATTTCGTAGACCTCTAATCAAATCACTTTGAATCGCAATCGCAATAATCTTCATTGCACTACAATTTCTGTTTTGACAAACTAAATACAATGAAATCTATATTTTTATTGCTCACTGTACTTAGGGTAAAGTGCGTTTGGGTCATCTCTTTTCTGTACAACTCTTTACTCGACAGAGTTGGGATTTCGGTCAACACGGGAACTGTCACTGGCAGTATAAACTTAAGTTCCTCAGGCTGCTTTATATTTTACTTTTTTAGTACTTTTACACGTGTAAAATCATGAAAATCGAGTTAAATTTGGTACACCAAAAGTAGTGACGGTATAAAACTCATAAAAAACTCATAAAACTCATTTATTTCTGTAAATAGGCTTAAAAAAGAACTTTTACACGTCCCAGTATTAACCCTACCACTGCTTCAGGACAACAAATGGGCCAGTGCTGAGAAGGAGCAGCGCAAGAAACTCAGTCACTATTGTCAGCCTCTTTTTCAAAGGTTTACAGGCTTTAAAATGTACAAATTTATAAATATTTATGCGAGCTAGGCAGTAACGCATCCCAAACATTTTTATCTTTTAAATAATCATCGACTTTATAGTAGCCCTTTTTCATTAAGTTACTTTTAATATGTGCTTTGAATTTATGAATGGGTAGTTCTACAACAGTTTGTGGTAATTTATTAAAGAATTTAATACATAATTCCCATAAATGAATTACCAAGTCATCAAATGACGCAAGTGGGATAATAATCCATGTTTTTTTACGTCAGTATTAGCTTCAGTAGTTCAGCCTCTGTGGCACTATATAGCCCGAGATGCCTATCTGCAGCTAGTGCAGTGGTTAGCGCCATACATATTCAGTTGACCGCAACCTGCCACCTACGGAGGCCTACTACGGGATACGTGTACGGTACGAAGGTATTTATTATTAAGCACTTAAGTTTAAAACAACCAACAGAATAATGTAACGTAATTGTTTTTTTTTTGCATGGGTGTTAAAATTCAGGGCAGGACACATAGTACGCAGAACTGACGACCGATGGGACAGCAAAGTTCCGGAGTGGAGGCCTTATAGGAGCAGCTAGGTCGCTATGTCGCTACCAACCGGTCATTATGGAAATCATTGTATCATGCATGGAATCACCTATATTCAGCAATGGACGTCCTGTGGCTGAAATGATGATGATGATGAATAAATAACGAAGACAATGAAAGCTTTTTTTAGTTATATCAGAATGTATCATATCCATAATCTCTTTCAGAGTAGACCCCTGAAAGGCCGGCGGCGTCACATTCCGGAACGCCGGAAGTGGTTCATGCGACATCTACTCGAGTATTCTCTTTCCACAGAGCGCACATGCGTGTCAATAGTGGAGTTTAGTTACGTATGTACCTATATCAGTGCTGCCATTTAATTTATCTAAAAAGAATACAACGACGTAAACATGGATATTAATTTTCACTAACATAATGCCAATGTAATTCCTCAAAATTAGTTTTGCCAAAATATCTGACAACAAATGACTTTGCAGCAGACGCACTCTCACCAGTGTTTGTACTACGACTCGTCCGATGCGTGTCCCACAAGCCTTGTTACTTCTTTTTGAACGTGAAAAAGGTACCAACATCTATTCACAGTTTGTGTCACAGTGGACCACCTAGCCTTTTAAAGCCTACGACGGCTAATATTATGTTTAAAGGCGAACATAAATTCAAGTCTGTATTTGCTTGAATCAATATTTGACCAATTAGGCACAGTCTGAAAATTATGCTTGAGTTAGTAATTAGAATAAGCTTTTAAGCTTGATTTAGGCTAGGTACTAACTATTATACAGGCCTACGTACATAAGCCACAACTTGTACAAACAACATCTCAAGCTTAAGACTGCGACGTCTTAAGTATTTACTTGCAATAGGTGATATTTTCAAATATTTTGCAATTAAAATGTACAGCCTGATGTTCAGTTCCAGCGACTATAGTAATGTAGCATGGTCTATTGTACCAATGTAGTGTTAATTGTGAAAAATCTAAAACGTTAAAATAACGGTATCGTTATAGCCAATGAGTTGCTTTCATAGTGACGTTGGCGTAATGTCAATGTCTGACTAGAAACGTCAGATAGAGGGACGCTCGCCGGACTACTTCGCGCGCTTTTGTGCTAAGTGATGAATTGTATTTAATTAAGGCAACATACTGTGAAAGTAAGTATCCAGTGTTTTATTTATGAGAATAGATCTACCGGCCTTAGTAGGTATTCTATACTTAGTCAGTGGCCGCCTTCCTTTGCAGCACAGTGCGGTTGCGGCATGAATATGCAGCCGACCGCGCGCCTGAGATATGCCATAGCTCGGCGGTTTCATTTCGGCTGCACATTGTCACCTTGTGCAACATAAATAATCGCGTTATTTGCAAATTGAATCCATTTTTGGCGCGAAAACCGTTAAACCTGTGGTATTGCAATTTTCTCTCGCTTTTAATAATTAAATTGTTGTCAGCTTTGCATTCACGGCTGGCATTTTGTTATTTTTATTGAATGTTTACTACAGCTATTTTTCAGGAAGTCTAAGTTCAATAATTTTGTAAACAGTGTTTCGTTCTGTATAATCCAAGTGGAAAATTAAATCCCAATACAATAGTAAAAACAAAACCTTCTATTACAGGAACAGGTGTTCAAGTATCAAAACTTCACAAGCGTTGTATGCTGGCTTCGTTCGCTGGCCGAGGATGCATGTTACGCGTCAGAGAAACTGCTCGTCATAGGCGGATTTACAAGGGTTGATATTTGTTGCCACTAGATTTTAGTGGGCATACTTTAAGCCGACTGTCGATTTTAGTTCTACTAAGTTAGTTGGCAAACCGGGCTGAATGAAACGCGTGCCAGTGTGACTTGGTTTATGTACCTACTGTGTTTATAATTAATTGAGACAATAGCTAAAACTGAAGTCTAAACATGATATTCAAAAAAGTCCCACCCAACAATTTACCCAAATGTCTTTCTTGTGTTTATAGCAACGTATTATTTTAACAAAACAAGCTTTTGTCATCTAACTTTACGCGATCACTACCTACTGTATGTAGCAACAGTAAAGCTATCGATGCATTTCCGAAATATATTGAGAGCCGTATTTATAAGTCTTCCCGTGTAAATCCCATTTAACTTCTTGACCGGACTGTGTTAACTTAGTTTTAGCCGTTTTAGCCGTGGGGAGGTAAGGGCAACGTGTTTTGTGCTACTTTGACTGGTACCCTCAAACACATATTCGGCTATTACAGCTGATTTACGTACGTACGTTAGATAAGTACGTTTAATAACAATAGCTTTTTACATTCGATTTATATAATCTTACATTACATAAACGGCTAAAACTACGAGTAGGAAAGTTTCTCGGACTATCACACATGTATTATGTCAACTTGTGTTTACTACTAGATTAACGCCCGTATTCACAAATATTACTATGAGGTCTCACAGTGCGCGTGGACGGACAGGGTGACACACGAACCAACAGAGCTCTATTCAACGCTGTGCATTCGATTTGCTGCTTTACTAAAGCAAGCATCGTTTGTGAATACGAGCGTGAGTGGCCGTCAATCAAGAATATGTAGTTTATCAACAATAATACTAATAATATACCTATGGCTAAAATAAAAATCGTATTTCTCCTGTTACCAGTCGTCAAGTTGGCTCGAGTCAATCCGCCGTCAGCTCAAGGAGTCCAATATAATGAGACAAGGAGGAAAAAATAAATATCCCCAGTAAAATGCCTCTACCCAGGAAATTGAAGATATCACGTTTTAATAATCTTGTTATTTCTAATTCTCGAATCTGATGTGATATTTTCATCAAAATACTCGTAACGTACGTATATTATGTATGTAGTAGGTACCAATATTTCACGGTAACTTTGGCAATACCGTAAATAAAATTGCTTTGCAAAGATATAAGAAAGGTTTAAAAATAATATTGGAAATAATATATTTTTCTGCTGTAATTAACAAAACGATGTAACAGGCGACTGTTTTTTTGTTTATTTCGTACGAGTAGGCACATGCCGCCATTTTATCGCAAGACGATGATAGTAAAGCTATACCTACTTCCGGAACGTTAGTAAACAAGCCTTACATTGTATTACACAAGCAATACAAGCCTTATTATGTATGTGTGAGAATTGAATTATAAACTTTTCAGAATTAATGAAATATATTTTTTAAAGGAAGTTGAGTATATTGAGTTACGCGCAAAATATGAATAATATTAATAAACAATAAGGTCTTCCATGGCACAAGCGTCTCGTCCCCCAATCCCACCCCCACACGTTTTTTTAATTCATCAAGTTGCTTTACCCTTCATTACAACACTGGCATCTTTAATTTGACCCTTAATTAAGTCACTTTGGGACTCAAAGGGAAAGTAAAACCTCTGCAGATCCCAAAAATAATTAATCTCAGTCATGTTACTCGGCTCATCATTTTTTTCTCAGAATTTTTTCCAATTATGGTCCGTCAGGAAAACAACTGGCAAATGATTTTTTTTTTCGAAAATTCAAACCAAATATTTCTCAGGATTCTTACAATTGCTTGTCTAATTGTCATCATTTGACGACCGATGATCATTATTTTTCGATTGATATCGTATCGCAAGAACAAATTGAAAATGAAATCGAAAAGTCAGCATTGCTTTTGGACAGAAAATATTTTTAAGCGAATTTTTGTGAAAGGTCAAACAAGCAGTAATTCGATTGTTGGATTTTAGAAATTGCTAGCACTAACCTCTCATTTGAACATAATTTTTCTGCCAGCAAATCAGCAATTTTCATGAACGTTCTGCCTTTATGAGTAGGTAAATATCTTCTAATAGTATTCTTAGTAAAACATATTAAACTTATGTTTTGAAAAATATCTGGAATTTGTGTTATTTATACATCTTACGTAAAAATGTAGTCCCCAACAAAGAACAAAATGAGGGCGATTTCTTTTCAGTTTACGTCCATACTCAGTGCGGAGTTAAAATTTAACCGTCGCTTTATCGCATCATCTGCGTTTATTCCCCGGATAATTCGAGCATTCGTTAATTCCGGGGGCCGTTGTCTTTTACGACAGACACCTCCACCTGCATTACGGAAAGCCACCGACGCCATCCAAACTTCAATCTCTATCAAGACACGCTAAAATGACCTTTGTTTGTTAGTAAAATTGAGACGTTGATAGAGACTCTCCCTCGAGTGGTTTCCATTTCGATTGTGTAGTAACAGGTGAGAATACTGGCCGCTGTTTACAGCCTCGCCCAATTCCTTTGTATTTAGTGCCCCGTGTTTTACAGTCGTCTTTCGAATGGGAGCGCTGATTTCTTTTGTTATTAGGACTGCTCGCTATAATTGGGTTAGGGTATAAATGCTTATTGATGGCGATTATACGAAAGATTACTTTTTCATTATGTCTTTTTATCGGCAGCTAGCAAGCTAATTAAAGAAAAATATCCATGTCTAAGATGCACATATATCACCAAACTATTAGACCGGTAAATTACGTTCTATAGCGAGTAGCACTAACCTACTTTGGTTAATGCCTAGTGTGTGCTATCAGGACAATCTCAGGCGCATGACAACCGACACATCAGATTCCGCGGCGCTAATTACATTAGAGATCTCTATCTGGCCGCTTTGTCCAGCAAAGGGTAAAGGCGGCTGTCCACTGAAGACTGAAGTAAGGACATTTTAAAACCGACTTTTTAATTTGCGTTTGACCTGAAATTATGAAATTCAAAATCATTTATTTCAAGTTAGTTTCAGGGACACGGTAGACAGATGACTTTATAAAGGCGATGAATGCAGGCTGCTACCAACCGACCAATCTGTAATTAATTGGGGGAGGTCTATGATGAGCAGAAGACATCCTATTGCTGAAAAGGTGATAACGATTCAGGGGTTTTCTCCCAAAATATAAGACTAGACCTGTTTTAAGAAACTGACCATTTAACTAATTTAAAAAGCATATAAGTAGGTACAGAGGGCTTTAGTTTTTTCATAGCTTAGCTCGCGTTGCGGCAAGCACTTTATATGGTGCTACAAGACTTACGAGCGGATCGCGTGTGTGCCCCAGCGTGCGCTCGTCAAACGGTTCGCGATTTGTCCAAATTGATGACCAGCTTATCTTTGGAGACTAATAGAAATTACTGCTACAATCATGTTAACGTGTCAAGGAAACTATTAATAATTTAATAAAAGAGCCTAACTACTTTCTAATTATTTTTCAATTATCAGCTTCTTACTCGTTGAACACTGTCTCCTCTTCGTGTGAATAACCATTGACTGGAGTGAAAATTAATTAAAACCAATTATGTTCGTTCATGTTATTAATAATTTTCATGCCCCGCCCGAGCATAGAACCAGCGTCCAGTTATTGGATCGCGTCCGTTATTGCGGCTATTAACAGGACGTTTCGGAGTATTATGTGTGTAATAACTTCGTCGCACGCCCGGCAATCAGTGTCGAGATAGCACGACGGTTCACAGGCCAAGTTTAATATAATAACTGACATGATATCATCAACACTCATCTTAGAGCCATGTGGCCCATAGATCTTCCAAACTCTCTACTCGTAAAAACCGCATCGGTTCCACGACTAAAATTATGGAGAGATAGGACATGAACCGGGAAATAGGAATCTGGCGGAATAATTTCCTGCTCCCATTTAATATAGTCATTTCTATTTTCTAATCGTGTTAATTTATGTAATTTAACCACATAATTATTACTAACTATAGGCCGCCCGCGACTTCGTACGCGTGGACCCCGTTTTAACCAATGATACGTTCGTTCGTTCGTTCGTTTCAGCCAAATGACGTCCACTGGTCAAAGTCACGTGCTGGACAAAGGCCTCCTCCAAGGTTTTCCACAATACACGGTCCTGCGCTGCCCGCATCCAGACTCTTCCCGCGACCTTTACCAGATCGTCGGTCCACCTAGTAGGAGGCCTGCCCACGCTACGTCTTCCAGCACGTGGTCGCCACTCGAGAACTTTTCTGCCCCAACGGCCATCGTCTCTACGAGCTATGTGCCCCGCCCACTGATACACTGAACCAATGATACACTGTGATTCAAATATATAAAATTTCTTTATTTAATAAAATTTCAATATTTACGAACGTCAAAAGCAATGTTGATAGATGGCGCTTTTTTGTAAATGTAAATATTTCTCACGTCTTATTTATTTATTGAAATTTGACTGTATTATCGTCATAAATTCTAGCCTATATGTTATACTAGCTCCTAATACCGACTGGTCATCATAATCACAACTTGGCCCTCTTTCGCCACATCGTTTGACGCCGTAGTAATAATTCGGACACCACTAATAGTGAGTATTGCTAGATTTACTGCCGGTAAATTATCTCGTCTAAACGGAACAATTTACTCGATTGCGGCACGATTCCGAATAATCACTGTTTATTCCGATAATTGTTATTCATTGCTAGACGTTATCTGAACGTTACGACCATCAACAAATGAACAAAGTACTAATGCTGGACTAATAGTTTTTCTGTTGTTTATAAAAAAACTTAAGTAAGTAAATGAAAATTCATCTGAATACAATTTTGTTTCCATTACTGGATTTAAGTTAGAATTGCCAAACTTAAGTGACAGTGGGAGAGACTGACTAGGCCTGTGAATGTAGACCATAGTAAGTATTATCTTGAAAACTGTATGTTCTTCCAGTAATTAATATATTAATGAGTTTATGCTATTTTCAATATAATTTAAATTTTAATCATGATAACGTATTCCGCATGATTTTCGTGTAGATTAAATAAACGTTTGGAATTAAAGCATTCATTAGAGCAGTGAAAAGAACAGCGTCTCGGATGAATGGCGACCGCGGGCGCTGAAAGGCGCTATCGAGCAGACGGCTGCACAAAGGCCACAGAAATCCTCAGATGCACGATAGCCACGTGCCCGGGACTTATCTTATTGCTTTTATTGCTAATGCTGCTAATAACCGCTTTAAATTAAATTGATTTAGCTCTTAATGTCCTGGTAATTAGAAACTGAATAATATCTGAAAAATCGTTCAGTATTTTGTGTTTATCCCAAATATAATGTTGGCAGGCTGTATAGGACAGCAGTTCATTTCAGTGCAACAATAGGAAATTAAAACGTCAATCGGATAGCCACTGAATTGATAATTACGCCCACGCTGACNAAACACCCTGTATATCACATCTATGGGCGACGGTAATCACTTACCATCAGGTGATCCGTCAGCTCGTTTGCCTCCTGTCACATAAAAAAAAAATCACAACTTGGCTCTCTTTTGCCACATCGTTTGACACCGTTGTAATAATTCGGACACCACTAATAGTGAGTATTGCTAGATTTACTGCCGGTAAATTCTCTCGTCTAAACGGAACAATTTACTCGATTGCGGCACGATTCCGAATAATCACTGTTTATTCCGATAATTGTTATTTATTGCTGGACGTTTATCTGAACGTTACGACCATCAACAAATGAACAAAGAATAATGCTGGGCTAATAGTTTTTCAGTTGTTTATAAAAAAAACTTAAGTAAGTAAATGAAAATTAATCTCAATAAAATTGTGTGTTCATTACTGGATTTAAGTAAAAATTTCCAAACTTAAGTCACAGTGGGAGAGATTGATGAGGCCTGTGAATGTAGACCATAGTAAATATTATCTTGAGAACTGTATGTTTTTCCAGTAATTTATGTATTAATGACTTTATGCTATTTTCAACATAATTTCAATTTTAATCATGACTAGCGGCCGCCCGCGTCTTTGTACGCGTGGATCCCGTTTTACCCCCTTCATCTATCTTACGCGGTTTAGATTTTTTTCATACAAATGTTTTTTCCCGCTTACTCCCGTTCCCGTGGGAATTATGCAATATCCTGTTGTAACTAAGCTTTAAGTTTACTAAGGTACCTGCATGCCAAATTTCAAGCGTCTATCTTACGCGGTTTAGATAACGCATTCCGCATAATTTTCGTGTAGATTAAATAAACGTTTGAAATTAAAGCATTCATTAGAGCAGTGAAAAGAACTGAGCGTCTCAGATGAATGGCGACCGCGGGCGCTGAAAGGCGCTATCGAGCAGACGACTGCACAAAGGCCACAGAAATCCTCAGATGCACGATAGCCACGTGCCCGGGACTTATCTTATTGCTTTTATTGCTGTTATGCTGCTAATAACCGCTTTAAATAAAATTAATTAAAACCGCTCCGGGTAATTAGAAACTGAACATAATAACATTTTTGATATAGGTACCTACTTAGGAAGAAACATTCAAAATTAATTATCACTAACAATTTTTTTTATAAATTGACTTCTTGTAAGTCTTTTTTTTATGTTATGAACAGCTATGGGCATAATAAAATGCCTTTATTGTACAATAAGGAAAATATGAAAAAAAAAATGCTTATAAATATCTATTATTCGGTTTTTTTTTTTTCAAGTTATTTCAAATGAAAAATCGTTCAGTATTTTGTGTTTATCCCAAATATAATGTTGGCAGGCTGTACAGGACAGCATTGCAACAATAGGAAATTAAAACGTCAATCGGATAGCCACTGAATTGATAATTACGCCAACGCTGACCACTAAACAATTGTTTATCGTTTGAAAAACAATTTGCCAGTCCAAAAACAATTCCAATCGCATCGTAATTAACACAAAACTATCAGAACATGATCATTTCGTATTATCACATCGTTTTGTTTATACAACTACGTGGGCTGTTTAAATAGAATTTCCTTTACCCTGATCAAGATAAGCCTATTTAAGGTACTTGGACATAACATAACATAGTAGATACATTTCGGGCCTAATACAACATTCAGGAGAGCTCAACCTATGTTGAACCTTAATGGTATGAAAATAAGAAATAACGATTTTTAGAGGGTGGTGACTGCGCAGAACCCTTGTTCATAAATAATGCACACGGAACCACAGCATCAGTCACATTCACGTGTAGACCCGTGCTCGGACGTGAACACGCATACCATGCACACATACGTGCGATGTAGCGCTCAAGAGGAGTATTTTTAAAACATTTCAAGTCCAAATTGAACACAGATTCGAACGAATTCGTTTTTGAATATTCATTCCGTGAATACTACTCGAACCAGCTTGAATTTAGAATCCTACTACTACAGATTGTAGGTATTTACGTATTACATTGGCTTTAGGAGCGACTCAGAATCAGTAACTTAATCAATTTACGTAAAGAAATTTTGTTCATTACGTAAGAAAGAAATCAAGGTAAACATTTGTTGTTGCAGTAGGTAGGTACTATAATCCAATAAAAATTTTAGTCCAATGTGCTTTCTAAAGCTTCACAATCTTTAATAGAGCAATTAATATAAAAAGACACGGGTAAATGTACATGTACATAATGTAACTCATTCTTGTATGTCACGTTAAGACCCGTGTCTTTCTATTTTAGTCGAAATAGAACGTGAAAGTTTAAAATCTTATAGAACAACTAATATCCGATACCTATGCCAGTGGCACGTATTGTGGTTTGTCATGTGAAACATTATCGTGTCTGGGGCAAAGTATAGTGCCACCGGAGACTGTATAGCTCTGTACATTCCCGGAATCTGATTACAGTTTTTGTCTGTTGATGAAACAGTTCTCAGAATGTCTACAGCCCTAGAAATTTTGTGAGGAAGTCAAGTCAAACAAACGCCTTCACAACATGATACGCAATCAAGGTTTTCAGGGTAGAGGTATTCTGGGAAAATGTGGCCTCTACCTATCCATATATTTGAAACAAACCTCTCTCTGGTAGTGATTTCTACTAAATACAACATTGGGGATTTAAACTTAATAATCTTCATATATTTTTTATGCTCCCCTAAACGTAACACACTAGGTATATACCTAATCATGTAACTCCTAAAGACATAAAGCTAAATGTCACTGCTGTCAGTAGCATTATAAACCTATACATACACTACTACTTTTATATTGTACAGACACTTAGGTATAGAACGTGTAAAAGACTGGTCAAAGGACAAAGAATGCCAAAGGCCCACCAAAGGGAGTCTAGTGCCCTCCACGATGCTCTTTAATCTATATCAAGTGGCAACTGCCTCTGGCGAAACGATAGATAGTAATAACCTGCTATAGTAACTCTGACCTTATACTCCTATCACCTATATCTATAACATTTTACTGAATTACAAAATAGAAAAAGTTTTGTAATTAGTAAGAGTGAAAATATGCATTGTGCTGCTGAAAATGTTAACACCGGATTTATTTTTAACTAGAATAAAATTTTAACTTAAACAATTTGTTTAAACATTGTTTTCTTATTTTATTTATTTATTTATAAGGCATACCAACAACATATATATTTTATATTATACTCTTATGACTAACATTTATGAAGATAAGAATTTCTTCAACGTTTACTAGTGAAGCCGCTGGAAAAACACGTAGTAACATCCCACAGTGTGTTATGGGACTGTATAAACGGACATTCTCATTGATTTGATGAAACGTATAGAGCTCAGTTATACAAACATGATAGTAAAACTCCCGTTTAAAAATTCCACGTAGTTTTCGCGGTATAAAAATTCAAAGTTACCTATTTTTTTACTTCAAAATTATGCAAAAATATTCTCACTCGTTAACTAATAACATTTAATTCAGAATTGTTATAATACTTCATAGAGCTCTTAAAACTACACGTAATAAGCGTATTAAGTGCTTCGTAAACGCATTCAGTTAATTAGGAAAAAATATTTTAGTGATTTATGTTTTTATTTTTTTTCTCAATTATACCTTAATATATGCAAACATTTTTAATTGCAAGATATAGTCTGATATTTAATCTAATTGTATTAATAAAATCAGCTTTAAACTCCGTGATATATTTGAGAAAAAACATAAAACGTCTTAATAAAATTTTTACGCGTCTAGAGTCGACGATTTTGAAAAGTTTCAAATCCCGCCTGTTATGTGCATAGTGTTGAAGGTTCTAAAAAGTCANATTCCGCGAATTCTACTCGAACCAGCTTGAATTTTAAATTCTACTACTACACATAGTGGGTACTACGGTAAATTTGTTCCGCCGACAAATACAAAAATACGACTTAGAAGTCACCCCACTACTTAACTGTTTTGTGTTTAGTGCTTTGATTTGTGTTATTCAATCTTCTATAGACTTGTAAAACTCCCAAAACTTTGTTTTATTTTATAATTCCGCAGGTTTTTTTTTAGAACTATTCGTCAGTTGTCCCGTGTTGCATAATTTATTTTTGTATAATATAAATGGTCACGTTAGGTATATACCTAATCGTATATCTCCTAAATACATATAAAGCTAAATGTCACTGCTGCTTTATAATGTAGAGATCTTAGGTACAGAATGTGTAAAAGACTGGTCAAAGGACAAAGAATGCCAAAGGCCCACCAAAGGGAGTCTAGTGCCCTCCACGATGCTCTTTAATCTATATCAAGTGGCAACTGCCTCTGGCGAAACGATAGATAATAATAACCTGCTATAGTAACTCTGACCTTATTCTCCTATCACCTAAATCTATAACATTTTCTTCTATCTTATAAGAAATGTAATGTAATATGTATTAATTTTATGCATAATTGAACTTGATGAGGTATTCAAGCAAAAATTCAATGAAGCGATATCCTCTTGTCCCTCTTTGAAGTTGGTACAAATTACTTCATTCGATAAGTAGATAAAGCTGCCCAAAAGTTTATGAATGAGTTTTCTATCAAATATTGTGTATGAGTCTCGAGTGGCGACCACGGGCTGGAAGACGTAGCGTGGGCAGGCCTCCTACTAGGTGGACCGACGATCTGGTAAAGGTCGCGGGAAGAGCCTGGATGCGGCTGCGCAGGACCGTTCATTGTGTAAAACCTTGGGGGAGGCCTTTGTCCAGCAGTGGACGTCATTTGGCTGAAAAAAAAAATTGTGTGTGAAACCTTGTAAATATTTTAATTATTAAAATTGGTCGCCGAGCAATAAATAAAATCATAGTACCTAATCACCTGTGTATTAAGCTTACAGCTTAATCAAATTTCATTTTCATCCTAAGAAATCGATAACAAATACTCGTAAGTCAAAGTCAAAATTTCTTTATTTGTAATAGACTATTAAATAGTGCTTACAAATCGTCAAATATTTTGCTCTTAAGGAGCCTCTACAACTACATGTCTCATAATCTTTTTACCCTACCAGCGCTTCGAGACCAACTTTGGCAAGTGCTGAGAAGAAGCGCCGCAACAAACTCAGTCACCACTGTCTGCCAGTTAATATAAATAAATAGAAAAAGCAGAATAAGCGTATGTTTATTAATTGTAATGTTCAAATTTTTTCACGACTGTACTACAGCGCTGACGGACACAGTGATTTCAAAGTAGGCAAAGATTAACGTTTCGGAGAAACAGGAATCTATATATATGTTACGGTTAATGTGATAAATTGAAAATTATTAATAATAACCGGTTATTATGAATAATTACCGACAGTCGCGGTAAATGTGATAAATTAATCACATTTAACAGTGATTATTTAATCATTCAACCTTAGTACTAACAAATTTCATAAAAGAGAACAACATCTTGTGTACGTGCTTGTGTACAGCCAAACTTTTGAAAGTTTTGATATCAAATATTTATATGTATAATTTGGCATAATGAGTTTGGAATGTTTCTTGCATAATATTACTTTTCCATGATGCCTATAACATAATGTTTTGATTTAAAGTGAAAAATAGGTTTAGGTGCGGCGGGGGTGGCCCTTGGGCCACCCCTAAGCCGCCTATTTAGTTTTATACACACATAAATGACCTCATATTAATCACATTTACCAAATCATGCGGTAGTTATTCATAATAACCGGCGATTATTAATAATTTTCACATTTATCACTTTGACCGTAACATATACAGTGTGAGTCACGTTAAAGTGTACATATGAAAATAGGTGAAACTAGACCTATTTTTATCGACATTAAAGAGGTCAAAAAATTTTTAAGTTTTTTTTTTAATTTTTTATCGAATTTTTTTTCTTTCAATTACTTATTGTAAAGAAAAAGCGGTATATCCTGATAAAATAAAAACAGTAATAATGCTAAATAACAGGCGATACTAAAAAAATACATAAAATACACAAAAAAGGCCAACAAATAATAAAAAATGATACTTTTTGAAAAAAATCTGCTTAAAAATTCGTGTTTTTTTGGTTATTTGATAAATTTCTCCAAAAAATGCCCCTATAACTGGTGGTTTTTATTACTTTGTATTATTCTCTATCGTATTACCTTCGTAAAACCAAAAATCGCATGTCTCTATCCCTATCACAACGTTTGCAATGATTGTTTGAACTAAGCCTCTCCGGGCGCGCCATTCAACGCTTCGTTAACAACGAAACTGAAAATGGCTCTAGATTTGTAATTTTGATAAAGTCAAGTTAGATTGCAAATAAAAACAAAAGATTTCGAAGTAAAATAAGCATTTTAGTTAAAATTAAAATTGTCTCTACCTGTAGCGGAGAATAATGTTGTGGCAGGCCTTTGTTCAAACGATCATAGCAAATGTTGTGATAGGGATAGAGACATGCGATTTTTGGTTTTACAAAGATAATACGATAGAGAATAATACAAAGTAATAAAAACCACCTATTGTAGGGGCATTTTTTGGAGAAATTTATCAAATAACCAAAAAAATACGAATTTTTAAGCAGATTTTTTTCAAAAAGTCTCATTTTTTATTATTTGTTGGCATTTTCTGGGTATTTTATGTATTTTTTCAGTATTGCCTGTTATTTTTAGCATTATTACTGTTTTATTTTATCAGGATATACCGCTTAGTTTAAAAGTTATTACGTTTTCTTTACAATAAGTAATTGGAAGAAAAAAAATTCCATAAAAAATTTAAAAAAAAATCTCAAAAAATTTTTGACCTCTTTTTTGTCGATAAATATAGGTCTAGTTTTATCTGTTTTCATATGTACACTTTAACGTGACTTATAACTCAAGAACGGCTGAACCGATTTACCTGAAAATTGTCAGGGAGGTAGTTTAGAGCCAGGAGAAGGACATAGGATACTTTTTATCCCGTTCGAAATTTTAAAAAAAGTCTGCTTATTTATTGCCATTAAGGCGGAACAAAGTTCGCCGGGTCAGCTAGTAATGTATAAAAGAACGCCCCGGAAGGTGGAACTGAAAATAACTACACAGAGAGTGTAATCTCTTCATCGGGCGGAGCTGAATCTTTTACTCCAAATCCTATTTGATTCGCCGTTTAGAAGGTAAATCTAGATTTCTCTAAAATAAAGTACTTTTTCTTGGTTGTTTTATTCGGTGATGCTCGTGGTATGAGTCATAAGAGGACTGCGGTCTCGTTTAAAAACTTACGTACGTAAGCTGACTATGGTTTTATTGTGACAACATAGAGAGAAAATGTTATAAAAAAAAATTGGTAAAATACTTTTAGCGAGCCGCAAAACCTCTCTTTTGACAATGATATCTTATATCATTTAGAGCAGTGTCTTATCTTTTTTGCCAAGTGTTTTGGTAGCAATTAAACTTTTTTAATGTCTACTATATTATTTCACCAGCAAGGTTACGGCGGGTGGCCACTACTTATCGCCAGTTCCGGTAATTTTATTACGTCTTTTACTACGTTAGTCTTTTTTATTGAGGTTGAAAAGGTTTCAAAGTTTCAGGTTGTCATGACTTGGCCCACCCAAATCCGCGTCTTTCTCGGCCAACATCAGCCAATTAGTATTCTGAGATGATTCGCTAAGCCGACCGGCCTTCTTTCAAGCGAGATGCAAATACTTGTTAATTGCCACTTTCTATACTTATAATTATTATTACTGACGGGATTGCTACCATGTACCATTACTCCGTGACCATGGCGCATGCAACAGTGCCGAAATATCGGAAACTCTAAATTAAGGTACATGGTAGCAATCCCGTCAGTAATAATAATAATTATGATAGTGACCTTGAAATATTTTCTTTTTCATGCGATTTTTTAAACTTTACTTAAAATTTAATTAAAAATTTGAGCTGAATCTAATATTCCTACCTAGTCCAACTGAAAATTTTAGCCGAATCTAATATTCCTACCTAGTTCTGTATTTCATTTTGTGTTTACAATAAGTGCCTTAATTTACTCATTTATAAAATATCTATTTATCTAATTACCAACCAAGTAACTAATAACATTAAGAACGCCATGTTTGCCAATTGCTTTTGATTGCTCTATCTCCTTTAATAACAGCCCCGAAAATATCAATTTCTCGCATATTAAGCTAATAAAACCTTGCTCTAATGGCCATAAAACTTAGTATTCGTCTGCCATAACCCATTACTGGCACGGAGCTAGAGTAAGCATAGTTCTGATTAAACGATAACCAACCGTAACGACGTGCCAAATGTGTCCAACCCCAGTCTGTTACACAATGCTTCGAATGAGCCGTGCTGTCATTAGGTGCTCGTGTTAAAAACGATCCGTGGACCTTAAGTTAACAGCATAAGAACTTAGTTTGGTTGACATGTTAATTGCTAATTACCGTTTGGTTTCAATAGTCGGCCGTTTGGTGTAGTGGTTCAGAACGGACTACTATGCCGAGAGGTCCCGGGTTCGATTCCCGGCCGGGCAGAAATTTAAATGATGAATTTTAATTTCTGTGACGGGTCTGGGTGTGAGTATGTATAATATTTATGTATTTAAAAAAAAAAAGTATATAAGTAGTATATCCGTTAAGCTAGCACCCATAACACAAGCATTAAGTTGCTTACTTTGGGGCTAGCTGGCGCTGTGTGAAATTGTCCAAAGATTTATTATATATTAATTGTCTCAATTAAAGCTCGGCGATTTATGATTTAGATTTCTTTAAGATTAATTTTCAATAAGGCATACAAAAAGGTAGGTACATTACTTTCGACTATTTTAAGATTAGTTTAAGAAGTCTTAGTCAAATTGTTAAAAATCTGTGTTCACAATGAACTAGGTAGTTTAGCCTTGGTAAAGTTTAATTTTGGTCAATTCGTAACGACCACCGAGACCACAGGGCCACATTTTTGTTTGTCCGCAACCAACTTCCGAATGGAAACGCCCTTACGTTCGCAAATAAACACTTAATTCGCGACGAACTCAAACAGACTAATTATAAACTTAAACATTAATCCCAAGTTCTGTTCAAATGCAGGAACATCTGTCTCTTTAACTGACATAATTATTACTCGTCTAATTTAAATTAAATTAGAATGGGTCCCAAATTTTGGATTTCATTTGTTGTGTTAATGCAACTTAATTGTTTTGTTTTTACCGAAGCAGCTCTGAAACAAAGCTTCAAACTAGAAATTATAATTGAATTAAATGTAAACTACTTTTACTTATTTGGTTTAATTACAAGTCAGAGGTCAGAGTCAAAGGCAGTCAGAGGATTACAGCGGCTCATTAAAAGTCAGAACTCACACAATAGAAGAAAAAAAGACTATAATGGAAAATAAACAAAATTCTGCCCAAACCTGCTGTTTTTTCTCTCTGAAACTCATTAACGGTGTGAGATGTGAATCCTAGATACTACAAACCCTCAATTTACGAGTCGCCGAATCGCGGAGCTAGATTTATCCGAGACGACGAGTTTAATTGAAACAATCCAAACAAATTCCGCTAAAAGCGCGCGCGTACTTGCTACACTCACGCGAGTTACAGTGCAGTCGTCGGCAACATTAGGCAAATTCTATAGAAAAGTTTTATAAGTTTAGGTATAGCAAAGAGTTCACTTTATTGACCACAGGATTACGCTCTGCACAGAGATGCAAATTCCATAACAATAGAGTATTATTTTGCAAATTCAAATTCAAATATTTTATTCAGTACATAGACCCATTCCAGGGCACTTATCCTTCAAGCGGGCGCGCGGCGTCGAATCGACCGCACCTAACACATTTTCGTTCATAACTTTTTTTTTACTTGTTACACATATTTCTTATTTTTAGTAGCCTGTCGCTTGCTCATTGTGAGCGAAATAAAGAGCTTACCTCAGCTCTCCGCGCTTTTCCCACCCCTTGGCTTGCTATAGTTTTAGTCGCGGCGCCGGCGTCGAAAGCACGCCGCGCGCCTGTCGTCGAAAAGGTTACGCGCGACTCTCTATGCGATATAACATTTCTTCGGCAATCACCCAATATTATTGAATTAAGCTTGCAATACTGTTTTTTTCTTATTAAATAAGTCGTAAACTGCTAGTACAAAGTGAAATAACAGAGGCATTACTACAAAAAGATGAAAAAGAGAGTGAATCTTAGCTCCGAGACCAAGCTAAACTGAACCAAAATTATAAAATTATGTTTTGTCATTATTTTGCCATTTTTATCGTTTTTACCAGGTAAATGAACTATTCTGAGGTATTTTTAAAGATTTTGTGTACCAAAATTGGTTTTTGATCCAATTAATATTTGCGTTATGTTAATTGATTAAATAATTGTTTCGTTAACTTAATTCAAATTACTACAGACTTTAATACAATCATAATATATCTGTGCACAAAATAATAAATGATTATTGGAAAATAAGTGCTTTATTTCTCTACTAGACCCTATAGGTCTTTTCGTTTACGCGCGACCGCTGCCGTTACAAAAGACCGCGCGCCCGCTTGAAGGTTATACACGTCCCAAATATACATAGCTTGAAACACACTGTATTTTTAGTAACAAAAGACCGTTTTTGTGGTGCTCTACAATGTTTATGGGGTCACCGTAGGCTTAATCAATCTAGTTGTCATATTGAGAGCATCATGCATCGTCTCAAAAGAAGCAAGCAGCAAGATTGACTTAAGTTATTTTTGGACTATATTTAGGCTACATCAAAATTTCATGTTATCAAACTATCACTATTACTGTTATACAATATAACTTAACTGTTTAGCAGCCCTGCCGCCTGTGCCAGGCTGCATTAATTCGAGCCGAAGTGTCTGACGGCTTAAAACCCGCCAGATTGGGGGCTATTTCCGACGTTCGGCATCCACGACCTCCATTATTGGAACATAGTAGGTGGGGACTGCACTTTGAGGCGCACACTAAAAATATAAAACCAGTTCTCCCCTTTTTTTATGAAATCTAGGTTGATTTTATGGCGCAGTCACACTATGTGGGAAATTAATTGAATCGATTATTTTGGGAAGGGCACAAGTCCATTTTTTTTCGAAATCGAGTTAAGTATGTGGCAACACTTTACATGAAGAGACGCGTGTTTTCACCGAAAACAAGAACTCAGGCAACCTTGTGTTAGATAAACCTATAAAGTTTAATAAACTGGTTTGAACCTTACATACATTTTTTTTTTCAAGCAGAAGGTTTTTTGTGCCTCCTGTAAAGTTTATTCAGCTGGACATGTACAAACATAGAGACAAGACATAAGACATATCAAAATAATCGATTCAATTAGAGATTAAATAATAATTAGTGTAAAAACTTTAGTTTCGCCGTGGGTCATCCATTCTTCGATATGCGTGCTCGCACTTCGTCTCGGTCAATTTCCCGCATAGTGTAACCGAGCCATTACAACAATCTCTTAATACGTTGCGATTTATTTGACCGCCTACGTTTTTCGACTATTGATTTTCTGTTCCGCACACCCATGTTGAAGTGAAGATCTTGAGTGTCTGCACTCTAAAGCTTTCAGAAAGCAAAGAAAGAAAATAATTAGATTTTCTTTCAATAAAGCTTTATTGAAGCGCTACGAACCAAAATAAATTTCGTATTTTGCAAAAATAATTAACAAAAATGTAACAAGTTTTACCATTACATGTCTGGGTAACGTTGTAAGTTCTGTTCTTATTATTAAAACGTAAAAAAGAAATGTAATTTGTATTTAGAGCACCAATAAGCTTAGAAAATTTTAACGGAAAAATCCGAGTTGAATCTGGCCACCAAAAACCATCGCATTAACAAAAATACGGGCCTAATTCTAGCTAAAAAGATCAAATGCAACCAAATTTTTAGCCATACACTTTAGATCGTTTCGGTACTATTTGTTTTGTTTTTCCTGAAGGCGCGCGGTCTCGGCCAAGTTTGGAACCAACTCCCATTCATGGTAATGTCGTCCCTCTTCTTTATTGCGTTTATCGAACCAATAATGGGCGTTTGCAACAGTCTAAAATATCGGTACCATTCGTGTCACTATGAACGAGTGCAGGAAATAAATGAAAAAGATAAAAGTTGACACCAAAATCTAGGGAATGCCTCCTTGGCACTTATAGTAAAAGCATTCAAGGATTTTCCTGTTATGAATGTAGCTAGATCAAAGTTTCGTTTAGGTATGACACAAATGTAGTTATTTATTTAATCTTAAATTAAACTAAGGTAAAATGTAGATATAATCGATAACGAAGGCCACTATGAGCCGTATCTTCTGTAAATGGTTTTTGTTGGATGATTTTATTAGATTTCTGCCGCATTAACTAAGAAACGATCTTGCAGCAAACCCCATCAAATGTAATATTTACCGTGCACCGTCCGCTGTCGCCGTAGATTCTTTATCCCGGCCCCCAGGCGGCGAGGCAAGCCGTGCTATTTCTCTTGATAAACTCGACAATGCAACGGAGACTAAACTTACAGTTCTTTATCCTGACATTATATCAGGCGGTTTGGGTGTAATAATAAAATACGAATGCCTTATCTAGTCTTCCTTTGAAACCTAGCCTTTGCCAGAAGCTTTGGAGTTTGTCAAAGAGAGCCCAAATGTATTGCGTCGCGCACGCTATCACTGCGAATATTTCCAGGAAAAGCAGAAGCGTATATCACTCGGGAAAAGTGGGTTCAATTGTTGAATAGGTACTTCAGGGAAAAAGCAATAGTCTATCATATTTGGAAATAGAGCTATAGCGTTCCATTGCATTGTTAAAAGTCACGAGCTCAAGATGTTATGCGGACATATTAAGTTTAATGTTAAAATTATCATTCTTCCGTTCTGTAGATGATAATCTACATTCCACGCCGATAAAATGAATGCGTTTACTGACATAATAAATTTTTGAGCCCATGTACGAGTAGAGTGAACATTGGAATGACGAATGACAGTGTTTGTTTTAATTAATTACACCACATTATTATATGTCAAATACAAATTAGAATTATTGTGTTATTTTAGAAATATCAAAATTAATAGTTCTTCTTTTAGTATACCTAATTAAAATACCTCTCAATAATAAAGGACAGGGTTAAAACCATTAAAATACTATTATTTATACAAAGAAATGACGTCAATTAAGATCAATCTGTTGGTCATAATAAAGAGTACTTTTTCTGATTCAATTTTTTAATTACTCCCAGTGGCTTATAGCTTTATTGGAAGCTAAGCTGCTCCAAGCTGGCTTAAGCACGTCGTCGTATTCAGGATTATCAGGTCCAGAGACTGTTTGTGAATGGATTCTAAGCTCTTTTGCAGCCACCAATACACTTTAAAGACGAGATCAATTAAATTAAAATTTTAGTATTGAAAAACTTTTTAGAGAGAAGCGAGAAGAGTCTAACTACCAATCAAAAACTTAATATTAAAATAAAAAGGGGAAGCCTTGTAATTAAATAACTTCTTATAATGTTAAAAAATAACAGACTAACAAAAAACTAAAGACTCGCTAAAGTTTAAATGTCGCTTGAAAGTTTTATTCCCTAAGAGATCAGTTCGGTTAGTATTGTCATTATTACAAAATATGAGTAGTGAAACGCGTTCTATCAACACTCATCAAAACTTCGTTGATGATAATGGCCGAGACCACGCTTCGCATCCGAGTCCACAAGAACAAAAGCCTAAATTCAATCAATATGCAATTAACTTAATTAAAACAAGGGCCCCAAATAGAACTCTTTTGGAACTATGCCGTGAACGCTTTGTAACAAATTCAATAATCCCTATCCGTATAAAGTTTAATTAGAACGCGATCAAAGCGAGCCGCGTGTTAATTAGGCCCTAACCGTTATTTACATTATGCCCCATCCAGGCTCTTCCCAAACAACTAATTAACCGAATGCTACATAACAATGCAGCTATTTAGTTTTAGGGCCGATAATGTTTAGGGAGCTTCGCATCGGGCGTTATTTGCTTCGTGCCTTTAATGCCAATTCAGCCACTCTGAAACGTAAACTTTTGATCTCCTCTTTCTATAGTCTAGCTTAGAATTTTCCAGCCACTGGTTTCAAGTGGCATAAATTATGAAATCTATTGTATCTTAGCTGAGCGATTCAGAACCCTATGATAAATGATAATGATTTATTTGCTTTGAATAACGGTACATTTAAGTCGTTATTGTATCAAGTAAGTTAAGCTTTTTCAGTCATCTATAAAATAGCAAAATACATTTTCATTTGTCTACCTTCTTCTATTTGAGTACCCCTACAAATTGGTATACAGTCGAATATAATTTCGAGCACAATAAAATGGTTCAATCTTCGGATTGAGAGTTCCACTCTGTAACCTCATGGTTCATAAATTATTATTCTTAAATTACACGTGTAATATACTTAAGGGTCATGACTGTCTAACTGGGGGCTACTGATATACAGGGTGGAAACGATAAGTAATCTCACTCGATTATTTCTAAACTATACAAGATATAAAAAAAACTAGTTACTGATCCTAAAAGTGCTACATGAGCTCTATCAAACGGTGCCAATAATAGGTTAAAGAATAAACTGGATCTATCCGAAAATTCAATGTTTCCGGCTTCCATACATTTGGTACAGTCTCATAATATTAAAAACTACAAAAGATATCGTAAAACTGGTTACTGATCCTAAAAGTGCTTCACGAGCTCTATCCAATAGTATTAATATTAAGTTCCAGAATAAACTGGATCTATCTAAAAATCAATGTTTCCATCTTCCATACATTTAGTACTATCACAGATATGGCACTCATCTCTTGATAATATTATAGCAAATTTTATAGCAAATAAAGCCTAAAACTAATGTTTTCCATAAATTATTTTAAATAAGAATGCAATTTACGAGTTTACTTTAAGTTTAAAAAAATTCGCTTCTAATATTGAGTGGTTGGCATACATTTAGTATGGAAGCTGGAAACATTGGATTTTCCGATAGATCCCGTTTATTCTGTAACCTGTTATTGGTACCATTTAAAAGAGCTCGTGAAGCACTTTCAGGATCAGTAACCAGTTTTTCGATATCTGGTATAGTTTAGAAATAATCGAGTGAGATCACTTATCATTTCCACCCTGTATAACTAAATCGCCGCGGCCCTACTAATAGGACAGCCTAGTCCTTGTCGTTTCATCAAAATATTATAATAATTATATTCTTGAATTAAACAGCTTATTTCAACTCGCTTCATAAAATGCTATTTAAATAAACCGCAAAGTTATGCACTGCATTAGTTTTAGTGGAAAACATGAATACCTGACTGTTAAATTACAAGTTTAACAGCCATGCACTGTTGTAATTTGTTCGGTAACCAAATTCCAGGATGTTAAATGTTAATTTCATTGTTTTAGATTAGGTATGACTGTTGGGCGATGACTTACCAACAATATTTAACAGTTACTATAAAGTATTTAAAACTCCAGTGTGTGAAAGCTCGTTTTATCTAATACGAAAATTGATAGGACTACCAAATAGCACAGTCAGTGAAGAAATCAATCAAAAAGAAAGTAAAGCACAAGATTAATACCATAATATGGGGTGTTTGGCGGAAGGTTAGACAAACTTCGTAGGTGTATAGGTAAGGTCATTTTAAGAATACTAGTTCGCCAATTTGACCCTAAGTGAGCTACTATTTTTTTAATTGATATGTTTGTTTTTGTTTATTTTTTTCCAAAATTTGACCTAAAAACTGCCTCAATTTTTTTTCTCGCGTGTTTTCAATCGCTTTTGTTATTTGATATTAATACCGAATATGTCTTTAGTCAAATAAAATAAAGTTCAGATCCAGATAATAATTGCATAGCTAGTTACGAGCCGCCAAAGTTTAACAAAAGTACAAACGACGATAAAAAAAATCAACTTGGAATTTGATTTTAAAAAAAAAATTAAAGGTGATAGTGGATTGCCAATGTCTTAAAAACATCTCTTGCTTCTCTTCTTTCGAATGATATATCACATGTAGTAATTAGATATTGAAATTCGTCAAAAATTCAAAGTTTAGGGAAGAAAATAGAACAATAATACAAAAGTTATGAAACTTGTATTGTTAAAATGACCTTACCTATACACCCACGAAGTTTATCTAACCTTCGGCCAAACACCCTGTATTATGAAATTCTCTGAACTTGAATTTACGATGAAATTTGAGAGAACACGTGAAACTGTAGGTTATTGATTTTTTATTGAAGGTATAAAATATAAAATAAAAAAGTTATTGACTTTTAAATTAAACCCTAGGTTAATAAAAAAAACCTACTTAAGTAGGTCAGTACAATTCCAATTTTACAGCGTGTAGTAAAATAGTGATATACGAGTTCATACAAAATAAATCAACTTTAATTACAAAATGGTTGGCGACTTTTGACCTGAGCTCGTAAAGATATAGCATTTCGATCAAATATTAACGAAGCGAGATACGTTTTATTAACACTAAACCGGCGGCGATCAAATCTCTACTTACTGTCAACTTGATTAATGTTTTAGTGCACGCTAGAAGCTTTCTCATTTTTATCATTGGGCTCCTGCTTACTGGACAGGGTAGACGAGGGGTTGAAAATGCCCAGAAAAAAGAAACCAGGAATAATCACCACGTTGGTGAAGGAGGCTCAAATACACGGCATCAACAAGCTCGCGGATGAGAATTTTAAGTTCATATTCTTTAACAAAAGTTTTCTTGATTTAAACCCAATAAGATTATTTTACTTAAGAGCAACTTTTTATACGGAGAGATTAATCTTTGTGTNATTTATGTAAAATCTATGTAGTGCCTTTTACCTAAAAATATTATTAATATAATGTAACCCAGATAAGCAAATATTAAGATAGAGCCACAACGAGTCACTGGCACGGATCGGAAAAGAAATATCAAGTATCTGGATAGAAGATGAATATAACTAGCACCTAGATGCACTAGCATTGCATATTGGGCCTGGTGATGATGATGAGAACCAAATAATCAAAATTTCGTTTTAGATTCTACTGGGCAATAGCCCTTCTGCTCGTCATGGCTACAGCCGTGTCGGTGCTGATGCTGCAAATCATGCGTTTCCTGAGCAACCCGACATACATCGCGCGCAAGGAAATGTACCGCACCAACATGACCTTCCCCACCGTCATACTCTGCCCTGAACTCAATTACCAGGATCACAAAATTGAAGCATTCCTCAACAGAGTGTAAGTATAATTAAGATTGTTCAAAATCTGTTGACGTATCAATACAAAAAGAAAATACGAGTATTTCAAAGAAAAAACAGGCTGAGGCAACACTTTATTTAAACCGTAACAATAACATTAACGGGTGCTTTTTGTATGAAGCTTGACAGATTTTTGACGTTTGTCAAATTTAAAGTAAGATGGTGCTCAGCCTTAGTTAATATTTTACAAAACACTCGTTTTCCCTGATCTTAAATAAAATCATAGCTGGTTTGTAACCGATAAACAAACACATCGTATAATTTTGCAGGAACTATCCTAACAATATAAATAGGACCTACGTAAGGAGTGTAATAAAACAACTAATCACCTTTTACAACACAGACGTGAAGTTTAATCTAGAAGATTTGGAGAATTTGGAAAGATTACTGGACTACAACGATATATCATTAAGAGAAGTCACGGAATCTTTGACTACTTCGTGTGAAGAGGCTATTTTACGGTAAACGATATTAAATTTATGTGTAGGTACACATACTTAACATAGTAACATATTACGTAGTTTAAAATCACGAGATTTTGTTTCTTCCTGCGAGTAAAACTCTTTTTATTTCCTTTCTGATTCTTCCAAGAATACCATTTCGACTCAACCATCTTTAGGTAGCCAGGTTTTTAATTATCAAATTAAACGAAACTGATGTTATTTACTAATTCAGGTGCCGCTGGAAAGGTGTGATGAAGAATTGCTCGTCTTTATTTCACATGGAACTGACCGACATCGGTTACTGCTGCGTATTTAATGGACGATCTATCAAAAGGTAAAAAATATTTTATTTATCCTGAGAACTATTGCAAATGTTTGTATGTTCTTTGTATTTTAGGGACCTTGAAAATGGCGCTAATATGATTTCAAAGCCAGTGTACAACTTGAGCACGGTGGATGTCGGCTACAAGAGTGGGCTTGTTTTTGTAGTGAACCAAAGTTCTAAAGTTTCTAACATGGACCTTACTTATAAATGGGTAGGTGCATTAAATTATAATTATAACAAGTAAAATTTTATAATAATTAGTTCAATTCACCCTATAGACTGAATGCAGTGGCTACACATTCCACAACGCACGAATCTACGTCCGTAAAACGCATCTACGTCTGCTCTCCGCCAGTCAAGTGTTACAGATCCAGTATCGGAGAAGTCAGTAAAACGCGCGATTCCTATACCGAAACCGAACGCATGAAGTCGCGAAATCGCGATGCTGCATCGATAGAGTCGCTAAAACGCGCGATTTTTGATACTACGATCAAAGGTAGAGTGTCGCCACTGATTAAGCGCTCGCAAAATCGCCAATCGCCGATGCTAAAAGTAGCATAATATGTGCCCTTACAATATTCTCGACTACTGCTCCTATGTGGGCCATGGCTGTGTGTAACATAGATGAAGATCATGACATAATTGTAGGTATCAGTAACAAACCCTCAACGGTACGTGGACTCCACGACCAACGGAACTCCGCTGTCCCCCGGCAAGGAGGTCTGGTTGGGATACGACTCCATTTCGTTCCATGTGTCGGAGAACGCCAGAGAATTGAACCCGGGATTGCGACACTGTGTCATGAGCACCACAGCATTGGAATACTTCCCCGTTTATCATAAGTATTTCCAGAAATGTATTTATCATATGTAATTTTTAAAAATCTCTTTCATGAACCTCTTCATTAATTAAAGTAAGAGCCTCAAGAGACTCAAACACCAACGCTTGAAAGAAGCATGTCCAAAACGCTGGTCTTCCGTATTGTTGGCATCACACATCCTTTCGAGAAGAAACCGACGTAAATTTTCCTAATTTATTACGAAAATTCGTGCATGCAAGTTCGAGTTTCTCAAAAGGATGCAACAGGGACGCTTTATCATTTACCTTATAATCACTTAATTTCTAAAAAATAATTAAATTTTTATGTCTTTACGTAAATCATACTGCTTACTGGAATGTGGCCTAAGAGAGGCGATGTGGCACTGCAACTGCATCCTGTTCACCCACCCCTCGCGCCGCAACGTGCCCTTCTGCAAAGCCAAGAATATGGAGTGCGCGAGGATCATTGCAGGTAAGGAATATGAGGCAATCAACGTAAGCGAAACCGAAGCAGTGGTAGGATTGATACTAGGACGTGTAAGTGTACTTTATAAAGCCTAAAAAACGAGTTTATGTGTAAAAGATCTAGGTAGAGTTCTGGGATTTCTCTCAATAAATGAACATAAACGATGATAAAAACCTCTCTGATACACAATCCGCGAAAGTTAGAGACGTCACGTAAAATCAGTTTATGGTTTCAGGTATTTAATTGGGCTGACTCAAAGCTGAATTTCTCAGAATGTTTAAGACATGACAAAAACTTATATTAGTATGGTAGATTCGCTAGTGAAATCATAAACTCATTACTGAACGTCGAACACAAAGGCCTGTAAATAGTAGCGAAATTCTTTAAGATTTCCTCAAGGAATTCTTTAGATATAATTCAATTAAATAGCTGTTCCCAGGCTTATTTATTATTCAACAAGCGAAAAATAAATTAATAATTTTGTTTAGTCTAGGATTCAACAGCAATGCCAACAATTATGTGACGATAATACTTCTAGGGTCTGTAAACGCTGGTAAATGCGGCTGCCCTGCGACTTGCGACGTGGACACCGCTGAAATCTCCATAGTGGACTTCATGATGTCACCTGAGTTGAAGCCGATCGATTCCTTTTAGTAAGCGTAGTTTTTTTAGTATCGTTGAAGAGCATAATTAATAAAATTATCCACTAAGGATAGAGCTAAGAAGACCCAAATTAAAAAAAAATTCGCTCGAAATGATGTGTGAGGGTCTAATTTTGAAGGTGACTGCAAATTTTTATTTATTTATATAAAAAGGTAATTATTTTCACAGTGATGGATTGGACTTTGGGAAAGTGAGTGTAATAAAGGTATTTGTAGACAGAAGGGAATTATACCTGAATCTGCGCGAGTCATATTTCTCCAAAGTTGATTTATTTTGTAAGTATTGGGCTTTATTTGTTATGCTAAGTTAGTTAAGCACACTATTAGCCTAAAAATCATTCTCAGTTAAAATTATATTACCACAGACACTTTAAAAAAATATGAATTAAAAACTAAAGGCCTTCGCCCACGACGACTTTTTGTAAACGCGCGACAGCATCACTACTAAGGCGCGTTAGTCGCATTTGCAACGCACTACAGAAGTGATGGCAACGCGCTACTAACGCGCTACAGCAACGCGATTGCATCGCTACAAAAAGTCGCCGTGGGCGAAGGCCCTAAATTATTATCATAGTATTCATTGCCGGTGTGTCAATATAGAAATATGTAGATTTTCGATATTCCAGCGCAAATGGGAGGCATAGTGAACGTTTTCCTAGGCTGCAGCGTGCTAAGCCTGCTCGAGCTGGGTCAGCTGGCCTGGCACTGTCTCCAGCGGTGGCGCGCCAGGAGGAACCAGCTCGTTAAAGTCAACAGGACTAGGAAACCCAAGAAAGGAAAGGACACTCGGAAAAAAGTACGATTTTAACAGCTGTAGGTGGGTAAATTGTCTTTGGTAACTTGTCGATGTAATGTTTCTCTGTACCTTCTTGATCAGAATTTAGGGTAACAGTATTTTTATTTACAGAAATTATGTTTCAAAAAAAACTTTTCATCACGATCAGAACCGCGTGTAAGTTGACCACAGAGCACCTATCCCTAGAGCTCAACACTAATTTGGAATGCATTTCATGCAAGACACATTAGTAAATAAGTAGTAGAGAAAATCACATTAATTAATCAATTCGTTTCTGTAGTAAAAATGCAGTAATAATAAAAACTATAAAAGTTTTCCAGTGAGTTTTGAATTGACATCAGTTTCCCCAACTCTATCTATTTCGCCACTCCAAATTTACCCCAATCCAAACTTCCAAATTCAGCCCATCAAAGCGTTGAACTTGCTCGTAATTAATAAAGTTAATGATCGGATAGGTGGCGGCACCGTCAATGTAATTAAAGCAAACTATTTTATGCCCTTTGAAGTGAAACTGCCGCCAAAAATCACACCGGTGTGAAATGAGAATCTGTGGTTAGGAGCGCGTCGGGGGCGGAACAATGAATTGAAATTGGGTGTTTTTGTTAACTTTGGCCTTTTTGCAAATGAGCACGGCTGTATTAAATGGAACAGGTATATCAGTTTACTCTTAAAATGAAGTTAATCGTTTTATTAGGTAACGAATGGCTTGATGCAAGTTTTCACTTTCCATCAGGCTGGTGAGATGCAGATTAAGAACTTCCTCATTGTGGAAAAAATCCACAAGAAAAAAAAAGATAATGTCGGCTTTTACAAATGCAGGATAGTTTTTGCAAGAGTCTGCAACGTGCTAACACAATTTGAGATTAAATTAAATACACACCGCTGACTTATAATAGAGTCGGAAATTATATTTTATGTAGGTTACAAAGGCATTTGAAAATAGGTTTTGGAATCAATCGAACGGATCCAATCTGAATTAGCTTTCCGCAAGCAACACGCGGCGATCAGCAATCTGTAAAGTCATCCGGCAAATAGCCCCACTTCCGAACACACAATGGGGAGTGTGTGTAAGGATGGGACTGCACTATTCTTTTTTCCAATAAAAAAACCAATATTTTTTTATGAGCTCTACACTACAATCCATCCAGATGCATCCATCTCGTTTCAGCCAAATGACGTCCACTGCTGGACAAAGGCCTCCCCCAAGGTTTTCCACAATGAACGGTCCTGCGCTGCCCGCATCCAGGCTCTTCCCGCGACCTTTACCAGATCGTCGGTCCACCTAGTAGGAGGCCTGCCCACGCTACGTCTTCCAGCNATTTTATTATGAATAAGACCGTTAATCTCAAAGATACACACAGTGATTTAAGTTTGTGCGTCTTTCATGATTATAACTTCAACGATAATAATCTGATAAGGTTACAATATTATACATACACGTATTTTTGTACTAACTAAACATTATTTATTTTTATTCACAAAAATGTATCAATATAAAAAAACGCTCTTCAAATACATTCAGTATTTTATTTCTGGGATCATCTTTTTACATTCATGATTCATTCATGCTGCATTTGAAATTTATGTTAATCCAAATTTTTTAAGGAAAATTTCCCCCAAATTTCTCGATAAGAAAACCAGGAAAATCGCGAAGACGGCAAGACAGAACGAAATTACAAGGGCTACTAATAACCACTGAACCTTATAAAATGTTTAAAAACTCTGGCGTAGACTTATTGGGCCTCTCTTCAGATTTTAAAAGATAATCTGAAAAAATCACAGCCTCTGAGGTGGTTAGTGGTGTCTAAACGAAAGTGTTCTGTGAGGGGGAACTGATAAGGTTGAGTTTGGCGTGAGATGAGGGCGATATGAGGGAATCTCGTGTTCTCGAGGATATTACAGCGCTCTCGGGGAGTACATACGTCTTCATTGCTGCGTGCGTTACGGAGTGCCGCTTAGTTTGCGGTGAGCGAATCATCTTAATCTGCAGCTTATCAACAAGCAATAACTCGTGTTTTTTGTGAGGAAACTATTTTATTTCATTCTTCTTACACACTGAATAACAAGGATCAATCTACTGGTAATTTTTTTTTATACCACTATACCTGGTTCTAGTCTTTTATTTTCATGAAAAGTATTTCAATTGACGCAGGGTGTTAGACATCCTCCCTATATATTATTATTATGAAGGATTGAAACAACTTGTAACTTATTTTACTTATTAGAAAACATTCTGAGAAGTCTTAAACAGGGTGTTAGGTAAAAGGGTATATGAGCCGACATGGGCATATAAATGGTATGGTGAAGTCAGAAAATTGATATCTTCATTTTAATTATTTTAATTTTCATACAAATCGGATTTTATAAAATTTATTTTTAATGAATTTTAATTGAGTTAGCTATTTAAAACCCTCAGTAAATTCTTACTCTAGTTCGTTACTCTTCTCATTTATGTTCCTTGCCTCAGTTTAAATTGACATTCTTAGGCTGGGTTGCACTATCTTACTCTAACTTTGACAAACTTCAAAAATCTGTCAACTCCATACAAAAAACACCGGTTATCGTTAAAGTTACGGTCAAAGTTAGGTGGTGCAACTCAGCCTTAGTGTTTTTGTGAACCTAGAATATGATATTAAATTTCATTCTCCACATTCTACGAACCACAGCATCCATTAAGTATTTCCTCGGAACACTTAACAAGAGTTTTTGTGGCCGAGTGTAATTCAAGCAGATGTGAATCTTAAAAATACTTAGCCAGGAGATTTTCAAACTTAGCCGTTGACGCTATGAAAAAGTTGAAACGCAACGACTCTTTCTTTACTAAGATAAATTGCAACCACTTTTCATGTCGCGGAGATTAAACAATTTCAGCTTGGGTAAAGATAATGCAATAGTGCCATGAAGGCTTAGTGGGACAGTATGAATTAAAACTTGTACTTTAAAAAGAAACTGCACTCTAAAACGAGTATACTTACCCAAGGCATAAGAAAAGCATTTATACCTTTTTACACATCATAATTCAAGGTTTTAGTATTATCGATAGTAAAATCTCAAACTATACTTAACTATGTTTCAATGAATAAACGCTAGATTCGAGTACTATCGAGTCAACTAGTCAAATTCGTCATTAGTCAAAAACTTTTAACCTATACTGTATTAGGTAGGTATGTAATCATTAAATCTGTTAATTTCCATTTGAGTATTACGTCATATTCAACCTACAATACTACCAGTATAACTGTGTACCGTACTGAAATCCGAATCTGGACACTCCATTTTGTAATTATAAGTCCTCGTAACTTTTATTTGTAGATATTCATTAAGTTAAATTTCCAATATTCACCCAAGTACCTAATTATTAAAGGAACATTAATTTGTTTAATTTTTCACCTGATAGGATACCGTTAGCTCGAGAATTTATTGAAGTGTAATTAAAGACAACCCGGTAATTTGTTTATCCAATACAGTGTAAAATACGTATTAAACGATAGAGTCAAAAACAGTGGAGTATTGGAAGATATTTCATATAATTTCAGTCATTTCAACATTATATTGCGGGTTTTAAGTAAGTACTTTGTTGTTAACATATTATACTGAAAAAAAATGTTTGGTTACTGCTTACACAACAAAAGTGACCACCGAACTAAGTGTTAACTATAACCAAACTAAGTCCAGCTCACTACAGAATTATTTGTTTAATTTACACAACATTTTGTTCCTCATAACCAAAATGTTCGGTGGTCACTTTTGTTGTGTAAGCAGTAACCAAAAATTTTTTTTAGTGAAGAGGCTCTGAAAACTGTTAATCACACAATAATTCTTTCTGACCTAAGTTTTATTTTAGGAAATAATACGGGACACGAGTTACGCAACATCTGAGTAAGTGATTAGCGCGTCATTTAGTAATACGGGCCCTCATCAGCCCGGCCTCTCCCTTTTTTAACTAAGGATGTCTTTATATCGATGAATTAGAAAATAAGTTTTTAGTCAAGTATTTTTTTTAAACACTAAACCTATTTTGTAATCATATGAAACTATGAACGTTATAGGTACCTATTTTTTAAAAATATAAAAATTAAAATTCATAAAATTCATTTATTTTTGCAAACAGGCTTTAAAAAAGCGCTTTTACACGTCCCAATATTAACCCTACCACTGCTTCGGGACAATAAATGGGCCAGTGCTGAGAAGAACAACAATTCCCTATCGTCCCTTTTGCTCAAAATAAAGATCATAATATGCCAAATGGATATTAATTGGAAAGGTTTTTCATTCATTTCAAAACTCTTATTCATATGAGTCATAATAATTATCTAGAGTAATATTAAAGCAGTACCTACTTTTACATATTGACATCTCAAAAGATACTCGTATTTATTAAATATTTATCGATAGACTTACAAAACCCAAGGGCAGGTCAACCCTATCTCTGGACTTTCCTCTCCAAGCCCCTGGGGTGCCATGGTCTCGTTACCGTAATCACGGTAGTTACGGGGTTCCATTAGGTTTGATAATACCACGAGCTTTGTACATCCAAAGACAAAGGTAAACACATCAAATATTTTTTGAACAAAAAAGAACGGCCAAGTGCGTGTCGGACTCACGCACAAAGGGTTCCGTACCATTGATTTATGAAATTATTATTTTTTTTAATTTAAGTTATTTGTATGAAAGATTACGCGGCAATAAGCGATTTACGAGGTATTAAAAAAATCTACTTACTAGATCTCGTTAGAAATAATTTTCGTTGATAGTTTTTATAGTAATGTACATCATAATTATGTTTTTTTAAATTTTTTCATTTTCTTATTTTAGAAGTTAGAGGGGGAGGGACCAACTTTTCAACCGACTTCAAAAAAAGGAGGAGGTTCTCAATTCGACCCGTATGTTTTTTTTTTTTCTATGTTTGTTACGCGATAACTCCGCCAATTATGAACCGATAATATTTTTTCAGCGTATAGGTAATACCTCAAAGGTGGTCCCATTTAAATTTAATAATAAAAAAAACAACCCCCAAGGGTGGAAAATTGGGGATGAACATTTTTATACGCAATATCTCCGCCGATTATAAACCAATTAGAACGATTACTTTTTTGTTGAATAGGTATTATCAAAAGGGTGGTTTCATGCGAATTTGAAGAAAATATTTCACCCCCAAGGGTGGAAAATTGGGGATGAACTTTTTTATAATATACATTAAGAATATGGTCTCAATGTACTGCCTACCTTCAGTGGTAACATCAAGGTAATAATTAGTTAACTAAAAAGCAAGAAATAAGTTAAATTTTATAAAAAAAAATAAAACCGACTCCAAAAAACCTACACTAAAAAGTAGAATAATAATTACTAATTACTTACTTATTTATTAGGACGAATTATTAATATTTATGTAGGTATACCATGATTGATACTTTTGGAGTCGGTGCAGGCAAACTTTACATGTTTCATAATCTTGGCACCGACTCCAGAAGTATCAATCATGGTATACCTACATAAATATTTATAATTCGTCCTAATAAATAAGTAAGTAATTAGTAATTATTATTCTACTTTTTAGTGTAGGTTTTTTGGAGTCGGTTTTATTTTTTTTTATAATTTCCACCTTGGAAGCGTCTGTCACGCAAACTATTCGGTTTAGAAAAAAAATATTTTAGAAACCTCGAAATCATTTTTGAAGATCTATCCATAGATACCCCACACGTATGTGTTTGATGAAAAAAATTTTTTTGAGTTTCAGTTTTAAGTATAGGTAGCCCCCAATATTTGTATTTTTTCTTTATTTTTGCATCAAAATCTTAAAGCGGTTCACAGAATACATCTACCTACCAAGTTTCAACAGTATAGCTCATAGAGTTTCGGAAAAAAATGGCTGTGACATACGGACGGACAGACGGACAGACAGACATGACGAATCGATAAGGGTTCCGTTTTTTGCCATTTGGCTACGGAACCCTAAAAAGAGTTTTATTTAGGGACCTCGCCCACGGCGACTTTTTGTAGCGATGCTGTAGCGCGTTAGTAGCGCGTTGGCATCACTTCTGTAGTGCATTGCAAATGCGACTAACGTGCATTAGTAGCGATGCTGTCGATCATGAAAAAGTCGCCGTGGGCAAGGGCCCTTATTCCGGTTGGCGGAAACACTTTTCATCTACAATGGAATTAATAGTGTTAGTGTAAACTAATATTTGATAAACTAACAAACAGTAAATATTTACATAGAACTAAACTAACATTGATCAAATACCACGAGTAAATTGAACAAACAATTGGATTAGTTGTTTTAATAGAGCAGTTGTTGGATTTGAAAAAATATCATGACTTTGTGAATGAAGAGAAATCTCGAAAGTACCAACTTCAAAAAACTAGGTATTAAAAACAGAATAAGCTCTTTGCTATTGATAGTAATCTCACCTGAAGGGTACAGATACCATCTACGGCTACGAGCTTACCCAGAAGATACCGATTCACTTTGACTTTGAGGGTTATTGGGTTGTATGGGACTAGATAGGAAATCTCACGCTTTGGTTGTGCGTATTAAGACTATGTAAAAGTTAAATATGACAGCCACGTATCCCGAAATTCAATACTATGAAAAATTATTACAAACTGATTTTTTTTCTCCTTTTTCTATTCAAGGAGAAAGAAGGTTGAAAAAAGGTTTTTTTTAATATTTAACATAATATAAAGCTTATCTTTCGCAAAAAACGGTAAAGAAGCAACAGTTCATAATCCAGTTAAAAGCATTTGTGTTACAAACGGCAGCATAAAAACAAATGGCGAACGCTTCACACCATTCTATTTTCACGGCATCTCCATTAAAACTGTTTTGCGAATCTTCGTCAGTGAGCAAAAACATTTGCACCTAACTACATCGAGAGTTTGTGAAAACCAACAAAAGTGGACGCAGACTACATTTCTTGTTAAACATCCTGGAAGTCTTTGTTGCGTACTGAGTGCTTCACTAGGAAGTATTGTTAGGCTGTGTAGTATCGATTGTAGCGAGGTATCGGTGTCTTTGGCAAACAAAGAAAGTTGTCGAAGACCGGTTTGGGCATCCATTAATCAACGTCGCAGGAGCAAGTGGATTTAGAAAAAGGCGTTTAAAAATTCTCCTTTATAAAGATCCGCTCTAAATTGGTACGTGTCCGTTGGCAGGATGGTTTGTTTGCGAATTAGTTTGTTGTTCGCGAAGTGACTGGTGCCATTATGGGGAATGTTTTTTCTTTTAATTACACAGCGTTAGTGGGCATTTATGGAGCAAACATTTGAAATATGAAACTGCTAATTCTGTTATGAACCTTGCCCCAGAAAGTTAGGTACTAGACTTCTGTGCTGCGCCAAAATATTAAATCAATGAATAAGGTTACATTTATCTCATTTTAAGCGAACTATGTAGACACCTACATGTTCTTACGAAAATAAAGCCTTTATACCTTACTTATGTAAAGATTAAACCTCACTCAGCAATGTTTTAATAGAATACATTTTTTTTACTTGAGTAAATATACAAACGTATGTAAATAATACAAAAACATCTTAGCACAGTTTTACGTTTCTCATGCCAATGTATTTGTGATTCTGAAACTATTTGAAGTCCTTATCTAAATGTTAATTGTAGGCTGTAGGTGTATGATGATGTACGAGTAGACTTATTAAGGCAATCCAATTCCACGCGAATAAAGATCCCTATTTTATTACCTATTTACTAACAATAATTGAATATCGCATCCAAAAAGTCGGCCGTTTGGTGTAGTGGTTCGAATTGGACTACTATTCCGGAGGTTGCGGGTTCGATTCCCGCACAATACAAACATTTGTGTGCATGAACATATTTGTTTGTATTGGACTGGGTGTTTTCTATGTATAATATGTATGTATTTACAAAAAAAAAAAAAGTATTTAAGTATGTTTATATCCGTTGTCTAGTACCCATAGTACAAGCTTTGCTTAGTTTGGGGCTAGCGGCGTAGTGTAAAAATGTCCAAGGATATTTATTTATTATTTATTTATTTAAAAGGGAAAGCTCGTAATTTGTTATTTTAATGCGTATTCACAGTGAAATAAGCTCGTTAGCCCTAACCTACTTAGCGGATGCCCACGAGGGAACTTCAGCACAGAGACGGACAAGCGAGCAATACTAATTGCATTACTGACGAGTTCTACGGAAAATACAACGTTGTTTGATATTTTGCGGCCGAAGGTACGACTTAAATTGTTTATTCATTGTAAGCAGAGCTGAAATTATCACCAAATACCAAAATAAAAACTTTTTTAGCACAGTTTGATGTTACTTTATTGTAAGGACATCACGGCCACAACTGTAGATTTTAAGTTAGGTTAGCTTTTTCCCACGTCTTCGCTCGCGTTTATTTCGGTCTCTAGTAGAATGTCTTTATCCATAAATATTACATAACCAGGCATTCAGGAATAATGTAGAATTGTCATGAACGAAATTATTTTTCAAATCCTTCTAGTAGGTACTTTTGGAGCCTATTCAATACAAAGAAACAACATTTCCTCTTTATAATATTAGTACAAGTAGACCTCAGTGAATCATAAATATTGATTAACTAAAATTCACAAATAAAGCTAAATTCTATAATACCTTAAACTTAGCTTAAATTTTAGACTCTACCTATAGCTACAAAAAACGTCTATTTGATCACAGTCTAGACTTTAAAGTTGGAAGCTCTCGACCCGGAAGCTTTCGATTCGATTCCGGAGAATTTGTCAACAAACTACAGCGACACCAAACAGCTAGATTTTATTTATAATCCTCTGTATGAATGCTGCAAACGGCTTCAAGTATCGTAAACAATTATAGCGGAAGTATAACTTATTTGGCTGCCTCATTTGTAAACTTTGCTGGCAGTTGGACTGTCCTTGTATATCTGCAGTAGGGTGGCCATGGCATATCCATTGCTTAGTCATCATTAATCATTAAATTGTCAAGTCTCACAGTAAACAGAGCTTGTTGCAGAATTTGTTGAATACAGAAGCAAAAAGATGTGAAAATAGGATATGGATAGAAAGTTTAGAAGACTGCTAAATTGTTTTCCAAATACACACAGACCTGATGACATTTAAACGTATAGTCTTACAATTTCGTCATATTTATATACATATTACATTGTAAACAGGTCCTTAAAATGCATAACGCATGGCCAGCCTACACTCCGACGCAGATACATCGAGGACGATTTATTCCGAGCTGTCAAATGTGTTATATTTATTGTTTGTTCGTATTCATAAGAGGGAGACGCAACCTGGAGGATATTTGTGACGTCCTCGGGGATTTATTTTGCTATCGAGTTTATGTGATATTAAGCGATCACAAGATAAAACAAAAGTCCAAAAAATATTTAGTTAAAGTGTTTTCGTAATAATTTTAAAATCGAAACAAAAACGATTGATTTTATCAAACATAAAGTAGCTGACTAGGACAGCTAGTTCAAAACAAATAAAAGAGCATTTACGGGGAAAACGGGCGGTTGACCCCTTTAGGCGGGAAATACACAGGAAACTTACAGTTGAACTTTTTCGCCTGGTTCCAATTACCACAAAGATCCTTTGTGTTTTTTACACTCATGATCATCAATCACTATAAAACTACTTACTTCCAATTCATCATCCTAGCCATAATAACAAAAGTAGCTATTCTACAACTTACCAAATACTAACTATGAGCAAATATTCTATACATACACAATTTATAATCCTTCATAATCTTGTGGCTTGAAACAGCTGGGTCATAACCCTGGCAAAGAGGTCGTAATGTGGAAAACGGTTTCCACGTTCAAAGTTGCGGGTAGAGCTACTACTTCAACTATGAATCACATACAAAGTTTTTTACATTTTCTTCATAAAGGATTTAACCCTTGACATCTTGTAGTAGCTGGAACAACAATGACATTAAGGCCTTTGCCACACTTGACGAAAATTCCGTCGCGGATATTCAGAGTTATTGCATAATAATCCGAACGACCGATCATCCGTAAAGAGAGCCCGTTTTAGTCATTAATAGCAATTTTCTTGTATTGGCAGAATAGCGACGGCATATCCGTCAAGTGTGGCGAAGGCCTAATTGTCGACGATGGAGATCCAAAGCGACGCTCCATAAAACCATTTTCACTATATTATTATAGCTATTTTCTGTAACCTAGATCCTTAGGCTTCAAATAGTACAACGTTACCAGAACTTATTATCAAACGGATTTCCGACGAAATTCAAGGAAATTTGTAGCAACATAAATCATTAGCAGCGAAAACAATTTGAACGTAATTTAATTAAATAACAAATTTAAGGCGCCTTATTCCGGTGTTAATAATAAACAGCTATTTCGTAATTTCGTATAATTTGAGTCAGGCGTGATTTGATGGGTATGTTGGAATTTGTTCTCTTTCCACAGATTCCAATTGGAATTCTCTAAAATTGTTAAATAATATGCTTCGAAGATGTCAAACAGAAAATGGAAAATAAAATATTAACTCTAAACTCAACTCAATCTCAAATCCGATAGTTTTCTCTGTGGGGTGCACTTGTAAATTCAACATTCAGATGTATTTCTATTATGTACATTATATTTTAAATTGCTTGAGTGTAGTAAATAATATTATTTCAACAGTTTAAACAGTTTTACAAACAACTTTAAATTATATAGTACTAACTCCGCCACGGGTTTGTACAAATAATTATAACTTTGTACAAACAGCTTTTTCATGTATTTGGTAAGTAACTTATTTTGAAATCTTAGGCCCATTTTTCACTATCCCTAAATCTGATGCTACAATCAAACACACTAATAGGTAACGCCTAGTTTTTTTCTATTATTGTTTAGAAACAAAGTGTTACTTTACACACAAAACCAACAAAAAATAGTAATAATAGTGACTGAGATTCTAGCGCTGTTTCTTCTCAGCACTGGCCCATTTATTGCCCTGAAGCAGTGGTAAGGTTAATACTGTGTGTGACGTGTAAAAGTGCTTTTTAAAAGCCTTCTTGCATAAATAAAATAATTAGTTTTTTATGAGTACCTATTGTTACAAGATCACAAAACGAACGAGTGGATCAGAGAAAAGACGAGGATCAGCGACGTGGTGGAAGAGATAGAGAGCCGTAAATGGAGATGGGCGGGACACATTGCACGGATGAACCAGGATCGCTGGGCCAGAAAGACCCTGGAGTAGAGACCCCGCAACAACACCCACGGCAGGGGAAGACCGCCTAAACGATGGACAGACGATATCCGGCAGCAGGCTGGAGTGAACTGGATGCGTGTGGCCAGGGACAGAAAACGGTGGAGGGTTGAAGAGGAGGCCTATGTTCGAAGGCGAACCCAAAGGCTGACATAGATAGATAGATAGAGATTGTTAGAGGCCGGTATCGCGCGCGTCCCTCTATTCTAAAGTTTGCTCGTGTGACAGTGACATTACGTCAATGTCACTATGAAAACAGCACATTGGCTATAACGATACTATTATTTTAACGTTTTAGATTTTTCACAATTAGGTATTAACAGTTCCAATACCTACTCTAATTAGAGTGAAATCGTGAAATAGTCAAATCCTCACCTGTAGAAACATTCAGTTAAAGTCACATATATATTATATAGCACATATAATGTCATTAGTAAAATATATTATTAATGAATTCATGAAGCCGAACATATCCGATAAAGGATTCGAGTTGTATTCAGTTAGTTCGACATCGAGTTCATTAATCACTACAATGATAGCACTTGAAAAATGGTGCGGTTATAATTGAAACATCGCGTGCCGGCGACAGACCACACGAATTGGTACAACAGGTGAAGAAAGAAAGAAGGTCCACGAAGTTCTGGCAACATTTAAAAACCGCCTCTGTGGTCTAGTGGTAACACCACCTGCTTCAGACGCATAGGTCCCAGGTTCGATTCCCAGTGGGGGCAGATTTTTCTGTTCGGTTTGGTTGGTGGTAGGGCTTGTTCTAAGTCCGCCTGGCTAGCTACCACCATCTTACCTAAGTCTGTCGCCATAACAACAATGTTAACAGCATTATTGTGTTCCGGCAGTTAGAGTTAAGATAGCCAGTTCCTCCGTAGTTGAGGATTCCGGGTGAAGCTCGCTTCCACCTTCGGCTTGATCGTTACTTACCATCAGGTGAGATACAGGCCAAGAGCTTCCTCGTTGTGGATAAAAAAAAACATACCTCAGACTACATACTTTTATTGAGAAAATAGCCTATATTGCAAACTTAAGGTCATAGTGCTTAAGCATAACTTGGTAGATTGTTTAGTTGACAAACATACAAGTATGATACATTCATTTAGATACTTCAAGATTTAAGACAATAAGCTAGTTTCCTAAAAAAAACTTTTAGTCCGTCAATGACATAGACAAAGAGTGTGTTTAAATCTCAGATCATAGAAGGGAATAGATGTGAAACGGGGGCGTGGCGCGTGTCCTCCGCGATATGCCCAGAAACGAACATCGCCCGCGACGCCCGGTTAGTCGCGATTCAGTCGTACTGAGGAAATGTTCTCCGATATTGTTGGATAATGCGTCGTAACGTGCAATAACATAAGTGAAACGAAGAACTACAGGAACAATGAAGTCATTTACCACATGTAAGTATTGCAAATCCATTGGTATTTTGCTTATAAATAAAAAAAACTAAACATTTTTACGAACGAATTCAGTGCCGTGACATTTACTGCGATATCGAAATTAGTGGTGATAAAAATTCAAACACGTTGTACATTGNATCCATTGGTATTTTGCTTATAAATAAAAAAAACTAAACATTTTTACGAACGAATTCAGTGCCGTGACATTTACTGCGATATCGAAATTAGTGGTGATAAAAATTCAAACACGTTGTACATTGAAGATTTAGTTAGCAACCACTTTATGTCATGCGTAACTACTGCGCAATGTATTTTATTTCTTCCGATATCCACTGACGCGTGAAAATACACAGTACGGCCGCATGTGCCGGTCGTAACATAGTGCAGGGCTCGTGTTCTAATACGGTTTCCTATTATCGATAAATAGAAGTAAATTATTATTTTCTATTTTCTAATTTTGAATGAAAAAATCATGAGTTGCTTGCGATTTTTAAGTTTTTACAAAAACAATAACAATAGTAGAAGGGATTAGTAACTGTCAACTATGTAATTACTATAAGAGCTAGTTGAAAGCCTAATATAGGCATTATTTTTGATAAACATAGGCGGTACTAATTTCGCCATATTAATTAAAAAGTTAATAGTAATTAATAATAAATAATAATAGTAGTTAATAATAATTACAGTGATCCTGTTATTATTATTAAAGTAAATAATAATATATTACCAATATTGTAAATACTGGTAAAAATCGCAAGTACCTACTTAACCCATGACTTTTCATACAAACTTTGTCAGTCCATAACTTCTATACTCCATCGATAACGACATTGAGCTTTGGTTGGGGTAAATTAATATAAGGTAACTTCATTTAGTCCCAATAATTGATTCTGAGTTTTTCGTCCATACAAAATGGAACTGAATATCGGTATGCAAAAATCGTTAACCCGGCGCCAATGACGTGAAAATAATTGCAAAGACGATGACCCCGGGTCATATTGACCCATATTTCATCGATGATTTTTCAGGAAATTGAGCAAGTAATCTTAATTTTAATTACTGTCTATAAATATAGGGTTATTTACTGAGCTAATTAAACAAAAATAAAACGAATGCATTAATAAATCAATTTTTTATTATTTTTTAAACAAAACATGAAAAAATCATGTATAGAAACACAATGAGTCTATATTTTTTGTTTTTGGTAAAGATTTTTAGTATTATTAGGAATCAACAATGTTATATAGTGAAAAAGAGATAAAATCAACTTCTTGTACATGCAGATACAATGAGATCAGTCTTCTGCTTCATCATTCAAAGCCATGGAACTGTTGCAACTGGTGCAGTATGTAATCAAATGGTCTAGGCATGTAAATGTGTCATGACGCACTTTCCGGCGTCGTACTAATGCAAGGTCGAGATTATTCGAAGACTGAATCCACATAACTTGCGTATTTTTCACATTCGTTGCCATTTCTAAGTTCTGGCTATTACAGCCTGAAATTCTTCACTCTCGGAATCCGACTCTTCTAGCAACGCTACATTCTTGCTAGGTCATTTAACAAAGACATCTTAACTAAAACTTAAAAAAGAACACCATAAACTAGCACTAAACACAAAAAAGTGAATAAAAGTAAGCTACAAAATCACCGCGCCACCGATGACGCCGGGTCAAAATGACCCGTTTTAATTTGAGGCCTGTGTATCTCGCTACGCAAGCGGAGTCACACTGAGCTAACTAACGAAATGGACTTAGGGAGGTTGTATCTCCAGCTATACGAACGCTCGAACCACAAAATGGACGCAAAAAAAAAATATGAACGTTTGAAAATGCCTCGGGTCAATATGACCCAGCGTCATTGACGCCGGGTTAAAGAACATAATAATAACGTATAATAATAAAAAGGTTTTCATACAAGCATTTTTTAAACCAATTTCGAGCCTTGCCCCCAGTATTTAAAGTATCGATATCTTAATCGACTCCATTTTATCTTTCTTCTCTCTAATTGCGTTTTTCAAAGTGTGCGTCACGTCACGCGGCCATTGATTGGCCATAAGGCACGCCTTCTGGCCAATCACAGCACTTTTAAGCCGGTTGCACATGTTGTCGTAGACTCTCAGTCGCTTTGTTTTTACACAGTTGAATGTGTGTGTGGGAGCTGTGGTGGGGGAAATGTGGGGACACAGGTTCTCGTTGTAGTTACGCGCGACTTCATATCTATTCTCTTTCTATGATCTGAGGTTTAAATTAATGTAACTTTTTTCTAAACGGGGAAAGTAATAAAAAATAATAGATTTAGGTATTTGCTTCTATTTACATAGTGAGAAGTGGCCCTACTGAGTGCCTTTGTTACCACGTCGCGGTGCCCGTTTAACCCAATATTACCTGAAAATTAATTTGGTGTTTACATTTTACTTGAGTACTATAATGACCCGTATACTTGCCACCGCAGCATAGTCAAAGAAAGGACAGAATTTAGTATTATTTATTTTTACAACACATGATATTAATGTTAGGCTCTAGTTAGCTCATTTGTGCTACGAAAATAATAATGTACTATTTCATCATCATCTCAGCCACAGGAAGTCCAGTTCACTGCTGAACATAGGCCTCCCTCAATGTTTTCTATGTTGCCCGGTTGGTAGCGGCGTGTACCATTTACAAACATTCATTTCCTATCTTCAATTTGCGATCCTTCAAACGAACGACTAACTTCTGGCTCAAAGTGTCTCATTAGAAAGGGCCCAAACTCTTTCCAATGATAATTACTAAACATCACAAACTCCATAAGTAAACATTATTTGAAGAAACAATGCTAAACTTGACCCATAAAATTAGAATTTATATAAAAGACTATACTTACAACTTATCAAATTACGTTTAATATAATAATAGACTATTGTGATGTTCCTAGACATGGTTCCAGAAACTCTCCGGTGACTTCCGAACATCACAGCAAGTACACGACTTTGATCTCCGCTTCCAGGAATACCCTGTTCAGGATTCCCATAATTCGTTTAAAAGATCGTTAGAATTCGTTTAAAACAAAGTAAGGTACTTAGCCTGTATGTTTCTTTTTCCTTTAGACAGCGACTGAGTTTTTAACTTGCCTACCAGTGGAGACATTTTAATAGGAACTAGCAGGAAAAAAGAGTGGACGATAGTGGTATGCAATTCCATATTAGCACTTGTTTCTTCCAGCGTACATTAATAAGAAAAGGTCTTCAATAATACGGTCAAAGTTAGGATTGTAATTTTTCATTACAACAAAGTGTACCTACTACTTAGAAATTAAAGCCAGAACATCGGAACTTAGAGTCCTAATTAATACCTACTAATTTTTGTAAAATAAGGTGAACTGTAACCTTATTTCAGAATAAGTTCTTCTTTTTAGAATGGAAATAATGAAATGGCTCCTGTAAAGTCCGTATTACAGCACTCAGAAGTTGTGCTCGAGACTAGTTCCGCCAAGATCCGCTATCTGCAGTGGCACCAGGTGCGCTGCCAGCGCCTTTGTGCCCTTATCTTATTTGGCAGATGCCAGTTAACCATTATACCGCCTCTAATTTCCGTGGATTAACGGAGAAATGTAGCGGCGTGGTTAAGATGATGATAAGTAACTGATATCACAGTAATGAATGGGGTAAGGACGAATGCTTGAAGTATTTCCCTTTTCAAGTTTATTAGTTTGTATATTTAAAAGTCTCTGTCATAAATCCTTATTGAGGTTATTTTTAGATCTTACAGACTGAAACCATCGGTGGATTTAGAAGAAAACTACCCAAAATATAATAGTAACTAATCCGTGTAGAGCTTAAGAAAGAACTCTCCTCTGCACTCCGGACTGCCCAAATAAATCCTCAAATTTTTCTTCAGAGGTCTTGCTTGACTGAAGGATTGTTGACTAAACAAACCTTGACTGCAGGCACACATTCCATAAAGCAATTAAACAAAATGTTAAGTGGCGTTCTGTATTCATTACATAAACCTTCTGGAACGTTCTGCCGCCACATCGAACCAAATTAACCTTTAACTGGTGACCTGCCCGTCTCTCAGACACCGCGTTTCGTTTTTTTGATTTATCTCCCCGCCTTTTTGTCGCTTCTCCCCGTGCGTTTTGGTACCTTCCGCGTTTGCCATACACTTTCGCTCAGTAGGGGGCGCACGAGCTCCGGGTCTCCTGTGTTGCCTGTGTGGAGCTTTCGCCGTCTCACAGACGTCAGGTCAGTGCTAATGTGTATTTTACCTATGTGTCTGTTGTTCGTCACCTCACAGTTAGTTTACATAACTTCATAGTGTTTGAGGGACGTCACAGCGGTGGTTATGTATTGTTATTATCTTTTAAAGAAGGTCTCACGATAAACAAAAGAGGTCTGCCAAAAGAAGAAGGGTTCTTAGTCAGCGAGGTATAATACAAGAGCTTCTAACAGAGAACGACGACGAGTGTAGTAGTTTTGACGACGATATAGGCGATCCTGACTTCGTTTTAGAAAGTCTGCATGTTACCAAATCTGAGCAATCTGGAGATGAAATCAACACCTCCACCATTGAATAACAGTGTCCTGAGTTCCTGACGAAATAGGAGGGGTTGATAGATGAGATGGAACAAAGTGTTTCAACTATTCAACATCCTTATTGGCCTATGTATAATCATATTTTATAGCTTAGCTCAGTCGATATTTTTCAGGAATAAATTCTTACGTCTTAAACAGTGATTGCGACAATACTAACAAGGTAACTAGGGGCAGCTTCTTATTATCATTGGATAGCTCTTTAGTTATGCCTCAATTGAAACTCGTGGCTTATAATGACTACCCTACCCCGCGAGCTGCGTTCAGTTGGTGTTGATGAATTACCACCTAGGCCGACTTCTGCCTCGTCCCAAAACCATCCTGGGGTTAAAAGAACATGTGCCATTTGTCTTAGCCATGAAATAAAATGTACTAGGTTCACTAGAACTTATTATGATAAACCTATGTGCCTAAATTGCTGCAAGCAAAATTGTGATGTCTGTAGACGTGAACGTTTCTGGTAAGTGATGTTTGATGATTGTAGTTTTTTTAATTTCTTATCTTAGGATAGCTTTACCTGCTGAGTTTTGTTGATTAGTATCTAAACTATCAAAAAATGATGATTAGGCAGGTCCCAAAGTGTATTTCTGGGGGCTAGTATGCCCATTTTAGGTGTCTAACTTTTTTTTTAATGAAAAGTACATTGCTCAAATAAACACTGATTTTGTACCAAAAACTAATGTTTTTTTAAACCATGTTTTTATATTATTTGGACAACTATATAAGTTACCAAATTCTTGGCCTCAAACTTATTTTACGTTAGCCAATTTTTTTGTACATTAGTTTTTCTTTGACGTCTCTTAAACGTCACCTCACCAAATACGCACTGTTGACTTCAGGTCACCAGTTAAAGGTTAAAAGAGCGAATAACGCTGATTGCGCATTCGCGTGACACTGCCACACTAGTCTTTTTATCGATATTTTTGAAGGAGTCCCTTTGTCACACCGACCAACAAATCTGGGAAATAATTTAATATTTAGTATATTAACTTCATCACATATTTATTTATTTCGCTGTGTGTTCAAGTTTGGGACAAACTTGACCTTCATTGGTTGGGTTTTTATGGCGGTCAAGCTGTAGAACCTGGCTACACAGGAGTTGCAGTGGTGGGAACGAGAGGTGGGAATAGTCCTGTGTCTTCAATTTTCCAAGCTGACATACGATGAGATTATGAGAGCAAAGATATGCACTGAGTTGTTTTGAGCTACATTCAAATGTGGTTTTTCTATAAATTGAGTTTTTGTGGTACCTCTTTTGACACAAATAAATGGCGAAGTTGAACAGTTCAATGAGTGGCAAACTTAATACCAAGTAGGTATATGCAACAGTCTTTAACATTCCAAAAGTAAAAAACCAAATTTCCGAAAATCATGCAAAAACTAAGAAAAAAATAGTAAACATCTATGAAAAGAGTTTATTTATGCGTTTTTATAATAAGTTTTGAAATAATGAACACTTTTATCGAATCTAGTTTTTGCTTGTATTTTGCATTTTCAGTCTACCTTTATTCCATAACGTGAACCAAAATAATAAGTCTTTATTAAGCTCTGATTAATCAAAGTTACTGGTTCATTACGGTGTAATAGTCGGTTTGAAGCCCACAGTAATAATTGCCTTAAAAATTCATTTTTACCGTTAAAACATTGACATTGCGCCCGATTGTGACGACAAAAGCCATTTTGTTTTGTTGACCTTCCTCCGAACTCCACAATGGCCTGAATTGTTTAAAAGTTTCAACATAAAACGAGAAATTATGGGGAATCGGACGCTAATTTAGTAATTTTGAAGCAGAATTTGACGATCTTAATCACGAGACCGGTAAAGTAGGACTAGGAAGTGGAAATAACAATGTTATATACCGAACTTAAGTGAATCAAGTTCCAAGGTGCGTTATTTCATGAGCTTTAGTTATAAAAGGAAGAAGATTTGTTAGAAAAAATGTTATTTGGGATCATTATTACTTATTATGACAGCTAAGTCAGTTTAAAAAATATTTTAACATACCACTAGGCGAAAAAAAAAATAAGTGTAACAATATTTTTCTCACGTTAAAACAAATCATTGTTCTCAACCCACATCGTCCACTCAAAACCGACATAATTTTTAACAAAACTGCCAGAGGGATGTCTGAAAAAATTAAAACTCTCCGAGTAATGTATGCACCCTCCACGTGATATAGCGGCACTGCGGGGAAGTTAAGCGTGTGTGGCCCGGACAGTTTTAACCCGGGGGAGAACAGGTAGATAGGAATCACATCTCAGGCGTATGAGGTCGCAACGACCCTATACAATTCGAAATATATTTTGTTATTTCGTATTTTTCTTCCCTCCCTTTTGTTGGGATAGTTCAAGGAAGTTTGTTTTTATGAATATTATTAACATTTTTTGTGTTATAGAATTGTGAAAAAATTATAATAAACGCTTATTTTCAATAATCTAACGATATTCATCCGTTTTTCCAAAGCCTCGTCGTCCATAAATAAAACGTACCATTGTTAGAAATACATTTTTAATGATATCGAGCCCCGGCGATCTGTTAGACCGCACCTCTCGGAGCGGGTTCGGCCGACCCATACAAAGGTGGCTGATGGTCAACGATACCTACTATAATTCTTCCCAAATGTTTACTTGGCCTTTCGGTATTTCATTTAATTTGCCTCTTGCCCGTCGTTAGAGACAGATTTAATAATTGGGAGGGAGAGAAATGTCGGGTGAAAGGGATAATGGGCCTAATGGCAGATCCTTGGATATTTATTTGAAATCATTCGATCTTTTCCACTTTTGGTAATTTTATGACTTCAGAGGTTGATCCACTCTAGAAAATAATTTTCTACTCAAACTTCAGCAAAAATCATTGTTTCATTGTTTATAATTCTTAGAAATTATTTCCATTAGCAGCGAAATTACAGTACTTTGGATCTTCCCCTGGCAAAGTTGCTAAGTCACCTATATCAAAACTTGCAACTTTTCGACGAATATAACATCGCCCCGAATTCCTCAGTTCGCTCTTGATAGAATGTTGTGAGCTGAGCGATTTGGGCGATTTCCGCTTCTCAACTTTCCTGAAAATAATCCCACTTTTGGTAATGGGATGAATTCAAGTTATAAAAGAATTTTGGAAACTTTTGTTACGTATAAACCAAGAATTGAACGCTTGTGGTTTACGAAGGTTTATGTTAAAATAGCACACGAATCTCATAAACATTATATCAATTTTATAACGTTTTATATCTTTTGTAATTTAGAGCTAAAATTTTATAGATAATTAGAAAATTTTGTCAGAAACTTATACACTTGATCAATCAGATAGCTCTAAAAGTAAAAGCAACATTAATCAATCCTTATACAGGACACGAATGAAATATTTATAATAATGACAATCGTAACAAGCAATCTTTTACTTAATCAACGAGAATGCCACGGTTAAATAACAGGTAGGTTCTTGGCCCAATTTTCCCGATCATTAATTCACAAAACGTCTCCAGTAATTAAAATCTCAAGTATTTGCTCCAGATAATACCCTCGTCTATAGTTCTCGGCGGAGGAATCCAGTTGGCGTCCCAAATTGATTTTGTAGATTGATAGTTTGTCGGAAGCGATAGCGCAGGGGAAATATGTTCAGAAGTCCCATGATTTCTTAAACTATTTCATGCTTGATCTTTGACGAGTGCCTCAAAACTTCACACTTTCCTCAATATGGAACTTCAGTAAGAAGAATGACCCTTCTTAAACTTATAATTTTTGTTGCCACTAAATAATAAAACTTTGCTCTTTTATACATTACATATCGTCCTCCATGCTTTCTTTAAAAACCATGAAGTAGTTTGCAACCCACTGTCTTTGTTCATATCAAATTCTCAAAATATCGTAATAGCCAAATATTATACTCTCTTAATGCATAAAGCATGTAACACTCAACTTTTTAATTTAAACTTGTAACATCGCATAATCAGATTTTGAAGTAACTCGATGTCGATTAACTACAATTCTATTGAACCTACTGATAGATAGTACATTGGAAAAGTAGTTTGAACAGAATCTGAAAGTCGTAAAATCCGAACTGACCCGTCCTTCTATGATATGAGACCGGGGTTGGACATTGTTTGAGATGAAGATTTAATGTGTTTGTGAGTTTAGATGATAAAGACCCTTGAAAGCTGGCCCGTCTCTTCCTAAACACTTTAAAACTCAATTTATTTAATAACTATAACTGACTTAGAATAGGCTAATAGTTATCATAGATCTTAAATAAAATTATTTATTTGACAATATACACTCGCGAGCAAAAGTATGGAATCACTTACATGAAGTTGTTTCCACACGATCTTGTGTACTAACAAGTTAGTAACAAAAAAAGTAGCACCATTTTAAAGATTAAAGTTTTAACTTTAAATTGATACGAAATTAATTTAAATCACACCAATATTTAAAAAGATATCCCGGCTGATGTGAAGAAGTAAGGAAAAAGACATGTATCAACTGTTTGATACGTCGCGTGTTGCGGCCTATTTACCCCCTATAAAAGCACGTGTTTTCGGATTTCTTCTTTCACACGTTGATCCATACACATCTCCGCTTCTTTTGACATTTTACCTGGGATTCTACACCTTTAGACGCAGCATAAATCGTTGCACTATTGCAAGAAGGGCTCAGCCAGCGGGCTGTCGCACGTCAGCTCCACATAAGCCAGTCCTGGGTTTCGAAAGTTTTAAGACGCTTTCAGGAGACTGGTGGCTTTATCCCGAGACCAAGTTCTGAACAGCGCCGGTGCACATCGCAGAGAGATGACTGTTTTTTCATGTCAACCTCTCTATGAAATCGTCATTTGACTGGTATCGACGTCCAGTAAGAGCTCAGAAATGTTCGTAGGATAGCTGTTAGCAAGTGGACACTTGTCTAAGATATAAGTAATATCAATTTAAAGTTAAAAGTTTAATCTTTAAAATGGTGTCACTTTTTTTGTTACTAGCAAAATCGTTAGTACACAAGATCGCGTGGAAACAACTTCATGTAAGTGATTCCATACTTTTGCTCGCGAGTGTATGTAGATCAAACCGCTCGAACAATTTAGTTAGATTTTCATAGTTTTGCAAATGATAATTTTTAAGAGGTTTTTAAAAGTGCTCTTTTTATTTCCCTATCTAATAATAACAATCTTCCTAAATAAGATGTCTCCAAAATAGTCCTTAACAGGATACGTATAGGCATAACGAGTAACCTACAAGATGTAATCTAATTTTTCTTTGTGATTTTATTTTTAAACATTCTAAAGGAAACAAAGGTAGAAAATAAAATTTCAAATAAAGACATCCGAGTGTCCCTGAATGTATTCTAACGATGTATATATCCAAGTGCTGACAGGTTTATACGGCGGAGTTTATGCGCAATAGAACCAAATTTTGAAGAATAAACTTGAAATTCTTTTTTGAATCGACGAGGAATTGTAAAATGTGCGAGAACACCTTGCTTGACGCTAAAGTTTTTCAGCTACAGAATTATTAACTGAACAACTAAAATAGTAAGACACAGGTCTTAACGCGACGTTTATAATGAGTTACACTTACTTACTATTTTAGTTGAAAAACGCGAAAGTTTAAAATATTGACACTGTAATTTGAGAAAATATTAACCTCTGTATAATAAATAATTATAATGTTTGCAGTAAAGTCAGCTATTATTGAATCACCCGCGGCTATTTTTGTTATATCTATTGTACTTAAATTTATAAAATCTTCGCATACGCATTATGTTATGCGAGTATCCCTCTAAATTGTTAACATCAATTTTGCAGTGTCGATAGAGTCTGTAGTTTGAACTAAAATTGATGGTATTCCCAAAATCGGCTGTTGATGATTTCAGAAACTTGTCACTTTGGAAATCAATATGATAGAGCATCAACAGTGTCCTAATGGACGTATTATTATGACCCAAGATGGTAAGTTGATCCACTAAAATACAAGAACCCTATTATGTTTTATTATTATTCTTTCTACATAGATTTTAACTTAAATTAAAATATTTTAATTTAATACTATAACATCAGTAAATTAACTTTGTATTTAAATGTTTATTTTAAGTTTTTTAAAGTGGTGCTCCCTCTCCCATGCACTCGTCCCACACAAAGGGTGTCTAAAAATAAAGCGCACCTCGGTCCGATTCCACACACTCCGTCATCTTGTAGCCGCGGTTTATACTTCGGTTAATTCCGGAATATTGTAAAGAGGCTGTAACTAATGAGCGGATCAAAGGACAGTCTTAACCCATTTAGCCCTACCGTACCCTATGTGGTACGGTATCTTTTTGAAAATATTTCGAAGTACCAAACTGTTGTTAATTTGTAAAAACGATTGTGACGGTAAGCTTAAAGTGATCATTTTACATAAAAATATTTTAAAAACTGTTTTAACTAGTGGTTTCGGAAATATTTATGAAATTCCTCGACAGAAAACCAAAAAAATATTTACAATGTATTTAAGAAGGTATAATTTCTTATTACTCATGGTAAATTATGTTATTTATCAATTTTATTTTAAAAATAGAGTACAATAGATATCATGACTACAAAAAAAAATATTATTCAGATTATTTTTATACGGTTTATTCCAGTCTAAAATAGGTGTACCGTATAAGGTACAGTAGGTCTATGCATGAGCAAGTCATGCGAAAAAATATAATTAATATTTATTATTTTTATTTGTTTTAGGCTATTGATGCTTCACTATATTGCCACAACTCATGAAAACTTTGATAATTTCAGCAAACATAAAGCAGTCTTGGTATTTTTCTACTGCTGTCTTATCAGATGACCGCTAATGATGATCAGATTGACGAGGATTTAGGCGATAAAGATAGTGTCAATGTAAATAATAACCCTCAGAGTTTTCTTCGATGGATTTGCTAAATTTCCATCATCGTGTTGCTAAATACGATTATGCATAGCACTAAACGTAACAAATCAGAAGAAGCCAGGTCTTCTTCAGCTATCCTCACTAACTTAGGAGAAGGTAGGAAAAAAGAACCAAATGTGGTTAGTATCACAGAGAAACAAATAATACAATTATTTAAGTTTCTCATGACCTAAATTCGGTATATGTTTCGTTCACTAGAATCTACATGACACGAGTTTGAAGTTCACATAAATGACCTATTTTAAGAGAAATTAGCATAAGTACTACCAACGTAATTTTGGTTTTATCTTGATATGTTTTATTTATATTTGTTTATTTGTATTGTATATGAGATAGATAATAGTTAATTGACACAATTTGACAATAATCCATGAATTTTACTTGGGGAATTTGGAATAATCAGTATCACGAAACAAGAAACCGTATTATTGTTACTTTTTTCCAAGTTCGTGATATATAAATGTATAGTGTTAGGTAGTTTTATGACACATACCATCAAAGACATCGACATATTTTTTAGTTTTTAATACTTACCTACTTGAGAAATTAATTAATTACTTACTTTTTATTATGAGTCATTGGCGTATCTGGGGTTATTTTCAGGGGTGGGGGGGCTACCCTCACTTGAAGCAGCTCCAGGGGTGGGATTAGGAGGAAGGGGGGGTTAGCCCCCCCCCCCACATTTCTTATGACTTGTATAACTATTTTTATACACTTATCGTCAGAAATAACAAATCAAATTTTTATGGGGGGGAAGGTGGTAAGTCACCCCACATTTCTAATATTTTCACATATTGTTAGAATTAACGAATCCAAATTTTATACGTAGGTACGTACCTAGCTAGACTCACAATATTTCTCATAAATATTTCAGGTACGTAATATCGTCAATTTTACACAATTCATTTATTCTATAGTTATTTAATTTTTAGCGTTAAGAGTCGCATCTCAAACTAATTTGAAAATTATAAATAACTTGAAAAAATCGAACTGCCTAAGGCGGGAATTGAACTCACTACCTTCCGCTTGCCGGGCGAACGCTCTTCCAACTGAGCTACTTAGACACTGGATGAACCCGTCGAAATTTTCAAGTGTAATACGCTGCTACGGCCAGCGTTTGTTTCATCAATGTTAAGTATACCTACCCTACATCTAACAGAAATATTGTTGCAAATATTTGACTGTCAGTTAAGATGAAACAGCTCTTTTTACATAGTTATTTAATTTTTAGCGTTAAGAGTCGCATCTCAAACTAATTTGAAAATTATAAATATTCATTTATTCTAAAATACATTATCGTTTTTAAATTTATTAAACCCTTAATCATTATTAAAATATCCTAACTCGATGCATAAAACCGTATCCCGAAATAGGGGACATGAGTTCACGAACTTAGAATCCGAGCAAAATTTTATCACGAAACAGGATCCAAACAAGAGGTCCGCAGAATAATTAATATTAAAAAAAGTTCAAACTATATAACTATAATTTATGTATTAAGTTACTGTCAAAAGACCAAAGTTTAGCATACAAAAGCTTTCATACTGATATCATGCTTGGTTATTTTTAAATAAAATGTTAAAGTCGTAAGAGCCTTAATATACCGAAGTAGGGGGCACTTACCTTATGTCATCATACTTCATGATCAATATGCCGAGCCAAGGTTGGCTTTTTATTTTCTCTTTAGTTTCTGAAACTGGTATGTTACCGTTATATGCTATAGTTGTTGACTTCAACGCAAGAAAAACGTGTTTATCATTTAAATCAGTTCAGCGATATCTATAAGCGTGAAGACAGACAACACAGAGACAGACAACAAATTCTTCCTCTCTCCTAAAATGCTGTGCCCGACAGGGTCCATAATTGCATCCAAAGTAATTACCATACCATCTCTATAACATATTCATGTAATACATGATTGATTTATTGGGTATTGACACTCGTTTGTATTGACAAAAAGTTAAACCTATTTTGTTAGATGTTTGTCACTGTTGCTTCTAGGCAACATCGAGGTTCGGAAGCATGTCATGTATTAGAAAACACTGTTTCTACGCCAAATATTGCTTTATATGATTAGTTTGATTTATTATGAACAAAATTTAGACAAAACAATAACAATTGGAGATCATAAAATAGTATAAAATCATAAAACTTCCGTCTTTGTCCAACGGATTAGCAAGCTGAAGTGGCAATGGGCAGGACACATAGTACGCAGAAGTGACGGCCGATCGGGCAGCAAGGTAACTTGCACTATAGTGTTAAAATAGGTTAAAGCCGCCTTTTTATTTTTTACACTCAATGCGTGTCATTATGCCAAGATAAATTATGACTAAAAATTTTACCTATGCAAATGGATAAACCAATAAGAATTTCATTCATTATTCAAGTCTGAACCTTATCACCACTCCAGAGGGTTCTGTATCGCGTCCTTGAAGCTCTTGCTGTTCTCGCTGTAGAACTGGGAGAACCAGGACCTGAAGGCTCTGATGGTCTTGTCAGCTTTGACGTACGCCGGAGCCCCCACGAAGATTTTGTTGTTCCAAATCGCCACGTCTCTTTCGAACTGAAAAAAGTTGTATGAGTTAATCTTAACCATACAAAACCGTTAAGATTTTTTTTAATGCATAACAAGGCAGGTATTTGACCACAATCGCACCTGATGTTAAATGGGATGCAGTCTAGGATGGTAAATAAGTATCTGCCCTGTAAGGGCCTTTTCTAGGCGAGAGTGAATAGGCATATTCACTCTCGCCTAGAAAAGGCCCGGATTAATAGTCTTCGGGAAAGACAGCAGCTGGCAACGAATTCCAGGCAAAAACTTTGCCGTCAAATACCTACGTGTGGGCAGCATTTAATTTTACCAACTTAAGAGGTAAATACAAATTTTACTGTCCCAATTTAATAAACACCTACTTAACGCTTATTTTTCTACATTACCTACTTCTGTACGGCTAGCATGAAAAACTTTCGAGTTCGATTCGTTTGCGTATTCGAACCGCCATCAAAAGATTTAGTACGAAAACTACAACAGCGCCCTTGTGAATGTGTCGTAAAGTGATCGTAAAATGAGAAATGGTTGCACGAAACTTATTTTGAGAATCAAAATTGTCACGTTATCGTTTAATTCGAAGGTTTAGTATCGAATTTTGTCGAAAACGCAAACGATTCGAAGACGAAAGTCGTTTATGCTTGAGGTACTGCACTTTTTGTCGTCAGTTTTTTAAGGAAAGGTCCACATGTATGGCCAAAGTACCTATCGATTTTAGTCCTTGGTTACTCATTTGGGTATAGTTTCATTAAACGCACATTTTACCTCACCGAAAGCTCAATATTGAAATTATTCGTGTTAAACATAATAAAAACATACAACGGTCAAACCATAGTCAATCTAACTTACCATGTACGCTTCATTATACACCACGAGCGCGGCCCACGGTGCGTTGTACGCAGGTGAGAAGACTCTATGAATCACCTTCTGGAGGAGAGGGCCAAGTGGCGTCACCGACTGGGAGACCAGTAAAGGCCCGAGGGGAGTCTTGAGGAACAGGCGGACGAAGCCTGGGCCTATCTGAAAGGGAATTGCAATTTCAAACAAAATAGAGTGGAAACCACGTACTTAGACACAATAAACAAATGATATAATGTCAAAAGGCGCTTTGGCAATGGCCAATGGGTTTCCAGCTAATGAAAATCAAAATTAACTCGTTTTCAGGACTAAAATGACGGGTTTTTAAGAACTTGTAGGTACCTATCTTGAAATAGTAAATGGTTACTAAACTAAACCAAAGAAACTGTTTTCTTTGCCTACACTCATGTACTTTCACTAAAACTTTATTGGTTAAACATGCATTAATAAATAATACCTGCACTAGGCACAATTTTGTATAAGTAAAAAAAAACTAAGTAATAATTAATTTACTAGAATTTAATTTGAAAAAATCGATTGCCATACTAGATGGTACTTGAACCCACGGCCTTTCGCTTGCTGGGCGATTGCTTTAAAATAAAATAAACTGTCAAAAAAGTGACACTTCACTTTCCCGCCAAAAAAAAACAAATATAGTTTTTTTTCCTTTTGTTGGCTTACACGGCTTGTGTGTTGCCATTTGTCGAGTAAAAACGGTAGATTTCACTCACCTGTTGTACAGTGACATCTATATGAAAGAGGTTGCACTTCATAATTTTATAGTCATGGGTGAGGGTCAGGTCGGCGATGTGGCCTTCTCCCTTATTCCAGGTGGCCGACCAGACGTGGCTTCCTGAAAAAGAGACATCATCATCATCATTTCGGTCACAGGACGTCCACTGCTGAACATAGGCCTCCCCCAATGATTTCCATAAGTACCTATGCTTTATGAGGGCCGGGAGGTCATTTGACATAAGAAAAGAGACATGTTGACATAAAATCAAATATGCCGCTCCCATATTTCAGGCACTGACTCAGTATGCGCTATATCTGTAGTAGTAAGTATGTAAAAGTATGAAAAGAGCAGATTATGATACCGCGTGTCAAAAGCGTACAACGCCATCTGTTGTCACAGTAATGCAAACAAACGTAAAGTGACATTTGTGACAGTTTTAACTAATACCGAAATCGATTCGTTCCGCGTTTTTTATAAGTACCTATCTATTTACGATTTGGAATTAAATATGTCGTAAATGACTTTGCCTAAACGGAACTATTCCCACCTCTCGTTCCCACCACTGCAACTCCTGTGTAGCCAGGATCTACAGCTTGACCGCCAATAACACAACCAGTAAAGGTCAAGTTTGTTCCGGGGGAAAGATACTGTCATTGTATCCGCAACGAAATTAATCAGAAGAACATAGGAAGAGTTCGAAATTAAGGTTCGACTTCCCTCCATTGCAAAGTGGATGAATGACAGATGACAAACAAAGGTTTAAAACCTAACTAAGTAGCGCTTACTTTATTGCTTACCAATAATATTAAGAAGGAAGGGATATTTCTCCGCCAGCCCAGTGACCACTGATGGGGAATGAACCGCGTTCAAGTGAGCCACGTCTGCTCCATTCTCTGGGATTTCCTGGAAGAAAAAAAAATTAGCTTTAGAAAGAAAGACAGAAACATTTATAACATTAAGAAATTACACAAATAATGCAAAAAATATTTAAAAATACAAAAGCTAAGAAAACACAAAGAAATATGCTTCCAAGCTTCCAACCGCATAAATTATAAAGGACATTGTCAGAAACCGCCTAAAAAACCGCCCAAAAACATTAACCCATCATAATTATTTTCTATTTTTTTTAATACATTAAGCACCCTTTCATTCTAATGGACACTTAAGCATTGAAAAATTAAATAAATAAGTCTTTTAACGTTTATTCTATAATACTATTACAACTTCCGGACGTTTTGGTGCGTGGCATGGTCTAAAACCTATCAAGTTCCATAATTTTTGCCNGGTCTAAATGGGTTAATTTTATTTTACGTATATTTAGAACTAATCAGTAGCTGTAGAAGAACAGACAACTCATTGTTATAATGGTTGCCCGTTTTAGCACAGGTAGGTAAAAAATGCAACTGAAATTAGAATGTCATGACTGATATTAATTTAATATTTGTAGTGCTATTCATGTTATAATTCTGTAAAAAAAAACGCAAACATAAAATAGAACGTCTATGAACGTCTTTATTTACACAATCCCAAATTAGGTATTCTTCTTCTTTTCGTGTCGACAACAAACCTACACAGTGTCAGCCCAAAACTCCGCCACAAGAGTGGCGTTGTCAGTAGCACTCATCAAATCCTCCTGAGTCTCAATATTAGTAAAGCAACTAACATGCTTTGCATTTCAAATAAAAAGGATTATTTTAGTGATTGCACATAATGCACATTCAACATAAATTTTCATTAATTTTTCGCTGTGACCAGTGAAAACAGCAGGCGATATCAATTTTACAAAGTCAATACTTTTCTATTTGAGCTGTTATAAAATGCCACGGCTCCACTGCCGACTAATCGCCGGATTTGTCGCGCGACTGTGTGGAGTCCTGCCCGTTTGATGTCACTTATAGAAGATTTAAAATAGATAAATTACAAGACCGAATGATTCCGTAATTTGTCAAAAGCTAGGGTCGGTACCTTTTTAGCTTTGAGTTGAACTGAAAGAAGACTTTTCGGTTGGGTATACTTAGACGATTGCATTAGGGCCAGTTTGTTATTTTATCCGTTAATTTTCATAAATTTAAAAAGCTAACCATTGTTTAGAAAAACACGTTATTTCACGGATATTTAAAACACTTAATTTTTTTTATTGAATGTTAACTACGAATCAAAAAAGACCTCAGTCATATTAAATATTAAGTTAATATATTTCTCGTCGACATTTCATTGTTAAAATGGATTAAATTATTATCATTTTAAGTGATCACGTTACACAATTAAAGTATAATAGTCATACTCGTAAAATATTATGTAGAAATGCAACGCATACAGAAATATAATTAATCCTTTTAATTTATCAACTTTTGGTGTATTTATTTTAAGTCAAATTAATATGAAAAGTTATATTATGATTTCTGGGTTCTGTGAATGAAATATTAAGAACCAGCAAATAATCGATGTTGTGGTAGGTTAATAAAGTAAAGCTATTGTGGATTACACTCCAGCTTTAAAAGGTTTGTCAATTAGACTTTTTGGAAAACTAACATCGTGAAAATCACTTTTCTTTCTTATTCCTGTAAATAAAGTGCCATGTTAAAAATGTGTGATCGATTATTAGCAAAGAGAAGAGAGGCTTAAATAAAACATTAATTAATTACACCTTCAACCATTGGACTCTCAAAGTCTCAACTCGGTCAGCAAATTAAATATTATTGTTGAAGCCTAAATACGCCCTTTGGAAATTGTATAACTGGAACACAGAACGCTTTACGACTGTCTGGTTCCAGTTTTTAATTTTGTGTCAAATACATAATGATATATTATGGACCTGAAAAAAAAAGTTACTTTTCAACCGACTTCAAAAAAAGGAGGAGGTTCTCAATTCGACCCGTATGTTTTTTTTTTGTAATAACGACTTATCTACCAGTCTTTATCCGAGACCTGTTAAACTAAAAGTTATAGTTTATCTAACGTACAAGTTTCTGATTTTCTATTGCCAGCAAATGGTGGAAAAGGTCATGATTGATTGAGTAAATATTTTTATATTTAACTTTAAATTCTACGCAAAAGCTGAAAAACATTGATAGCAAATACCTGTAACAAACTAGCTAGTTAATAAGAGCTTAATTCCGTCTAAAGCTCGCAGCTTCTAATTATCTATGCTGTAATTCATCGGCTGATACAACGCCCTGAGCTAAAATGAGCTAATACCTGGTACTGCTTAATATTCTGAAGCACGGGATTATTATTATAAAGGCTTTGAGCTTAGGGTTAGTGGTAGATATCGTTTTGTTAGCTAATTACTTTGCGATTTATTAATTATTTATTATAGTGCGGCTAATATTCTGCGGCTAGTACCCTAAAGCTCTAAACCAGAGTTTCTCAACATTTTTTATTCAAAGACTCCTTTAAAAACCAAACAACTTTATATTCAGGCCTCGCCTTATAAACCACTGTCAGGTTAGAAATGATATAAAACTAGCTCATTTTTATGCTTTTATTGGAATACCAGGATATCGGTACTTTATGAGATGGTTGTTAGAGCTGCTTCTTCCTTTCCACTAAAAATATACTTTAACCAGGATCTTACCCTTTCATATTAATAATTCATTCTGCAAAGTTGCACAGCGTGCTATGGAGAGGGCTATGCTCGGTGTTTCTTTACGAGATCGAATCAGAAATGAGGAGATCCGTAAACGAACTAAAGTCGCTGACATAGCCCGACGGATCAGCAAGCTGAAGTGGCAGTGGGCTGGGCACATAGTACGCAGAACTGACGGCCGATGGGGCAGCAAGGTTCTGGAATGGAGGCCACGTACCGGAAAACGCAGCGTGGGATGTCCACCCACAAGGTGGACCGATGACCTGATAAAGGTAGCGGGAAGGCGCTGGATGCAGGCCGCTACCAACCGTGCGATGTGGAAGTCATTGGGGGAGGCCTATGTTCAGCAGTGGACGTCCTGTGGCTGAAATGATGATGATTCATTCTGCATCTGTATAGATGAAGTATACTATTTATGTATTTGCAGACTATTTTGACCTAAGCCGCTTGAACGAGACAGCTGCGGTGTAGTTTCAAACACTGAATGTCCATATAATGTTAATATATTTTGGGAAATTCTACCAACAATTTTCAATTTTCACCATCCTTTGTTCGAAATCCTAACAGTTCAATATCGTAATTGTACAAAGCCCGCTTGTATGTTACAGCTAACGCTAGTTGGTGTTTATTAACTTCACTCGTTAAACTGCTCATAGTTTACATTTATTTTGTTACAATATGTTTCTAAAAAAGATTAATCGAGTTAATTGATATTGGCGGACCGATGCTCTAGTTTAAAAAAAATAAATATTGATGGTAGTTCGTTTGTTCGTTTCAGCCAAAAGACGTCCAGTGTTGGTCAAAGGCCTCTCCCAAAGATTTCCACAAAGACCGGTTCTGCGCCGCTCGCATCCAGGCACCTCCCGCGACCGTCACATGATCGTCGGTCCATTGGTAGGTAAGTCCTTAATTACATAAGTAGTAATAAAGTCACAGTGTAAGCTCGATGTTCCGTCGTCCGCACACGCTTTGAATAAGTAAACAAAATGATCATTCCGTAGCACTGAGCAGCGTCGTAGCAGTTGTGAATTATCGTAGCACCGCGCACCGTAGCAGCGCGCTTCGTTACTAAGAATATTCGCCGCAGATTTAATTCCGTGTCCAATAAGCGGGTGAGGTGAGGCGCGGGGAGGGCCGCGGCTAATCTCATTCCGTGTACCGTACTAGCGTCTAGCGCCGATTTTGTTAAGAGAAACTGCTTTTATTACAGTACCCACTATACTCGTACTATATAGTACGGAATGTGACCGGCGGGGTTTTATTGAGCAATTAACTTTTTTGACTAGCCGACGTTCGTGACTCTTGCATTTACATTTTTTAATTAAAAGACAGCGCAGAAGGGATGCCGAAAAAATAATAAAGGAATTTGGGAAGGCAATTAAAGAAGGTAAGCCTTGAGATAAAGTTATGGAAAATCTTGGATGCTTCGTAAACGAGAGTATCATGATTTATGCCTATTGTTTTACGATTGCATCTGCCTTTAAAAACATTAAGGCCTTCATGAAATTATTGTGTAATTAAATCATTAAAAGAGATTCTTAAAATTAATTAGCTAGACAAATAACTGAATTATTTTGACGTCGCGTTTTAGCAACGACTTGATTGAGATACGAGTATCTAGGTATACAGTTAACTAAATAAAGCACAATTATTGTCCCTACTGTTTAAATCATTCTCAAAAACCACGACATACTCTTGGATGAGAGCTGTGTCATGTACATGTCCCACTTACAAAGCAAAGCTACCACGGAGAGACCCACACGACTATTGCAAGTTTTGTTTTATTACTATTATCCAATAGACATTATGATCGGTTTCATACACTTCTTCAATTATTATGATGTTCTTACACATTTTTTTCCTCCATGATAAAGTTATTATACTTACTGTGCCGCTGGTAAAAGGCCTACCCAGAACCTACCCATATCTGGTGGCAACGGTTGCTGCATTCACAAAATATTACCAAGTTTAACAATGGGATTATAAAAATCAAGAAGATGACTTGAATGGACTGGCAATGCTTAACCGTGTAGAAGTGACAAATTCTAAACAAAGGCTTAGAACGAATAATACGTTATGAATGCTCTTAGATGCCCTCGGCCTTCAGAGTTCCAACTCACCTCCAGCGCTGGCGAGCGGCCAAGCGGGCCAGTGGACTGAGGTCCCACTCCGCAACACGATCTTTGTACTATCTACTATACCTATCTGTTGCTTTCGCTCTTACAGCATCTTGGTATGAGTAAGAAAGACGAATAAAGCCATAAAGACAGTCATCGTACTGCGTAGTAGACCCCTGAGCGACGTGGTCAGGATTGTATCACTATTTCGTATTGATTTACCATCATAAAATTTATTTCCAAAAGAATGTTTGCACCATTTGGCCCGCAACAGAATAGAGTTAAATGATATGAGTATAATATATTGGCTGCGATACGCTGCAACATTGGATGTGTCTTTATATTCGCAATTTGATACAAGTTTTATATTTACTGCCAGATACTTGCAACGACTTGCATCTCCGTTAGTCGTCATGACTATATGGTTCAGTACATAAAGTCGGTGTGATAACAGTTATTTACTATAATGTAAAGTCACCACACCACCGAGTAGGACGTCCACCTATAAGGTGAACCGACGACCTATTAAAGATAGCAGGAAGGCGCTGGATGTTGGCCGCTACCAACCACCGGCCTTTGTGGAAATCATTGCGGAGGCCTATGTTCAGCAGTGGACGTGATCTTGTGGCTGAAATGATGATGATGATGATGAAAGTCACCATTCATCATCATCATCATTTCAGCCATAGGACGTCCAGTGCTGAACATAGGCCTCCCCCAATGCTTTCCATGTTGATCGATTAGAAGCGTCCTGCGTCCAGCGCTTCCCTGCTACCTTTATGATGTCGTCGGTCCACCTTGTTGGTGGACGTTCCACGCTGCGTTTTACGGTACGCGGCTAAAGTCACCATTGTGACAGAATATTTTAGGTACTTGCAAATTACTAAACAAAAACAATTTTACGTCACTTTAGTCGTCAAAATTTCTCGTTTACTTACTTTGTCGCTGATCTAAAATGTACATTCATTTAGCGAAAACACAATCCCTTAGTTGTTACAAAATTTAAATCACTACTCAAACTTGAAGAAAATACCCCGCTAACAATTCCTGAAGGCTGCCGGTCTGTGTTACATAATTTTGAATTTAATCATTACCTGCTCAGAGCGGCTTTTACTGAAACATTTTATTTAAAAGAATAAAGTTTCAATTGCTGGCCAAAGTTTTAAGCTAGCGGAAACATGACACTGGAAGTTCATTAATTTGCTTCTGCAAAATATTTTTTGAATCTTCTGTTTTTTTTTCTCATGTTGTTATTGTCAATCCAGGCGTACCCAAATGCATTCATTATCATATTAGCTTTTGCCCGCGGCTTCACCCGCGTGAAATTTAGTTTGTCACATGTTCTTATCGTCATAAATTATAGCCTATATTATGTTATTCTGCGTTATAAAGAATAATATTGTAAAGTTTCATCAAAATCCGTTCAATAGTTTTTGCGTTTAAGAGTAACAAACATCCATCCGGACATCCAAACTTTCGCATTTATAATATTAGTAGGATCATGAAAAATATTATTTTTCTAAACCTTTTCTTGTCACTTTTATCCGCTTTACACTGAAGGGAATTTGACCCTCGGCTGTTCTCATTTAATTCGTTGCGGGTCCAATGACAGTTAAACTTTTTCCCGGAAGTAATTTATCTGGTACTGGTCGGGTTTTATTGGTCTACCCACGTTGCAGAGGTGGGTTAGAGAGATTTAAATAATCCCGGATACCGTACTTGTCTTATAAAAGTAAAGTAATCAACGGCGATCAGGCTGTAGATCCGGGCTACATAGCAGTTACAGTGGTGGGAATGAGAGGTAGGAATAGTCCCTTTAACCGACGCTGTAACTAATCACATAGTTACAAAACACTGTAACAAACACCGTTATTAAAAAGCTATAAATATATGCTAAGCTATTTGCAGAATAAAATACACACCTGCCAACTCTGAAACTAATTTATAACTCAGCGTAAAGTCAAAAGGTCGGACTAAGACCTCGTTAACTAACATCGATTAACAAATTACAAAGAACTTAAACAATTAAAGTTAATGACCTAATAGTTCTTAAGAACGTGATTGAAACGGTTGTTGGGAACGAGACCTTAACACGCTTTTGAAATTCAAATAACTATTGATGGCTTTGAGCTTAAAGTTCGCAAAGTTCTGTCATACTGAAGATGCTGTAAGCTTAAAATCCAAACTCATCTTGGGAACTCATTGCGACAGTTTCACTTTGAAAGTCAGTCATAAAATGTACTTTTCATAATAAGCTGATTTGTACACTCTCGTAACTTGTTGGATGGATTGAATTATAAACAAGCCATTTAATTAAACCGCAAAGTGACTATTTGCCTGTACAAGGGTGAAATTAAATTAATTGAATGATGCGATCAGAATGTACGGAATTCTGCACGTTGTAACTGTAAAGAGAAGTTAAAAAGTCAACCTGAAACTTTGTTCAATACAAATATGTTGTAATAAGCATTTAAATATTGCAATTTGTAACTATACTTTTGGTGTTTTCGTATACATGTATTACAAATAATAAACACTTGAATTTGGACTTTTTGTTGTTGTCACTTTATTCTTTCATTGTTTTTATTTTGGATCGTATGTTCCAATTTAGAGAAAAAGCTTTTACCAGGTACAAAATATTAAACACTTTTTATTCAGTATTTACGCACGCATATACGTAGATAACGTAGGTAACTTGTAAATTCCTTGTCTTGCGCAAGATAAGCGGCGGCGTCCCCGCGGAGCCATCGCGTCGGCCCTTCAAAATTGATTGCCACACTTCCCGCACAGTTTTATTGGCATATGTTGATTTACTCCTGGATTTGCTTTCACTTGAAAGAAAGGGAAAGTGGTCTAGTATGTTGTTTAGGGTTGCGTATCATAGAAAGAAAAAGACAACCTATAACCTAGAACTTCATGTCACAAATGCTGTGGAGATGTCAAGGTTCAAGTTGAAATCTATACTTATAATAAATCTGTAGAGAGGTCAATTCTGTACATGAAATATATTTTCAAAATAACTATCAGGGGGTGATTAGTGATCGATACTGATTCCAAAAATGCAATCAGTAAAATTTTTGTCTGTCTGTCTGTCTGTCTGTCTGTCTGTCTGTCTGTCTGTATGTTCCTTATAGAAACAAAAACTGCTCGACGGATTTTAACGAAACTTGGTACAATTATTCTTCATACTCCTGGGCAGGTTATAGGATACTTAGGAATTCCCACGGGAACGGGCATTAGCGGGAAAATCCTTTTGTATGAAAAATCTAAACCACTTAAGTTAGACGCTTGAAATTTGGCAAGCAGGTACCTTAGTAAACTTAAAGCTTAGTTGTAACAGGATATTGCAAAATTCCTACGGGAACGGGAATTAGAGAGAAAAAACATTTGTATGAAAAAATCTAAGCCACGTAACATAGACGTTTGAAATTTGGCATGCAGGTACCTTAGTAAATTTAAAGCTTAGTTATAACTGGATATTGCAAAATTCTCACGGGAACGGGAGTTAGCGGGAAAATCCTTTTGTATGAAAAATCTAAACCGCTTAAGTTAGACGCTTGAAATTTGGCATGAAGGTCTCTTAGTAAACTTAAAGCTTAGTTACAACAGGATATTGCGAAATTCCAACGGGAACGGGAGTTAGCGGGAAAAAACATTTGTATGAAAAAATCTAAACCGCGTAAGATAGATGAAGGGGGTAAAATGGGATCCACGCGTACGAAGTCGCGGGCGGCCGCTAGTCAATCATAAAAATACGTACTTTTAATGGTATTAAAAAAGCAATGAAGAAGCGATAATAGGTACCTTTCCCTAACCGAAAAAAGTAATATTTTCCCTACAGAAAAGACAGGAAAAACATAATAGGGCGACATAATTTAGTTTTTTGACCGCCTAAATGTATATTTTTTGTTAATAAAATGATATCAAAGCTCTTTACGGAGCAAAATAAGATTTGAAAACTGTTTTAGCATTTTTTTCGCATCAGAAAGTCAGTATTATAAAGAGATGTGAGTAAGCTCCAGCGATTTTTCTTATAATCGTATCCAAATTGGATCGAATCGAGGCAAATACTTATTACAGATTTGGGTAATCTCAATAATTGAATCCGCGAGCCTGGCTTGAATTTAGTAAACCAGTTTCTGAGCGTAATGTGGGATATTGTCGTTATTTGAACACACAAAAGGATCTAAGAAACTAATTATTTATTTCCAAGAAATCTTGAGCTAGTTCAATGTAAGCGTAATACGTGCTTTAGGTTTTTGTAGGAGCTTGTGAGTCTATCTTATAACTGTAACGTTATTTCGGTTTAGTACGAAATCTGGATAGTGTTGTTTGTTCGATAAGCCACGGATTTCGACGAAATTTAACAAGCTCAACAGATTATTTGGCTATTGTGCAGCTAATGAGATCTGGAGCCCATACGTCATCTAGATAAGCTGATACAGGATTAACGTAATTAATACGAAAGATTTGTTATAAAAATCCGTTTGCCTCATTTCTACGGGTTCATTTTGTACAGATTGGATTTTTAGGGTTCCTTAATTAAGCTTTGAAACCATTATGTCTGAGATTCAACTTCCGAATCATTCAACTACTTAGATACGTATTCCGATTTCGTCAAATCATAATCGTGTAAATTTTCTGTCTACTTAAAAATGATATTTCAAATCCTTGAATTCAAACGCTTCTACTCGTAGAGAATAAAGCCATATAGTTACCCAATTCTCTATAGATTGTCGCAAAATTATATAGGATATTGCAACTTGAAGAGAGGAAGTATAACATCTAATGTAGAGAGGTTGAGCATAACAGCCTTTACATGTTACACTTTAGAAATATTTCTACAGTCTTCTCTTTGATGTTAATTTTATTAGTATCGTGTTTTATTTGTTTTGTCCTCAATCCTGTACGGAACTTAAAATGCATCCAATAACATTTCATACTTCTCCCTCAAAGACAGAGCTAAATTGAATTATATGTCCCTCTGTAGCTGGCTAACGAAACTTTCTCTTTCACACAGTGGCGAAGTAAAAGGGATAAAAGAACTCGTATTGGTATTGGATGTACGTTAAAAGACTGATGAAACCTTCCTAATGCATGATATAGGGGAAATGTGCGGGCAAATAGCTGGACACTAGGCTTGGCGTTTGATTTTATCGAAAATAACAAGTTTTTTATTTTTATAAACGAACTGTTATAAAGCAGTAAGATTCTTTCATAGGTCCATAGTTTCAACCATACTGAAAAGTTCTGGGAAGAAATTGAATTGAATTTATGATTGTTTACGTTAGAATTCACTCATTTAATTGACATAAATTTTGAAATAATTAAAGTAAACTATTAGGTTAGTTCCGATGACAGGCCACAGCAAATATTGCATTATTAGTTTTATTATTAAGTAAATTATTTAAGCTTAAAAGGAGGCATCGATCACTATTAATTATAAGCAATTCCGCTGGTAATGAAATAAAGATTTTATTATTATTTATTTATTTATATTTATTATTTATTACCACCGATCACCTTCAAAATAAAGGGGTGTTTATTTTTTCTAATTTTAAATGTTCAAAATAAACCTTATTCAAAATAAAACTAATAACAATTAAACTCTTAAGCTTATCAGCTCTCGAAACAAACTCAAATCGGAAAAGACTTGTTGATTTTTTCACGGACCTCTTTACTTAAGAGAAGTTTTCTCGAGTAATTCGATACCCTCACACTTCCTTCTTCGCTTTGATTAAATTTATTACAAGTTCAAAAACAAATTTCCGTTTGATGGTTAGAGCAAAATCGATTGGGTTTGATTATAGACCTCGCTTTTGTAATGTAATTTCAAGCTCCTAAAATCAAATTGGTCTTGTTCTGAGAAAGGAAATATCTCGAAGTAGTGGCTTCCATTTAGTCCGACGTGGAACTTCAAGCATTATTACGGTTCGTAAGAAATTAATTTAGTACTTCTTGATAATAAAGGTATTTTCAGCTTTAGTTTTTCCTCTCTGTTGTAGACTATTTGAGTAACCCGATGGTAAACAAACAGCTGCTGTTTTTCTCTAAAGTAAACAGTTTCTAAGAGAAAAAAATATTAATCAAACATTTTTTTTTTGTTTTTAACAGACTTGACAAACGAGCTCTCGATTTCGCTCACTTATCGCTTTCGCTCAATTAATCTCTGTTACTGGTTAAAATTAGCACAAAGTCACCAAATAATCACATTTTTAACTAAAAATTGTGCATAGGTATTTCTAGTTCGTTATTAACATATCGATATGGCATTATGCAACGCGACGCACAACACTAGCGGTAGCCGCGAGAAGCCGGCGCAGTGGTGATTCAATCCAATCCGGCCCACAACCGGCACGTTACACGTTACACGTATGCCTACGTGTACACATATTATGCAGAAGTCGGCCAAATGCTGCTAATACAAATTTAATTTAGCTCCGGCTATTAATTTGTTGGTGTATTATGGTGGAATAAAGTATGCTTCTGAAATTAATTTGTAATGTAGGGACAGCCCCCCACGTATGATTTTACAGAGGTAGGTATCAAAATTAGTAACCTGTACCTACTTATCGTTGCAGAATCGTTGTCGTTCATTCGTGTTAGCCAAATGAAGTCCACTGTCTCCAAATTCCTCCTCTCCGTTACAAATAAAAAAACTACTGGAGGAGTTTGATGACAAAAAAGGCTGCATTTTGGGGTTTTCCCGGAAATTATTGGAACTTTTCTCGCCGTAAAAACCATCCTTAGACTTCAACAAACATTTAGAAAAAAGAATTGGTTAAATTGGCCCAGGCGTTGTTGAGTTATACTCTTACCTAAACATTTTGCGATTAATTTTTATATTAGGTATAGATTTAGGAAAACTACATATAGATACTTTAGGACACTAATTGACGAGTTACCAAAAGGAAGGGAAAGAAACGCACGTACATTGGTTAAATTGAGGAATGAAAAAATATTATTCAACGCACACAAGTTTATTGCTCATAATAAGGCTTGATTTGTTATAACCGTTCCGAATCTCACCCTCGTGACCCGTTTCAATTATTGCCTCTTTTTAAAACGGTCCCTGAAAGGTTATTTGTTTATTATTACTTTTCAAACGAAGCTATTGTAATTTTTTTAGAGTTTTTTAGAATATATTAGATTGTATCTTGTAACTTGGCAATACTTACGCCCATATTCACAAACTTAACGATGCTTGCTTAAGTGAAACAGAAAATCAAACGCACATCGTTGAATTCCCAGTTGATTCCCAGTGGGGGCAGATTTTTCTGTTCGGTTTGGTTGGTGGTAGGGCTTGTTCTAAGTCCGCCTGGCTAGCTACCACCATCTTACCTAAGTCTGTCGCCATAACAACAATGTTAACAGCATTATGGTGTTCCGGCAGTTAGAGGTAAGATAGCCAGTTCCTCCGTGGTTGAGGATTCCGGGTGAAGCTCGCTTCCACCTTCGGCCTGATCGTCACTTACCATCAGGTGAGATACAGGCCAAGAGCTTCCTCGTTGTGGATAAAAAAAAAAAAAAAATATAGCTCCGTGATTGATTTGTGTGTCACCCTGTGCGTTCACGCGCCCTGTGAGACCTCATAGTGATGTTTGTGAATACGGACGTTAGAGACTTCACTTCAGTGATGACAATAAGAGGTTTAAAAATTGTAAACATTATTTATTACCTACGTCGAACATCTGTAAGACAGTAGGTTCATCAAGAAATAATCGTCTCAATGGATTAATTTAGAGCAAGATGACTTTACGCAGGATAATATTCTTGCCTAAAATTATCAACAAAAATCCGATCTATTGCTACGCTTGCAGTGATTTGAAGATTTGAATATGTATAAAAAGAAAAACGCTGAAAAACATTAAATAATTCTCTCTTAAAGATATTTTTATCTCGTTCACGATTCGGCTCTTCAATTTAACGAATAATAAATTCCTGTGGGGATCTCGATCGAGATAGCGTTCGAGCGACGATTCATCATCCCGAGAGCCTCAACCCTACTGAGTATTGAGTTATGAATGTAGCTCAAAAACTTCTAAAGGACAAAACGGTTAAAGCAAATAGATATAAAGATACTTATTTTATAATTTAGGTTGTTGAAACACGGAGAAAAAAATGAAGTAGCTATCAAATAAATAACGCAATGCAATCGTACTCCTAAATCTCATCTACATCATTCAAATGAGACTGTGATGAAGAAAAAAGAGAATAATATAAAGCGAATTACAAGCAAGCAAGTTTATCGTTTATTTTAGTTAGCAGTTGATTAAACTTATCACTTTTGAACAAATGAAAATAAAAGTGAAAATTTGCTTCACATAAACATGAATAGGTTTTCACAAATATCGTTTGTCCCACTTGTGGGATGTGTAACTTTCCCACGGTGAAAGCTCCACAACGAGTATGTATGTGCTCACGGTAACCAGCACGGTTTAATTAAATGTTGATTTTACTGATGCGGTTGCGTAGCTAAAACAATATAATTTTGACGTGTTCCATAAATTATACTCACGTAGGTATTTTTATACAGAAGGGGGCAGCAGACGGACATGACCTGCGTATTTACTAGAACCTAGGTATATGTTTTAATTGACAATTTGTGTGCAGTTTCATTATTAAATTCGAAAATTGTTTCATCGTTTTGTTGAAAATAATGAACAAAATAAAATACGATATCAGTTTTATATCGATTAACAGTTCGTTGAAAATTATTAAAAAATGCGTTTCAGTATTTTAAAATTTGTGCTTTATGCCGAGCTTACAGCAGCAGCTTTGCAAACTCATCGTTATATGAGTTTTATTGGACTTCATAAAATATTAAAGCTTAAAATAAATAAGCTTAAAATCAGCTTAAAAGTAAGAGCTTTTAATTACTTTGGCAGGGACATATCGTCGTTTTTCCAATGCAGTCTAAACCATCATATTGTGTTATACTTTAGTGTGAATTTACGTATGAAAAATTTTATTCATGCTGTAAAAGTTTCAACACACGTGGAACGAATGTTTAGAAACAAGAAAAATCCTTATTATGCTTGTTTTATATTTAAAAAATTGGCAATGAAGTGCATAAATTAAATGCTTTAAAAGTGGTTTGCAACATTCAAATGAGTCTCTATTGCAATAAATACAAGCAATCACGTCTCAATGAAAGCAAATAAAATATTGAGCCATTACTCTAACAGAATGGCATTTACACAGTCCGAACAATCTCGGGGGCGATTTAAATAAACATTTCTCTTGTGTAGCGTAAAATTGCGTTAACCGTATTAGAGAGAATGAGCCGACGGGCCATATACGTCGCAGTGACCCTTTCGCTAACGAATGCTGGGACTCGGGCCTTTTGAGTGGGAATGGATTTACACGGGAAGATTTATGCCGAGAATGAAAGGTAAACTTGGATCAGGAAGATTGACTGTTCAATAGAATCGAATACTGAGATATACGGTGCTATCTAAAGTCGTCTGAATACAGTTCATTATAATAAAGTTCACAAAAATCATCGTGATTGCATTGAGCATGAACATTGACCATTCCATAATTGTATACTTGACATAAATCTCATCACAATTTTACAAATGCATGGGCGAAGTCCAAATATTTAAAGTAGGTATTAGCGAAAAGTTAACGTTTACAGTTACAAAAGCCCTTATTGTTAAAAAACGTAAGGGTCATGGCACCTAAACTTTAGGAGATCAGTAACGTCAATCTTGAACTGCCCACGCGGATTAAGAAGTTAGTCCACGAATGTCACGCCGTCAACTAACGTTCACGGACCAACGGTGCTTGTAATTTCCCAGACGTTGTCTTTTCAGTGATTTTACTTTGGTCAAAAGTTAAAATGTCAGCTGAAAATAACGTTTTCGTCCAGTGTTTTATGCCTATGAAAATTTCAAAAGTCTACAGGAGTCAGGAGCATGACCCTATCTAATTATTCTAAGGCTAATGAAGGATTTGGTTTACATTCTCCATGCTGGTCAGACAGGTTGGGGAGGCCTGACGTTCGTATATTTGTTCTTTAATCACTTTTCACGACATCCAGGGGAAAAGTGAGAGGTTTTTTACTATTCTGCCAGAACCACATAGCTTAAAATATTGCACACACTCATTGATATTATGTAAAACGTCATTTTTATTCAATACTATCTAACATCTTGTAATATTTGCGTTATGTGCTTGAGATGTAGTTAGAGCAGCAATAAAAGATTTGCCTCAAATGTACGTTTTATTGCTGCCTCTTAAACCCCACCTAGGGTCAAGTTACAGCTGACCTTGGCTTTTTATGACTAAGGTCAAGCAAGAATAACTGTAGGTGGATATCGAAAATATTAAATTCTTACTAAGTGTGCCTATAAATAATTAAATGGTTTAACTGTCATCTGAATTACTTAGCACCTAAGTGCTTGTGCTATAATAGATACTAGATTACAGATGGGTAAAAACATACTTAAGCATTTAAATTCATACACGGAACATAAAATTCCATGACTTTTGGTATAGATAATATATGTAATATTAGGTTATAGCCACGTTAGCTGAACGGTGAAGGGGTCGGAGTGGCCGACTCGAGATCCGAGGAACGCGGGTTCGAATCCCCACCGCCGCTCGACTATTGTGATGAGCCCACTCGTCACACAAGCTTATTTAGCTTATCACGAGGGGCTAACGGAACTATTAGTAATTTATGCAAAAGGAATTGCTAATAATCTTAAAAAAAAAGATTCTCGTGCTAACACACTGAAAATTATCCCCAGAGGACTTGAATCCACGACTGCAGCTAGCGCTCTCTGTCCGCTTACTACAATATCAGTATTACGATGCTAGCATTATTCATTACATTTATTACGGCAACTAATTAAACATAGTTCCAGGAATACAATTATATTTCACGATCGTCAAACTTTTGTCGTTGAACATTCATTGCATCAAAATACGAGTATTAATATCATTAGAAATAGGAAATGAACAATACTCGACTTGCATAGTGACCTGAAAATTAAACCCGCAAATCCGCATCAACTGAGTCAAAAGCTTTGTTAAATTGTCTACAAATCTGTTTAAATTATTTTCCACGAGAATGGTACACAAAATACGTGCACATTGAGACAAAAACCCACGTACACGTAGGCGCGTGATAATGTCGCCGTAACATCTTCAAAATTATCAAGAACGTTCCGTGTAGCTTGTTGGGCCCGATAGCCGCCGCCGCCGTAACGGCCAAGCCCGCATCTGCCTTCAGCTATCTTTGTCTCGTTTAAACGCCATCAATCTCATGATTTATCTTTGATGTTCAAGGATTTTGTACGAAAAATAATACTGAAGGTTGTCTCTCGAGATGAAAAATTTTAAACTCTAAAAACGATGACGTAAGGTATCTGATTTTATAACAGTGCTCGTAGATATCGTGTTTATAAGAGTGTAAGTTACTGTCTTCTTCGTCTTTTGAGGCAATATTGTAAGGATCAGAAGTATAACTAAGCATTAATTTGAAGCTTGAGCTGCGGAAATAGCTGTAAACTTTAAATCACAGACAGCTTTATAGCCTTGCCTTTCAGACGTTATAATATTATGGAATATGAGAGCGAGAGAGACTTGAAGCAATTAAAATTTTTAAAAAATCATTCAATAAACCTCGTAGCTCGTAGAGACGATGGCCGGGTATTTCGCCAAAAATGGTCAATTTTGCCTAATTTCCTTGGCACTAATTTTATTTTTGTTTTTAACTATTTTTAGTTTCCCATTGCATTAAGTAGTAAAAACTAAGCTAATATATCTAGAAGGGGTGTCATAATTCGTTTTAGAAACAAAGTTAAGAGGTCATAAATTTTTGGTAGCCAAGGAAATTATTATAAATATTTTTTTCTCTAAGTTTTCTTCTGTGGTTTGCTTTTTTTTTGTTCGACCTATTTTTGTGTACTTTCGCAAGCAAACATGCCAATGAATATTATATCATTACGACCTTTTTACACAACTAAGGGAGATAAATGCAGTAGATTGAGTTAAAAGTTAAAAACAAGTTTTTCTATATCTATTCTGATACCTATTTCTTAAAATGTAAATTTTAAACTTATTCCAATAAAGAAATACTCAAAATTTGACTTTACGCCGAATTATTAATGGTCTTTTATAATTTCCTAGGTCATTTTATGCCACGGAAAACAAGGAAATTAGGACCAAAGAAATTAGATTTATGCCTAAAAGACACCACAGACAAAAACCTATTTACCCTATACATTTACTATTTAAATCATGGGTTTACCCCTACAGACACTACATTTGTGTAAATAAACAATAAAATTAATCCATTGTTTAGTTGCAAAAAACCGTCCAAAGAAATTGACTTTTTAGTAAACAAAAACCCAAGGAGGGACCTATTTATGCGATTTGTCGCGAAACTGATCAACGACGTGCTGTCCTGCCTCAATGGCCTCTTGGGACGAAATGGCCGAGTGTAGTGGTGCAGTGCGTTCCATTCTAAGNTTTCTCAAATGTAAAGAGAGTGCTATTAGAATTAAATTACGCTTCAATTTGTTATAATGAGCCTTCATTTTGGCAAACAACAGTAATGGACATGACAAGGAAATTAGAAAAACGACTTTTGATTAAGTTTTTCCACGGTATTATTTGTAGTTTCTGCTATTGTAATAGCAAAAACAAATAAAACTTTTGATGAACTTTCCCATAAAAATAGTTTTATACAGATAGATATAAAAAAACATGTGTTCGCCTGCCTGGACACAGAAAATTTACTGTTTCGGCGAAATACCCGGCCGTTGGGGCAGAAAAGTTCTCGAGTGGCGACCACGGGCTGGAAGACGTAGCGTGGGCAGGCCTCCTACTAGGTGGACCGACGATCTGGTAAAGGTCTCGGGAAGAGCCTGGATGCGGGCAGCGCAGGACCGTGCATTGTGGAAAACCTTGGAGGAGGCCTTTGTCCAGCAGTGGACGTCATTTGGCTGAAACGAAACCTACTGGGCCTGCTGATAAATTTATCTTTATTTATATTACAAATCGCATTAATTGTCATGAGAGAAAAGCTAAAATGCGAATTAACTACCTAGGCAAACATTTTCAAAACTAAAGCGTGCTTGTTTGTTTTCCCACAAAATCAATATTTTCCTCGTCTGCGCGAGCCGATTTGACCAGTTTTTCATATCGGCCGCAGCCAAGATATCCCGGCCTAGTTTCAGGAGTTGCAAGTCATTGGCGGCTCCCTGAACAGCAATCAGTGGGAGGGAGGAACTACTTGTGGGCTAGCGCTAGTGATGTGAAAATATTGTGGGAAACTGAGCACTCAAAAATACACACGTTCTACTAGGTGTTTTGATATTATCTTTATGGAACTTATTTTCAAAGACTACGTTTGATTATGCAATTTTGCTATCATTAGTTAATTTAAGCTTTCTTTACCTATTATGCAATTGCTCATATTGTATAATTGCAACCTCCGTTTGATTGGGATAATCTAATTCAGGGCTTGAGAGACTTTTTGTCATTACGCGACATTAACTTGTTCACCGATTCATCATATTATATTCCCAAACTATGCCAACACAAGGCACTTCCCATCACTACCGCCACTACCCATGAAAAATACCCTAAGAACGGTTCGATCACGGTGTTGTGCGATACGCGTCACGAGGCGCGGACGGGACGATCAAGATACGACCCTTATTTATACGCGAGCGATCGCCCCGCGGCGACGCTTACCACGATTTATAAGATGGTGGCGACGTCATGTGAAATAGTGGTAAAGACTTTGGATAAGATTCCTATCGGAATCAAAATAGGAGATTTTTTAGGAATAAAAGAGATTTAAATGGCCGTCTTTTAGTTTGCTGTCTTGGATAAAACAACAGCTAGATTTGAATGTTAGTACAACTACAATATAAAATGTATCTATATTTACTTGCTAAATATTTTAGCTACACCTACTAGCTGCTAGCAAAATATTCCGAGTTTTTATGAATATAAATGTGTAATGTGCGTGCTCAAAGTTTATCTACCAATCCTTACCCGATTAGGTTCCCGGCAGAAATGAGTGAGCGATGCGGTAATGAATAAATCGTTCAGGATAGGGATGCTACACGTTGGGCGCCAATTCACTTAGTTGGCGCCCAACATGGTGTTGTTAAATACGATTAAATTACACAAAGTTGTCCGAGGTTTTTTGTGTTATGTGTATAGAACGTGGTAAAGTTGACTGTGATAGTTATATTATTTTAAAATGTAATTTGATTTCCCATTACTAGTTAGAATAAGAAAGGTTCATAGAGTTCAAGTAGGTTTGGGTATGTCGTTAAAGTTTTGACCAACTTATCCCATATGCACTGCAAATACTGCAATAGAACATCATGGGGAATCGCAGCCGATTTAATGAGGAAGTAGGTACATCTCCTTTTAATAGACATCCCTAAAAAGTGTTGCCACTCTTCACCAAATCACTCCCGGTAAACACATTTCTGTGCTTAGATTGTATACTTACGTTTATTCGCAGCCCTGAAGGCGCCCTCCAATCCTTTTGCAAACTCATCTTACTAGCATTTTCCTTAACAGCCATTCAATAACGAAGTGCGGCACAAAATCCTGTTTGCAAGGTCTTGAAATCGAATCGAAAAGTTTTTATGTAATTCAAACTGTGTATTTTTCCGAAAATAAGGGTAACACCTACATATATGCGAATTTCACGACTTTTTAGGAAGTTTTCACAGTAAACGTATCGATACAACAACAACATACTCACTCGTATATAAATTCTCTTTTAGTTTTGTTGTTAGTTTAAAAACACTTTTTGTAACAAAAAGTTTAACAAATAAAACACTATCAATAAATATCTCAAAGGACTTGTTTTGTTAACACTATCAGCACTATCAGGCCCCACCCAATCAAACAACACATCGCTATTTCCATTCGATTACTAGTAATCGAAGTTCGCGTCAACTCGCTCATCCGCGAACAACCTAACACCCCGAATACGGGGAAACTCCGAATTACGGCGCGCGTACATATTCATGCGAGCCAATCGACTGTCGGCCGATAAATAATATAAATCTACTTAGGGGCTGAATAAATTTTTATCTCACACCAGCAAATAGGTAAATAGGGACTCTCTACAAATCTATAAGATCAATAAGCGGTGCTTTGGTACAGTATACGGAAGGACGACGTAGAGTAATTTAGGCAGTAGACTGGGTTGTAGTTCACTGTTTTTTTTTTTGTTTTAGTTGAACTACATATTTGACATATTTATAAACCTAAGGTGATAGGTTTATTTGGAAAATTATGTTTCTGGATTTAAAAATTATGGCATGACAGTATATTCTGATGAGCTAGCAACTGCAAATGCTCAAAGTTAAAAAACTTAAGCTTTGAGGTATAAACCTATTACTCTTACTACTACTGTAGTAGTAGTATCCTGAATATTATAATTATACTTTTTGGGGTGGTGATAGTTCATTTAACTTCCTTTCTAAATCCAATAAATTGGTTTCGACGGAGTGGTCATACGGATAACCATTACTCTGTGACCAATCGGGGCGCAAGGGGAATGCGAATAAGACAATATTGTCTGCTGAACGTTTGACCCACGATAAATATCAACTCTTCCCTTTCTCTCGCGCTTGTTGTTTTCGTGTAAGCCTGTCCTTTTCCCCCACACACCTCATCCCGCTGTCTAATGGAGAGGAATGTAGTGTTCGGAGTTAATTAAGCGTCGAAAACAAGTGTTGACATCGGAGTCTCATGGGCGACTGGTTTATTTTTCCCATTGAAAGTCGATGATTGTTTAGCGGGAGTTATAAATGGCTGACGGTTCGCAGACTGCGCTTGGGGAAAACAGCCTTTAAAAGTTAATGAAGTTTCAACATTTGCGATGAAATAATAAACCATACTTAACTTCCTACTAGTAATAACTACGAATGAGGCATAATATCCACGGTGTTATTGCTTTATACAGAGTGGAATTTTGTAATGTGACCTGGAGGAAAAGTACTCTTAATAATGCAGATAGAAAATTCTACTCAAAGAAAACATTCCTTTATTTTTTAAAAGAAATAGAACTGCATTCAAAGATTTCCGAAAATTTTTCGAAAATTCTCTACCATGCCATACAATTTTCTGTAAATAGTTAAAATAATGTAAGATTTCATGGTTTTCCTTTCACTTGAATAATCAAGTTTGTTAGAGAGATTTCATCCTTAAACCTCACCCTAACGATCGATGCAATAAAAATACAGGCTGTAATTTTTAACAGATTTTAGTTGGTTCGATTCCTGGGTATGGCAAGCAAATTTTTGAAAATCTTTGAATGCAGTTCTATTTCTTTTCAGAAATAAACGAATGTTTCCTTTGAGTAAAATTTTCTATCTACTGTATTAAGAGTACTTTCCCTCCAGGTGGCATTACAAAATTCCACCCTGTATACTCGTATTCGTCTCTAAACCCTTGGTGTACACTAAACGCTTGCTTGCAGCTTGCATACAAAACTATCACCCGTATTCAAAAACATTACTATGAGATCTCACAGTGCGCGTGGACGCACAGTGGACGTACTTGAGTGGCGGAGTGACACACACGAACCAATCACAAAGCTCTATCATCGCTGAGCGTTCGACTTCGCATAGCGTTGCTGCTTCACTTAAGCATCGTTTGTTTGTGTGTGACACTATCGACGGCAGCGAGGTCTCACGTCATTTTTGAAGTAGGTAAACTTGCTGTAGCAAGCTCTTCAATCAGTAACGGAAACTAAAATAAAAAATGCATGAGCGGTGTTAGATCGAAGGATAATTAATTACGAGAGTGTGAGTGCGAGCGCATCTCGCAAGATTAATGGACGAACGAAAGGAATGAGCGCGTCAGACCGATGTGTGGAATCCTCCTTACATAATAAGTAACAGTATACAAACATGCATACTAAAACTAACGTCTGTATTCACAAAAGATGCTTGCTTAAGTGAAGCAGGAAGTCGAACGCACAGCGTTGAATAGAGCTCTGTGATTGGCGTCCACGCACACTCTGAGACCTCAGTAATGTTTGTGAATGCGGGCGTAAATTTACGCAAACTGAGTTAGTAACAAATTAAATAAATAACAGCTTTGAAGCTTTAGGTTTACAAGGTAACGAAAAACAAGGTGAGATAGGAAAATGGAAAACGAGGCCGAAGTGGCAACAAAATGGGCCTGGTTCTCGAGCGATGATTAATTGAAAAGAAATCCTTCAAGTAGAGGCGTGCTGGATACTAATGAAAACACAGCCTAGAGTTAGGTACAATTACTGTGTTGATATGCGATAGCCACACTGCTATATTATTAATTTTCGGGTCTATTTTCGTAGAAAGATACCTACGTCCTACTGACCAGTGTTTTAGATGAAGTACTTACGTAAAACATTACCTATGTATGTAGGCTTAACGAGTTTTGTGTGTAACGGAATAGTAGGATGACGTATGAAAGATAGTTTATGATTTGAACGCTGAATGATGAGGAATGATTGGTCTATGGAGGGAATGGAAGGGATGAATGAGGAACGAGAATTGAGAGTGAGAATAGTAGTTTAAATGAGGAGTCTGTTGTTAGGCAGAGAGTGTGTGGTGGACGTCGTAAGACGAAAGACGTAAGACGGAAGACGAACGAAATGTGTAATTATTATAGTAAAAGACGTGTAATACTATTCTATTGAAGAGAAATATATCCAGTTATCACATTTACTCCAGTGTTATTTACTGTAGAACTCCCACTTCCTACATGTACTCGTATATTTATTGCTAGATTTTTTAATATTAACAGAATTATTAAGGTATCACGAATAGGTACTTCATACTTTATCTAATACATTTCACATAACTTACTCATATTTAACTTACCATTTTGACTAGATAAAAACTAAACTTGCATTCAATTGTGAATGTACCCAATATTGGGTATTCGGCCATTGCCACAAAGGCTGACACGAGGCGACAAAAACCGGCGCTGTTTGTGCCGGCGGGCGTCACTATCAGCCGCCGGCGCCGGTCGCCGGTTTTGCTACGATTTCTCTTCTCGTTACGGTTGGAAGATATAACGCTTTTTACAGTGGCAATCTAGTTACATTTTAGGTTGCCTCTCAAAACAAATTACTTTTTCTAAAGAAGCAAAATAAAATTACTAAAAATAAGTCCGAGAATGAAATCGCGTTGTATCGATCGTAAAACTGAAAGTTTAATCATTGTTCCTTTTGGTTAATTTTTAAGTTTTTTGGCTAGTGCAAGCTTTGTGGCAGTAGAAATCCTAAATGTAGGTATGCCACCAACCAAAGACAGAAGCCACTACGAGCTTAATAATTATAATGCTACTTTATAATAGTATGAATACTGAAACCTCACAGCGTGAGGCAACTATAGCACAAGAAATAGACCTATTCCAATATATTTATTTCGTAGAACCTAATATTACATTTAAGAGCATCTAAGCCGTAGACAGCAACGCGAGCGTGTACCCTGACCCCGTTCAATCGTTTGTCTTGCTTACGCGATGTTTCCGAACGGTTTGCAAATGCTCCGTTTGATATTTTTTACGGCTATTTGTTTTCCAAATGGATTTTAAGTTGCAAACGATGTTTTAGGCATGACGGTATTTTAAAATATTCTTTATGGATTGAGACGACGAGATTTATGTTAATCTTATGTCAAATACCTTGCTTGAGGATGATTTAAGTCATTGACTTGATTGCAATGAAAAACCTACCTTTAAATGTAATCAAAGGCAAATTTTAGACAGAATTAACTATTAGAATGAAATTAACTCCCTGTAGTGTTTACAAATAATCCTGTATAAAACAAAAGAAAAATCCTTTTTTTTTCGTTTCAGTTCATTTTTTGTTCTCAAAAAAATTTAAAAACAGGTGCCTACACAACATCTCGTCTCCTGCAACTTTTTAGGGAAAAGTACGAGTACCCGCGGCTGAAACAAAGGTGTGAGCGGCACATCAAAGGGCCATCAGCCGGCGTGTCGGCGGCAGGGCTTTGATCGCGGTCGCTGCAGCTGCCTTTAATGAACAGCTAAGCCTTGATTAATTTGGGCAAACTATTTTGTTAAGTCCTAGCTCAAGCTCTATTTAAAGCTAGGTACCTACGTTTTCTTCTATTTAATGAATAGAACTTTTGAATAGTATGATTATAATTCTTCAATCGTACATATTACGTTTAATGTGTGGTGTATAGGAATAGTAAGAGAAATAATGCAGATTGAGTTCGGAACGCCATTTTCAGTCATAATTGAAAAGTTTCCTAAAAATCACTACATAAAATCATTAGCAAGTTAAGATCAGTATTAGATTTACAGCGAATAAAGTTGATCATAAACTTAATAAATGGAGAAAACAAACCAAGCTTTGTGTGGGTAGAAACAAGTTTACACGCATACATTAAACATGGCGCTATTCCTTGCACGCTAAACTTATTCCGCCGTAGAGCGAAACGAAACGTTTTTGGTGCGAAAATTATTATTATGTAGGTGCGCCGCGCTGGCCGTCCCGGTGCATTATTTACATGGCCCGTACATAAATTGCACACGGAATACATTTTCGGGACATTTAACACACCTACTTCTTTTGTCTCTTATGGTGTCCTAATGTAGAGGGCAGCAGAAATGTTACCTGAACTAGTAGCAAGTACTAGCCTGCATGAGACGGTTCTTGAAACAAAATAAATATTTTTTCATAACATTCATGAATATAAAAACTCTACTTTAGAAAATTACTTTCCATAGCTTTTTCTCCAAAGTCCTTAAGTTTTTTCGGGTCTATCTATACTATATTTTTGTATCTAATGTCAGGTTGTAAAGTACTTTCTGAAATAAATTTTACAAATAGTCACCATGTGTGCCGAATTTGTCGTATTTAGTGATATTTGTGACAACCAATTTTTTTTAACTACGGTATTATAAAATATCAATAAAATTAACTTAATAGCTAAAATAATCTAAACGATATTGTTTAAATAAATTCAGCCTGCTGCATTTATTTACATTATAGAATTCAAGTAGGTACTCGTAAAAGCGCACAATAAAAACTATAAGATAAAGCTCTTCGTAAATAAAAGCGTCGACAGGCAAAGGCCGCGTACAAATGGCAGTTCACACATTGTCCAACATTTATTATTTAGGAGCGGCCGATAATCAGAGCCATTACGATTTCTTTTAGAAGGGTGCCACCCCATATTGTTTAGTTGACAACTTTTGTCTCGGTCGCTTCACGAAATTCAAACTTAAGCGAACAAATTACAGTTGAATTTCAATTGGCGACACTTCCGTTTGTTCGTCTGTTCATCAGATGTTAAGGTACACCGGTGGGAGCGCTCGCATCTGGTGCTGAAGTTCGCTTGATATATTGTTTTTGCGAATGATACCCTTCACTGCGAATATGAAACGTGTTTAAAAATGAGTCGACGGTCGGGATCGGATTTTTGAGGGAGTTTTTGTTGAAAATTTATAGCTTTTGTATTTGTGAAATGTGCTGGCGTCGGGGAGAGCTGAATAATGTGTATGATTTCCATAAAATATGTTGAAACTTAACAGCATGTATAAACCTCCTTTGTGAAAAAATCTAATGCATTGCAAGATCTGTACAAGTTGTGCGATCACTTCGCTTGACTCGTCTCCTTTCATACTTGCAGTAACCACTCGACCTTTGACGGAGTAGTTGCCAGGGCCGCGGCAATCGAGTGGTTTGAGGGGGCTCGAGCGTCGAACGCCAGCAACGACGGTTGATTACCATTCATTAAGAAATACAGGGCTTTTCTATACTTTGTGCTGATATTTCTGGACGTGCAAATGGATAAACATTCATTTGATTTTGACATATCAATAACATTGCTGCTGGTGTCTTTCCTGATCTTGAAGGCGAGGTGAAACGGCATTTCCTAGGCATGTTGTGTCCCTAGACTGCATCCCGCGTAACCAATATGAAATACCTGCCATGTTCTCTCAAAACATCATTATTGTCTAAGAATTAGAGTATACTTCCTCATTGCCTGTAGCAGTTCCACTGCTGGACGTACTTACCTAAGCCTGGAAAACTTTTGAAGCATATACAGGGTGTTAGGTAAATGGGTATATGAGCCGACACTAGCCCATGTTAACATGGTCATATAAATGGTATGATGAAGTCAGAAATTTGATATCATCATTTTATTATTTTTAATTTTCATACAAAATAAATTTTATAATATCCGATTTGTATGAAAATTAAAATAATTAAAATGAAGATATCAATTTTCTGACTTCACCATACCATTTATATGACCATGTTAACATGGGCTAGTTGTAAATAAGAAATTTTTGCCGGAGCAAAATAAAAAAATAGATATTTAAATTGACAACAATTTATTGTGGGTGAGACACAAAAATTTTAAAAAAGAAAAAAAAAGGGATGGGTCGTTGGGCCGTTTGGTTGGTATGGATTAAAAATACTTAATAATACGGGATTAGCGCGCTAGTCACCACCACTCGGCTCAACCCCCTCCGCACCTGTCGGGCGCAGCAAGCGTCTGGCACTGCGGGACAGCCGGTGCCAAACACCTCCTAGTGTACAAAAAAAATATATTATAAAAATATCGTTACAGTAAGTGCACCACTGGTGCATTAATACCCTACAGCTTAAACAGGTAGTAATAGGCATATTAATACAAAGAAATTAATTTACTTGTGTTCGCTTAGTTAAATTACTACGACACACAAAAAAACAATCCATCGCTCTCAAGGATGGAGCAAATGTGAACACAGCAAAATCCAACGGTAATTCATTACCATGGTAAATCTATTTAGAAAGTAACATTTTGGTAAAATGTAATCATCGTAATTATTACATCATCTACCTTCACAAAGCGAACTAAAAATAGTTAACACAACAAAATCCATCGATAATACATCACAATGGTAAATTTATTTAGGAATTATCATTTTGGTAAAATGTAATCATTACGTGGGTAATCTACTTTTTCAAAGTAAACTAAAATAATTGACAAGCTCAATAGAAAATGGAACCAACCTATGAAGTAGGGTAGCCCAGGACCGTGGTGGACGTTTCTATTAATTCATCCTAACTCAGCGGAGAGGTGAATGAGGTCGAGAAAGAAATTACAACATACCTTCAACGGAGGAAAAAATCCGGCGACAGCCGCTAAAGCAGGACACAGCGCAGAGCTCGCCACCGAGCACTGCCCAACCAAAATCTGTGAATAACAACCACGCGCATTGGTTAACAATGCCGCTAATGCAAACAAGAAAATAACAAGGAGAAATCCTAGGTGATCCTTGGGATAGCACCTGCTTACCTCGATTAAGTGTGGGTCTAAGCGTAGCACGTGGCAGTGGGTCCGCAAAATTACGGGGCTTTCGGATTTATTTCTGAATTCCCTTATTTTCGCTGAGGATGACGATGCGTGCCCTGCCCGTTTATTTGGGAATCGGCACGGTTCAGACCTCTTGGAATCGGGACACTAGGACACCACGCACAACGGAACTTCCACTCGCGAGCACGGACAACCAAGCAAAAGGAAAGGACACTCCAAAAAGCGCCGGTCATCACCTGTGACTTGTGGTCCGAATCAAACCCAACAATAACAAACAATAAAAATGTTTCTTCATTTTTATTTTTTATTTCTATTTCTAATAAGTTCTATTTGAGTCAACCAGCCTCTTATTGAATAATTTTGATATGAGAACTCACAAAACTGCTCCTCCGATTTAAATTTAATTAATTTATTTAACTTTTAGAAACAGAAGAAACGTCACTCACAGTATTCGGACCGTCTCCCGCGCGTTTCGTTTCGCTCAGAATATGTCAAATTTCTAGAACGTTCCGAACCCATGATCGATCAAGATACATTACAATGTTATTTTAATATAAACATTGAGGAAAATACTAGAAACAGCTAGAATTTAAATTAAAGAGCCTAAATATTAAGTTTTATAAAAATTTAGTGTTGAATATTTAATTTCATTATACACTTCTTCTATACTAAAAGAATGGAACGCAACGCATTGATCTGTCAAACGGAGACATTCAAAAAGTGAGGTTATTTATTGCTCTGTTTTCAGGATACACAGCCAGAGTTGCCTCGCAATCAAATTCAAGTATTGGTGATGTTTTTGATTTGGATTCTGTTTTTGACTCCAAGAAAAGTTAAACTAAAAGCACTACTGCGCCGTAAACAAATGTTTTGTTGTCGATATGTTTACATAATAAAGAACCTTAAGTTTCTTTTTTGTTTTACTTGGCATTCTAAAATTTATATTCGACTTTTGTAATTGACTTTTAAATAACATATTATACCTACATATAGTATATTACACTATTTAATAGAAATAAATAATCATCTACACTTAGTTACTTCGGAGTAAAAATTAAATTCATAGGTAGGTAGGTACTATTTATGCCTATGGCCAGTCATGTCGTCTCGTTCTATCGCAAAGAATCACCATTTGATAAGAGCGAGAGCAAAAACGGAAATGGATAGTTAACACTGTGGCCGTGTGTACTTATTTCACTTACTTATTTTTTACTTGTTTAACACACGGTGTCACACGGCGCTAGTAACACTAAAGGGGGTAGAGGGGCGCGGGAGGGGAAGTATTTTGGACACAAGTTGCCGCGTAGAAATGTTATCGAACACTCCTTCTGGTTTGTTCTGTATTCTGAGAGTGTCGGCTCATATACCCATTTACCTAACACCCTGTAGAAAAAGGGATCGTAGGAATGCATATCACTATCAAAATGACTAACTAATTTAAAGTAACTCAAGGAGCAATACGAGTATAATTTCTTGCAAGCAAAGAATTGGAAATGACTTTATTGCACTGGCACTTGGCAACGCAGCGGAATGTGACTTTGAGCCGGATGTGACAAAGTATATGCTTAATTGTTGGCAGCGGTTGGCAAGAATGGCTGAGGAGCGTCGTGGTCACTTAGGCACCGTATTCACGAGAGATGAATGCCCCGCGACATATGCCAGACGATACTCAATTACCAATTACTTATTTATAGATCTAACGCTTACTTAGTGAGTGCCTGAGGTTATGGGAGCAGCACGAGAGGGTGTTTTTGGGACCTCAAACGTCACCGAGACTTCTTCTTCTCCTCTAGGGCTATTGGGAATCAATCAATCAAATCAAAATTATCTTTATTTGTTTAGACTAATTAAATTAGTACTTGCAAATCGTCAAATGCTCTTAAGGAGCCTATACGTCATGTCTCATTATTTTTTTGCCCTACCAGCGCTTCGAGACAAACATTTGGCAAGTGCTGAGAAGAAGCGCCGCAACAAACTCAGTCACCACTGTATGCCGGTTTAAAAATATAAAAAAGTAGGAAGTTACAATACATTCAGAAGCAAGTTACTTACTACGCGCTCCCGTTGATAGAAGGTGGCCTTAAAGACTCCCACTGTGTCCCCTGTGTTTCCACGTTTGCCAATGTCACGTGAGCATAGCCATTACACGGTATATGAAGTTATAAACCTTGGGGTTGAGTGCTATTAGGTACAGTCTAGCGTACACACCTAAAACAGACAAACACAACGGCACAGATAAGACAACACAGTTAGTATATACATAATACCTCAAACGTCAGCGAGACTTCAAATATGCTTCGGATTTGTATACTTTGTCACGTCATATTATGTCAATGTCACCCCTGCCGTGCCGCGGCCATACCTCAGGTACCGACTGAGTCAAATGCTAGACCTTGTATGTAAGCCCTTATAAGGACATTTACTAACACGTTCCTGATTTAGCGTGCCTACAACCTTTTTATTATATGAGCTGATGTTGAGAAGAAGTAACCGAGAAAACTTAGTTACCTTTGTGATATTAGTAGTCATTCATTACTTAGTCTATGATTTGTCTTCCAACTTTGAATAAAACATAATATCATGCCCAAGTCTTCGACTAAATAAACATGTTGAAACATTATTGAATTATTCTGGCTTTTGTATGCCATGTTTACTTGCAAATACTAAACTCTTAAATACCTATGTATGTTACTAATTAAGGTTCGGACAAACCAACGCGTGCAGCGATGGCGATGGCGATGGCGACCACTGCGCGTGCAAAAGTTGTTTCACACTGCCGCGACCGCGATGGCGATCACTGCGCGTGAAGGTTGTCACTGTCACCACAACTGTCACGCATATTGTCAATCACGCCTATTCGGCAAAATGGAAACTGAATTAAATTATTCACAAGGCATTTGGCATTCACAAGAGTAGAAATAAAATGTATGAATTATATAGTCTTAAAGCCGATACGCAAGATCTGAGTAAATAATAAATAAATAATAAATAAATAATAAAAACTTTATTTGTAGCCAATTACAATTGTGCATAGACAAAATGAAACGTTAATGACTGCAGTAGTCAAAGACTGTGTCGCAGTCATTAGCGCCTTCCTCTAATACAGACGCTATAAATAAACAATTTAGGTTACTAATAAATAACTTAATACTTATTTAGCTTTAACTGAATACCTACATGAATTGAATATGAGATGAACTTACAATAACAAAAGAAAACCAACATGTGTGTGTGTGTGTGTGTGTGTGTGTGTGTGTGTGTGTGTGTGTGTGTGTGTGTGTTTATGTTCAATGTAAGGAAGGAATCAGGCTGATGTATATATTTTTTTTTTAGTATTATTTAATCAAAGACTCAACCATATCGTATTCAAGCTTGAGAAGCCACTCTGTTATTTTTTTCTTACAGTGATAACTATTTAAGGAATAAATATTTAATTCTTTATTTATTTTATTATAAAGGAGTGGAGCTATATAATTGTACTGGTGCTTTACAAGTTCCAATCTACAATGAACCGTCTGACACACCCTATCTTTCCTCCTTTTGTTTATTACTATATTAGGGTTATAATTGACAGTCCTATGTTTGCGTAGAGTAGCATTGAGAATGAACAGTTTTCGCACTGATAGAACTTCCCAGAATTCGTAAATCATCTTAGTAGGGTATCTGATTGGTTTAGAAGCCATAACCTTCAGGACGGCACGTTGGGCCCTCTCAAGTGGTAATAACTTAGTTTTACCGGTGGAACCCCATACTGTGATGCAGTAGTTAATAATGGACTGTGCAAGGGCAAAATAAGCAGTTCTTAGAGTAAGTGGATCAGCACTAGCCCTCAATCTACTAAAAACGAAAATAAGTTTTCTAACCCGCGCAGTAACGACCCTAAGGTGTTCGTTCCATGATAAGACGCTATCAAGTAACACTCCAAGGTACTTTATGCTATGAGTACGTGATATCGTCTCACAATGACATGGGTCAAATTCAGGGTTAGTTAAACATTTGTGAGCTTTTATTTGAAATGATTCATCTGGCTGAGTGGAAAGCTTAGGGGCAAAGGTCATAAATTTTGTTTTGGTTAAATTTAGGGTAAGTAGATTGCCAGTCAACCAACTCATCACTGATTTTAAAGCAGTCTCAGCATTTGAGCGAGCACTTTCCCAGTTCGATCCATGGGTAATAATTGCTGTATCATCAGCATAAGCAACAATTTTACTATTAGGAAGCTGTAATTGGCATAGGTCATTTAGGTATATGAGGAATAGTGTGGGGCCCAGGACGCTTCCTTGAGGGACACCGTAATTAATAGGCTCATCACAACTTGTGTTGTTGCCTATTTTGATGCACTGACTTCGTCCACTCAGGTAACTCCTAAATATATCAAGCACGATACCGCGGATACCAATGTCGTAGAGTTTTGTGATTAGAATAGGAACAGATACAGTGTCAAATGCCTTGGTAAGGTCAATAAAAATGCATAGTGATGTTTGTTTATGGTTAATATTGCTAACAACAGTATCTATTACTTCTAGAACAGCGTCCTCAGTGGACTTACCATTTCTGAACCCGAATTGATTTGGAGCAAGTAAACTTTTAGAATCTAAGTAATCAATAAGTCTTCTGTTTAAGATTTTTTCTAAAATTTTGGAGAATATAGACAATACAGAAATAGGACGGTAATTAGTGGCACTGCATCTGTCCCCACTCTTATAAATTGGGTGAACTAATGCCCTCTTAAAGGCGGATGGGAAAATGCCAGATGAGAGACAAAGGTTAAAAACTTTTTTCAAGACTGGAATTAGGACGTGTCTTGCATCAATGATAAAAGAAGTAGGAATGGAATCCCAGCCCGTAGCACAATCCCGCTTCAGACTCAAGATGATTTCTTCTAATTCTGTTTCATCTGTGCCAAGAAGTGCCATGGAGTCCTTCAACAAAACATCTGGTTCCTTGGGGGAATAAACAATAGATGTATTTGGAGAACTCACAATAAGTTGCTAATTTTGACCCTACGCTAGCAAAGAATTTATTAATGTAATTAACTGATGCTTGTGGATCATTACATGTAGAAAGAAGCTCATCTGACGAAGGAGTCCTCTTTTTTAAGTTAGAAAGGTTCTTAATAAGATTCCATACTTCTTTAGGCTTATTTTTGTGTTTTTGAAATTCCGAACGCTCATAGTCAGTCTTAACTTTTTTCAGTAATTTGTTACAAAAAGTTTTGTAACGTTTATATGAGACTTTCACGACATCATTATCCGGCTGCCTTTTTGCCCTGCGGTATAGTTTGTCTCTATGCCGTATACAACGAAGCAAACCAGGTGTTATCCAGGGCTTCATAATGCGCTTACTACTCGGTACATGTGCGGTTATAGTGTTCGAGATGATTAGCGATGAGACTTTTTTAACTAAAATATCCGCAGCATTTTCAGCATCATCGCTATTGATTATATCTGAAAAATCTATTTTTGCTAGTTCCATGTGGCAAGCCTGGTAATTAATACGTTTGGCTATCCGAGTGCTCACAGGTTGTAAGATGTGGTGTAGTAGTTCGAAGGAAAACGCCCGAAGATGGAACAACGTAATTTATTGCGATTCGAAAAGTTACACGGACACGGATAAAAAACTATAGTAGTCGCGTGCGATGTCGCGCTCGGATGGTAGCAGACTGATTTTCAAATTTCAACGCGTACGGAGCAACATCGCTCGCGGATACCCACATTTGGTACAATAAAAATATTCAAACCATACCGATACAAAATAACGAAATAACGATATGCATATCGAAATACCAGTTATTTTAAAATTAACGTTATAAAGTGCGCGTCGTCAACACGCCCCACCCCAGTGCTGGCTCAGCACTCATCAACAATAGGAATACGTGCGACGCGCGCGGCAGATCTTTTAAAGATACCTGCTTTAGTTTTAACCTCGACCAATCTCACTCGACCATCCCTACCCGGAGAAACACCCTGTATAATNAAAGAGTTTATGAAGCACTTTCAGAACCAGTAACCAGTTTTTCGATATCTTGTATAGTTTAGAAATAATGGAGTGAGATCACTTATCGTTTCCACCCTGTATTTAAAGTATTTTTAGAAACAATATTTTGTGAGGCAGAAAAGGTCTCATACGCACTGTAAAGAAGTTCAATATTGACTCGAAAAGACCTCATACGCACTGGCTGAAAGTCTACGAAAAATGGTTTCGCAGTGAGCGTGTTAAACATTTGTGAGCTTTTATTTGAAATGATTCATCTGGCTGAGTGGAAAGCTTAGGGGCAAAGGTCATAAATTTTGTTTTGT